>NW_012115155.1:11078118-11145509 GCF_000951035.1 Colobus angolensis palliatus | reverse complement strand
CAAGTATACATATGTAACAAACCTGCACGTTATGCACATGTACCCTAGAACTTAAAGTATAATAAAAAAATAAAATAAAATAAAATAAATAAATAAATAAACCCATGTGTCAGCAAACCAATGGGAGGCTGGGTGCGGGAGTGAATTCTAATCAACTGGGAGAATTAAGGCAGTAGAGGTAATTCCTTTGGGCTGCAATAGTCAAGGGGAGCATCTCTCAAGAGTTCTGACGACAAACACACATAAGCTGGAGAGAATTCCCGACATGGGGGGATGTCCAGCAACTTCTCCAGCACACACACAACACAGAGAGACACACACACAGAGAGAGTTTTAGATCGAGTTTCATTCTCAGTTTTGCTGTTTATTTGCCACAGAATCTTGAACGTTCACCTAACTCCTGTGACCCTCGGTTTCCTCATCTGTAAAATGGGCATCACACAGTAGCCACTTCACAGTGTTACCGCACATCTCAAAGACGCTATTCCTAAGCTGTCTGGTGTAGGGGTAGCCCTCACTGATGACAGCTCCCGTGACTATTAAGTAGATGCGAGGAAGAGTACAGTAAAACTGGGAAGGGCAATGTGTGCTGATACGCCCTCATTTGGGATCCACTGTTTGCTCAGAAACTGTATTTCATTTTGTCAGTGTCGACCTGCACTGGTTCTCAGGGAAGCTACAGGGATCTCTCCCCGCATTCTTCAACCTCCGCTGTATTCTGATGCGTTTAAAGGACAATTAGGCTGTGACAACTCACTGATGAATAACCATGCTCTCTGCTAATCTTGTCACATTGGCTACTGACTGGAGACATAATTACTACAACATGGTTGAACAGATTACACATATTAATGACTTGCCCTACAAAAAGAGACAGGGCTGGGAGACCTGCAGCATCTGAATTCCCCACCCTCTGGGGTCTTTCCCAGTGAAAATGACGGTCCAACGTCAGTGAGTTACCATTATGATGCCCCAGAGCTCCGCCTTATTCTGATGGGGGATTCCCCTCAGTGCCCCGTCCCCTCCATTCCCAGAGCTGAGCTCCCAGCTGCTGGGCTGAGGGCTTTCCAAGATGATGGGTTAGAGACCAAGGCCAATGGACTGAGGATGGTGGCTTAATAATGTGAGCATTTGGAACTCCAACTGCAAAAGTAACTTCTGCAATGGCCATGGCTCTGGGACTGAAGCTCTGGAAAGTTCACTTCGGCAAGCTCACAGCAGCCTGAGCAGATGTATTCTCACCGAAGGGCTTCAGACAACTCGCCCGTCAGGGGTGGCTCCCGCATCTGGGCTCACCACTGTCAGCTGGGAGGATGCCACTCCCAGGCCCTTTTGTGTGCAAATACACACACACACACACACACACACACACCCTTACTTGTATAAACATGCATCATTGTAAATGTCGCCTTTACAGGTTTAAACATCAGAACCATACTACATATACTTTTCTTTGCTTTATGCACCAACATTTTGGAAATACTCTTGTCAGCTGCATAGGTCTTCCTCATTCTGCGTAATGGCTGCATCACACTCAAGAGTAGATGTACATGGATACTGCTTCAAATTTTCTCTTTATAAAAAAGTCTAGAATGAGCATCCTTAGCGTCTTATGTAGACATCCTAATGTGCATATAACAAGCTTTTACATTTTAAAGGCTAAAGCCCTAGAGATAAAATTTCTTCGTCAAGAGTATGTGCATTTTACAATTGAACAGATTGGCAACTTGCATTCAAGAAGCTTGATGTTCACCAAGCTGCCCTCTCTCACACTGCAGACAAGAAGACTTGTTTCTCCACATGCTTGCCAGCAGTGGGTATTATGAGTCTTTTTCATTTTTGCAAACCAGAGAGACAAAACAAAACACAGTATTATGGCTAAAATTACATTTCCTTTGGAGTTGAGCATCTTTTCACTCACAGATTCTGAATCTGTGAATTCTCCGTTGGCATCCTTTGCCAGTTTTTCTTTTAAATTATTTTCATTTTCTTTACTGACTTTTAGAAGCTCTTTATATAGAAAGATGGACAGTAAGTAGCCCCTAACTTTCTGAATATTGTTTTCCAGAAGTTGGTTATTTGTCATTTAATGTATTAGTGGTATTTTTCTCTTCTACAAGTTATTTTTAGTTTTTGGTCAAATTACCTATAAATGTTTTATTCAAGTGTCTGGATTGTATGTGCTTCCCCCAAAATAGCTTTATATATTGTCTTAAATTTTCTCCTAAAGCTTATGTTTTTTAAAATGTGGCTCTTTAATACAGCTGATTTATTTACTGCAGCACAAGAATTAGATATCTCATTTCATTTTTCCAAATGTGTGGTCAATTTTTCCAACACTGCTTATGAGAATGCCATATTTCTCCATGGAATTGAGAAACACAGATACAGGTATAAATTACCACAAATCCTTACATTTACTGTAAAATTTACTATTCTGTTGAGTTAATCTTTTGGTTGAGCCCTGTGCATGTACCATAAGTTTTCAATAATTCATTGGCTTAATGGTATACCTTATATTATTTATCTTTTATGTCAAATGTTCTCTGGTTATTCTTGTGCATTTTCTCTTCCATTTGGATTTCCATTAAAAATCCAGCAGAGACTTTGTTGAGATATTCTGCAAGTTCGTAGGAAGAGAGGTCACATCTTTAAATACTGGATTTTCCATTCAGACACATGATGTTTGTTTATTTAGATCTCTTTTAATGACATTCATTTATGTTTTATAATTTCTCATTTTCTTGTTACACATCTTGCATATTTCTTACAAAGTTTATACTTCAATTTTTTTATGTTTTGGGTTGCTGAATGCATGTCACATTTGTCGTTCCCATTTTCTAATTGGGCAATCCTGATTTACAGGAAAGTATTTGATTCTTGTGTGTTCATTTATATTTTGCTGATTACCACAGTTTTAGGTTTGTTTCCTTGGATCTTCTCAGTACATACATGTTGCAAATGTGGTTTTCCCTTTCCAACACTGTAATTCGTCTTTTTAACTCTTGATTTGTTCTTTAGCTACATCCAGTATAATGTTGACAGTGGGAATTCTTGCCCACCTCCTGTCCTTAGTAATATTGTCATAGCACTGAAGGTAGCTGTAGGCTCCCCCAGTTTCCCCACTTTTTCTCTGTCCTAACCAAGAAACACAGAGTGCCTTGACCGCTCTGTGACCCAGCCAGCTGCATGTTTTCCCTGCAGGCTTCACCCAAGCCGGGACCTTGAACATTCCCAGACACTGATAACACTGTTTAGGTCCATGCTCAAAAACACTGAGGCTAATCCTGTTGCTGTTATACATGTAGAAACTAGCCCTGGCCCTGAGCCAAATGCTTTAAGCCCTCATACAGACTCCACAACCTCACCCTCACTATGGACATACCCAGGATGAACTTTCCTTACTATCCATCCCAGGGACGCTGAAGCTCTCTGTAAGCTCCCCTAATAAATGCTTTGGACTGATGTTTAGTGCTTCTTTCTTTGGAATCCCAATATTTCAGCCAAATATGTAGGTGATCATATATCTTGTTTCTCCATTAATAATTAATGCGGTGAATTATCTAAAAATTATCATCAATATAAAACCATCTATTCAGAATTAGAATGCTAATACCTGACTTGATTACTTTCAGCGAGTGACTTTCATAAACACCACACATTACATATCACGGTATTTATTTCCTGGTCATGACATACACTCTGGATGCACTGCCAGATCTAACTTGTTAATATGTTATTGGCGACCTTTGCCTCTATGTTCTAAAGTGGCGAGTTTTTTTTTTTTCCCTGTCTTCATTGGAGGAGTTTTTCCAGACTCATGGAATAAATTGAGCAGCTCCTCAACCATTTTCTATGCTGTATGCTCTGGGACTTTTTATTAATATACAGTTTGTCTTTTTATAGGTTTGGTTTTTTTAAATACCCTATAAAACTGTCTAGACATGTTGGCTTTTTTAAGGATACATTTTTTACTGCTTTGAAAATTTCATCGATGGGTTTTCTATTGTTGCTAAATTCAATTTTGGTCATTTCATATTCCTGGAAAACTGTTTATTTTATCTATTATATTATTTTCAAGTAAATCTATAAAGATTTACATGTCTGAAAGTTTTTAAATCTCCCCTGTGTCTATAGTCTGCCACCTATCTCATTTATAAAGAAGATTATTCGTCCTTAGAGTTTCTTTTTGTTTTCATCAGAACCAAGAAGTTGAACTATTCTTGTTAAACTACCAGCTTTTGGAAGCATTCCCTTGAAAACCAGCACAAGACAAGGATGCCCTCTCTCACCACTCCTATTCATCATAGTATTGGAAGTTCTCGCCAGAGCAATCAGGCAATAGAAAGAAATAAAGCACATTCAAAAAGGAAGACAGGAAGTCAAACTATCCTTGTTTGCAGATGACATGATCCTATATCTAGAAAACCCCATTCTCTCAGCCCAAATGCTTCTTAAGCTGATAAGCAACTTCAGCAAAATCTCAGGATACAAAATCAATGTGCAAAATTCACTAGCATTCCTACACACCAACAACAGGCAAGCTGAGAGCCAAATCATGAAAAAATTCCCATTCACAATTGCCACACAAAGAATAAAATACCTAGGAATACAGCTAACAAGGGAAGTAAAAGATCTCTACAACGTGAACTGCAAACCACTGCTCAAAGAAATCAGAGATGACACAAACAAATGGAAAAACATTCCATGCTTATGGATAAGAGCCAATATTGTGAAAATGGCCACACTTCCCAAAGCAGTTTATAGATTCAATGCTATTCCCAATAAAATACCATTGACACTCTTTACAGAACTAGAAAAAAATATTTTAAAATTCACAGGAACAAAAAAAAGAGCCTGAATAGCCAAGACAATTCTAAGCAAAAAGAACAAAGCTGGAGGCATCACACTTCCTAACTTCAAAATATACTACAGGGCTACAGTAAACAAAACAGCATGGTACTGGCACAAGAACAGATACATGAACCAATGGAACAGAATGGAAAACCCAGAAATAAGACCACACACCTACAACTATCTGATATTCAACAAACCTGACAAAAACAAGCAATGGGAAAAGGATGCCCTATTCAATAAATGATGCTGGGATGACTAGCTAGCCATATACAGAAGATTGAAACTGGACTGCTTCCTTACACCATATACAAAAATTAACTCAAGATGGATTAAAGACTTAAAAACCCTGGAAGACAACCTAGGCAATATCATTCACGATATCAGCATGGGCAAAGATTTCTTGACAAAGATGCCAAAAGCAATTGCAACAAAAACAAAAATTGACAAATAGGATCTAACTAAACTAAAGAGCATCTGCACAGCAAAATAAAATATCAACAGAGTAAACAGGCAACCTACAGAATGGGAGAAAAATTTTGCAAACAAATTTACAAGAAAAAAAAACCATTAAAAAGCAGGCAAAGGATATGAACAGACACTTTTCAAAAGAAGACATACAAGAGGCCAACAAGCATATGAAAAAAAGCTCAACATCACTGATCATTAGAGAAATGCAAATCAAAACCACAATGAGATACCATCTCGTGCCAGTCAGAATGGCTTATTATTAAAATGTCAAAAACTTATTATTAAAAAGTCAAAAAATAACAGATGCTGACAAGGTTGTGGAGAAAAAGGAATGCTTATACACTGTCAATGGGAGTGTAAATTAGTTCAACCATTGTGGAAGGTAGTGTAGTGATTCCTCAAAGACCTAAAGACAGAAATGCCATTGAAACCTGTAATCCCATTACTGGGTATATACCCAAAGGAATATAAATCATTCTGTCATAAAGACACGTGCATGTATATGTTCACTGCAGTACTATTCATAAGAGTACAGACATGGAATCAACCCAAATGCCCATCAATGACAGACTGGATAAAGTAAATGTGGTACATATACACCATGGAATTCTATGCAGTCACAAAACAGAATGAGAACATGTCCTTTGCAGGGACATGGATGGACCTGGAGGCCATCATCCTTAGCAAACTAATGCTGGGACAGAAGACCAAATATCATGTGTTCTTACTTATAAGTGGGAGCTGAATGGTGAGAACACATGAGCACATAGAGGGGAACAACACACACCGGGGCCTATTGGAGGGTAGAGGTTGGGAGGAGAGAGACGATCAGGAAAAATAACTAGTGGATACTAGACTTAATAATAATCTATACAAGCAACCCCCATGACACACACTTACCTTTGTAACAAACTTGCATATCCTGCACATGTACCCCCAAACTTAAAAATTAAAACAAACAACAAAAAATAAAATAACATACCAGCTTTACTTTTGTGTTTTTAATTAACATTAGAATTTTTATTTGTTTCCATGTTATTAATTTCTGTTTTATATTATTTTATTTTTTCTACTATAATTGGTTTCATTTGTTATTCACTTTTCAAGTTTTTTTTGGTTGAGTGTACACTGCATTTTCAGTATTTCTTATTTTCTAAAAAATATAGTTAAGGCAATATCTTTTCCTCTACATTCTTCTTTAGTTACATTCCAGGAATTTTGATATGGGATGTACTCTAAATTTGATTTGTAATTTTAATTTTGATGTCTTCCTTAACACAAGAATAGATATAGTTTTAGACATTTTCTGCAGTTAATGTTTAATTTTATTAAATTATGGTAAAGGAAAATAACCTATTGGATTTTGATTTTTGGAAAATATTGAGATTTCCTTAGTGTTCAGTCTTATGACATGTTCGATTTTGTGAATGGGCTGTGGGTTTAGGATATACTGTATATTATCTATTGGAAAAATATATATGTATACACACCCCGTTTACACAAACACACAAACACAAGTGTAATAAAACTTACCGTATTCTTATAAATCCTCAACAGTCTTTGATATTTTTGTCCATTTCAGAGTGAAATATATTAATGTCAAGCCTTGTAATTACAGATTTACAGTTTGTATTTCTAGTTCATTGTGCTGAATGTACCTCGAGGCTATGCTTTTAATGCATAAATTGCTGACACCTATTTCTTCTTGTAAAATTACACCTGTTACCTGGGATGCCCTGGGGTAGGGGGTGATGAGGCTACATCTCAGTGGCTTCTCTGAGCTGCTCTCTGGTCACCTCATGGCAGCTGACCTGGCTCCCTGTCCTCTCCCTGGCTACCACTGAGCACAGAGGGAGTAGAGAGATCTTCATGCTTAGGAATTTGAATTATTTTTCCTCTGGTATTGTTATATCACCTTTATTTTTGTTAATATTTCTCTGCTACAGTTTTTCTAATTTATTATTTCCAACTTTTGCCATGTTATTTTGTGTTAGGTATGCTGTTTGTAAACTTCAGTCTGATAGTTTTATTAGAGAATTTGATCTGGTAAACTTTCCACATAGTTGCATGTCAAACTGTTTTGGTTTTGTCCTTCCAACTGAATGAGAGTTTGGCTAAGGATAGTGTTATAAGTGTCCTCAGCTCAAACTCTAGAGATACTGTTCCAATATCTTCTTGAATCCAATACTGCCAAGGACAAGTTGGATACCCCAATTCATTTCTTATTCCTTTAGAGGTTAAGTTTTCTGATGTTTTTTAAAGGTTTTCTTTTCATGCTTGAATTTCTGCATTGATGTCTCCAAGTGTGGGGTTTTTTCTTCCTGCTCACCCTTTTTGCACACCCTTTCACACTCAAGAGCACAGGTCATAAAACATTGGCTCTTTTTTTGAGCCATGTTTTACAATTGGGAGATTTATATCCATTCTCCTCGGCTCTTAAAATTTTTAAAAATTATATTTCATCCTTCTGTCCTTTTGTGCTTCCAAAACTTTGGAGAAGGTCTCCAAAACTTCTTATGCTGAGTCTCCAGATCATTCCAATGCTCTTCAGCTGTGTCCATTCCACTATTCATCCCATCTATTAAATTTTTCACTTTTGTTTCAGTTTACCATTTATTTTCGTATGTATCTGTTCTTGTTTGATGGAAGCAGTATTTTCTCTGCTCTCTCTAGTGTTATTAATCATACTTCTCTTGAGGTCTTATTTGTTTGAAGTCTAGTAAGTTTTCCCCTCTTGTCTTTGGAGAGTATCATGGAGGGTGTCGAAGGGTGAGGATGAAGGCAGCAATGGGGTATGCCTCCAAGTAGGATGTGCCAGTGTCACCAGCCTTCCAGGAAAGCTCCTGCCTCTTAAGATAGAGCCTCCACACTCATGGACCAGCTGGGAGCCAAATGACTGACTTGTCACCACTTGGCAAGAACTGGCATATCCCCCTAAATGCTTCTTTCACAGTTTCCTCGCCTGCTCACCACAATGGCACTCCCAGACTCTCTCCTCTTTCTTGCATCTGTTGTTTGAACTCCTGAAGGGCTCCTAGACATTCTCTACCTTTGCTCCAGATCTCAGAAGTATACACTAGGACCTTATTATGCATAGTTTTCTTCCATAATCTGGCTGTAACTATCTTCTGTCACACTAGGCATTCATCAAAACATCTGTATCACTGATGACATCCTTTGGTTACCCATCAATGTCATGTAGTTAGTCTCTTTGCAAAATACGTTTTACAATTTCCGAGGATTGGATGTAGGAGGGGAGCTTGGTGCCTATGGTTATTCACCTTGGTCTAAATCCTTGGCTTGGAGAAGAAGAAAATGAGCAATGAGGAAGTTGTGTATTTTCTTCAAGATCTTTCCCGCTGGCAATGACAGATGGGATAGTACCTGCATGTCTATGATGTCAGAGCCTATGTCCTTTTGGACATGCCATGCGGTCTCTGTAACTGGAGAGAATTCTTGGGTACATAAAAATATAAGTAGAGTCTCAGTGATATGGTTTAGATGTGTGTCCCCTCTAAATCTCACGTGAAATGGAATTCTCGGTGTTGGAGATGGGGCCTAGGGGGAGGTGTTTGGGTCACAGGGAGTGATCCCTCATGAATGGCTTCATGCTGTCCTCACAATAGCAAGTGAGTTCTCGTGAGATCTGATTACTTAAAAGTGTGTGGCACCTCCCCATCTCTGTCTTGCTTCCACTCTCCCATGTGAGACACCTGCTTCCTCTCCACCTTCCACCATGATTGTAAGCTTACTGAGGCCCTCACCAGAAGCAGATGCCAGTCCCATGCTTCTTGTACTGTCTGCAGAACCATAAGCCAATTCAACCTTTTTTCTTTATAATTTATCCAGCCAAGTATTTCTTTATAGCAATGCAAGAATTGCCTAACACACTCAACAAGTGCAGTTATTATTCTTGGGAAGTACATTTGGTGATGAATAGTGAGTAGCTGTAGAGCTGGCTTTTCAGAAACTTCTCTTGCAAGAATGGAACAGACACAAGTAGGAGGTGGTGGAGACTGCAAACTGGAGGGGTGGAGAGAGGCAATCTGGGAGATCAGGGCTGGGGGTGTCCTGGGTGGGCAAGGAGAGGAGGTATACACATGCCTATCTTCTGCAAGCTAATGTGGGACAAGCCAACATTAAACCATTACTAAGCTCTTGCAAGTTTGTTTTTTAAAGTGCTGGTTCCCTCAGCCTGAGATCTTGGGGATTAGCCTGGCTTACCTGAAGGAAAGCTGCTGCACAGATTCCTTCCTGTGCATATTTCTTTCCTTTGTCTGGCAAGACCTCACCCCACTCTGGCAGCCCTACTCCCCATCTTTTTGAGACTATATTCCTACTAAGTAGCATAGTCATCCTCTTCAGAGTCTGCCATTCAGCTGGAAATCAGCCACAAACACTTCCCAGGCTACAGGGAGCAAGCGATGGTGGCAAAGTAGGCACTGGCTAAAACGTACTGCGAACTCACATGTAGCAGGAGCAAGTAGACGGAGTAGGGCTGCCACCAAGTCCTCCTGCACTGGTGCAATGGTCATCTCTCTTTCAGGCAATTCTCCCCTGCCTGACGTGCATTGGTATGTGCCCCAGACTTTTTCCAGAGGCAGGACATCAACATGCAGTAGGCGTGCCTGCGTGTACACACACATACTTGCAGGCCTGTGTACACACACACATACCAAGCATTAAAGAAAGTGTTCAGAAATCACAATAAGCTGGGGAGCAGATTCCAGGAAATGCTCTGAGGTCCATGGAGAGATGCAGGCCTGCTCTGTGGGGAACACGCTGGGGCTGGGGAAGTGGTGTGTGACTCCCAGCCTTGTTGCACCAAAGTTCTAGGTGCTAAGTTCTACATTCTGGGCTCTTGACCATAAGCGGCACAACGCCCCACTTAGAGTAGAAGAGTCCAGGCAGAAATCAAGGATGCAGGAAGGAAACTAAAATCTATTAAGGAACTAGTATTCACTGAACATCTATTTGTGAGACCCAGAATCAGGCATTTTTATCTTCATATCCACCACCTCATTTAAAGACTTCCTTCATTTAGCAGATGAGGAAACTGAGGCTCAGTGCTCTGAAGATAACCTTGTCCACACCGGCTCTGAAAGAGGCAGCAGTGGGTCTGGATGCTCCATGGGTTTGTGTGGAAACCCACGGATGCAATATGAACCCAGGGTCACACCCCAAATGGTCACATTTTTCAGGCCAAAGGGGGACAGCAGTAGGGCGTGAGGGCTTTGGAAGCTTCCAGTTGCAAAGCAAGCTCTGACTTTTTTTTTTTTTTTTTTTTTTGAGGCGGAGTCTCGCTCTGTCGCCCGGACTGGAGTGCAGTGGCCGGATCTCAGCTCACTGCAAGCTCCGCCTCCTGGGTTTACGCCATTCTCCTGCCTCAGCCTCCCGAGTAGCTGGGACTACAGGCGCCTGCCACCTTGCCCGGCTAGTTTTTTTTTTTTGTATTTTTAGTAGAGACGGGGTTTCACCGTGTTAGCCAGGATGGTCTCGATCTCCTGACCTCGTGATCCACCCGTCTCGGCCTCCCAAAGTGCTGGGATTACAGGCTTGAGCCACCGCGCCCGGCCCAAGCTCTGACTTAATGAAAAACTGATTAGAGAAATCTTGACTTTCAATAACAAAATAAAAGTTTATGAAAGTAACACAACTGATTTTTCTCTGAATGAATCATAATTGACATTTAATTACAAAGGCAGTGCTCAAGATGGGAGCTGCGCCGGTTAAGCTCTCTGCGTCTCCTCTGCTGCATTTCAGGGCAGTGCAGCCATAAGGCACGAGCTTTGGAAAACTGTGGGCCATCATGGTGGATTCAAACAGCATCTAGCATCTGTTTCCGTAAACACTAAAGACCTACTGTATGTGGAAGCTTGGGTTCCCAGAAGCCTAAGAGAGGCACTGGGCACATTTGACTCCCTGCTTCCAGGAGCCTACCTTGTTTCTGCAGAGAAAGTGCAGGGACAAATCCAATTGTGACTAGTATCCTGCGTGCCTGGCACAGGCAAATGAACAGTCAGAAAGGGAGGTGTGGCCATGGACCGGGGTTTCCAGGGACGGCCCCCGGAGGATTCAGGGCTTGAGGTGAGCACAGTATTGAAACAGAAGCCCAGGTATCCCCCGCTCCCAGCGGAAAGCCTTTGGCCACTCCACACTGTCCTCAGGCTGAGCCTCCCAGCGGTGGCCGAGGCCCCCCTGGGCTGGGTGCTCTGTCCACCACGGACTCTCCTCCCTTCGCCAGGAGACACCGCATCCCAGCACTGCCACGCTGATGTCGGTGTCCTGTCCACACGGTGACAGCGACGTGGCTCCCCAGATCTGTCCTGACGCCGTCTGCTTTGTGTGCACTCCCAGTGCTCCCTGTCCCTGCCTGGCCAGCCCCGGCCTCCACAGGCGCTCCTCGGCACCGTCCCCGCCTGACGCCCGGTGGAGGCCTCAGGAACACCCCTGTGGCCGCCTGCGGCTGATACGCGGCTCTCAGCGCCCTGGCCCGGAAGGTCTGCAGGCCGCAGGAACCGCGCGCGGGTGGCGCCGCATCGCAGCAGGCCCGGCCTGAAGGCGCCCGGGGACCGCCCCCCACGTAGGCGCCGCGCGGAGACCTCGGGGGACCGCGGCTCTGCACTGCGTAGTCGGCTCCCCGGGCCGGCAGCGCCTCTCCCCTCAGTCTCTCTGTCTGTAACCTGGGCCTGCACAGCTGTTTGCCCACACCCTCGGCCTGCTCACGTCCCCCATGATGACGGCTGCTGGCCGGCCAGAGGGTGTGGAGCCGCGGCCGCCGCGCTGGAAGCCGATTCGGCCAAGGGCTGCGGACTCCGGAATCCCGCGCTTCCCCGGGAGGTCGGCCTCCCCCTTCCTGGCCGCACGGCCCCGACGTTCGGCCTGACGCCATCTTGTGGCACCGGGGGGAACTGCAGGCGGCTCTTAGGCGCTCGCTGGTTCTCCTGGGCTCCTGGTGGGAGGATGAGGGTGGAGCACGCCTACAGCTACCCCGAGAGAACTCTTGTTCTAGAATTTAGAACAGATTAAATTAGGCTTCAAAGGACACAAACACGAAAGACCCCGGGGTATGCTTTGCCACACCAGGCTATGTTTCTAAGGCAACCCTGGGCTGCTGGTTTCAGAGGAGGCTGAGCCAGCAGCCCAGACACAATTCCCCGGGAACCAAGGCGCTGGGCAGGAGGGACTGCCAGCATCCCGGCTCCATTCACCCTTGGAATCCAAAAGAGACAAGCAATTTCCCTTACAGACTTCCTCCCATATGTCCAAACCAGCCTCTGTATGGATAAATTGCATCCTTCCTTTGGTAGCATTTTGTTCTTCTAGGTCTGCAGAGCCTGCAGAATGAGACCGCCAATCCAGACATGCGGTCTGAGCCTGCAAACCATCCCCAGGGACAGAGAAAAGGCAGGAGGGCAAGCCAGAGATGATCAGGGGACAGGTACAGCCTAGGGCTGGGTTTCTGGCCCAGGGCCTCTCTCGCACTGTGGACACCCACATGTGACCATGTAGCAGCATCTCCACCTGTGTACCCTGAAGACCACACGCCCCACTGAAGTTACTGGTGGTCCCGGTCAGGGTCCCTGACTCACTGCACCACACCATCTTGAACACCTAGCCCGAGCCAACGTGGCCTCCCCAGGCGCCGACATGGCCAGTTATACAGAATTCCTTTTCTTGTGTTTCTTTAATGACAGAACTCCAAGCTGCTTCGGGGGTCACAATATGGCCAGGTAAAGATTCCCGTTTGCTTAGTGCTTGGCCGAGTGAGGTGGCCATGAAATGGCCTAGCCAGTGACATGTAAGCCAGTGCCCCTGAGGAGGGTGCTGCTTCTAGAATAAAAGGAAGAGTCCCCCCAGAAGGAGCCCCTCCTTCCCCTTCCGTTCTGTGTCCTCCCAAACCTAAGACCTTAGAAGGCAGGGGCCATCCTGCACCCTGGTGCCGCTGGGGTGAAGCAAAAGGCCTCTGGCCACGGCGTGTGAGGATAGGGAGGCCGGGTCCCCAGGGCCTTGCTGTCCCACCGCGCCCACACCTGGGCTCCGACCTGAAAGTCTCGCTGCACGAAACACACACGTGCTGTCTGTGGAAGCCCCACCCTTGGATTTCATGTTGCGGGGTCCGAGGACACCCTCAAATGAGTCACCCTCATCCTCATTCTCCTTGCGCAATCCCAGGCTGTCAGTTCCAGCCCCGGCTCCCATCCCGGCCTCTCTGTGTCAACCTCCAGCACCGTCATTCAGCAGCCACCTCACCCCGTGGATCTTCACCCGTGCCCCTCCCCGCCACGAAGTCCCAAAATGCAGATCTGATCCCGGGGTTTCTCCTCTGCGGAGCTCCTCGCCCTCGGCCCCACTGGCCTGGTGGCCTGGTCCCTTCACATGACAGCTGGGCTGGGCGTCTCCCCCGGGGCAATCTTTCTCCCAGGAGCACGTGCTACTTGGCAGGGCAGCTGCATCTGGACCCGGCCTACGTGGTTCCTAAAGCCTGGGCGGTGCGCCGGGCTTCCCTGCTGGCCGCACACTCCTGCAGCCGGGAGGTCGGTTTGGGCACCCTTCTCAGTCTCATCTTCCTCATCCGAAAAGTACTAACTGTGGCACCAAACCCTCAGGGAAATCGTCGCGGCTTAACCAGAGGACATGCGTTTCCTGTCGCGCTCTGTGTGCTGAGGAAGTCAAAGGGGACACTCAAGGGCAAAGGGGACGCATGAATCAGCACAGGAAACACTTCGTTATGAAAGACGCCTTCAGATTTAGATCATGAGGCGTTTTTCCTCCAGAGGAAGGGGAGTGATCTGCTGTGGAGGAAGAGATAGCAAATCGGTGATTAGCCATGCAGACGGATTCAGTCCCAGGCTTGCTGCTCACATGTCCAGGGAGGATCCACAGGCCGCGTCCTCCCGGCCACGCTTACCACCCAGGGAAGGGAGTGGCACACTGCCCGCCTGCCAGACCGTTCAAAGACACGGTCAGGACCCATTGCTGCGATGGCTTGCAAAATTGAGACACTCAGAAGAAACTAGTCTCCGGGACAGACCACAGCTGGCAGTGCCCCGCACCGCGCCACTCCCGTGGGCAGGGTCACAGGAGTGATCCAGGGCGGAGCCCTGCCCCTGGGCGCACTAGGCCATTCGTGCACCCAGAAATAACCCGCGAGGCCACGACTGCTGCAAACAAAACAGGACTTCCAGACACACTCCCAACATTCAGGACGGAAGAACCCGGTGTGCTGTCTGCCCCATCACTCAGGAGGGGGAGCTGGCATGGGGGCCGAGGGGAGCGATAATGAACTGGGTTTCATTGTGCATCCGCTATGTGTGATAGAGACTTTAAATTCTATGTAATGTTAAATTATAATTTTTCCAACTGGATGAGTTGATTCCATCATAAACTGGTTCTGATTTATGTGGCTTTTAAATCTAAGGAAGACCACAGTGGCAAAGTGAAAAAGACGCCATCAGTGCCATCTGGTTTTGACTCTGAGATCTAGCCAACTCAGAGTTGCAGTGCTGCTTCCGGAACCTTCTTTCCGTCACAGCCAAGAGCCCAAGAGTCCTGCATCAGACTAACAGGCAAGGTGGAAATAATACAAGCCTGGAAATGCAGCTACTATATTAAGCTTTGGAAGGGGAAACCAGTGCTGGTGATGTAAAGATCGCAGTGGCTGGAGCTGCCTGCAAGAGAGTGTTTCTAAGGCGCATCCACGAGGACCTGCTGTGATAAATTAATCAGACCTATTCTCAATTAGCTCAGCATTTGTATAACAACAATTAATTTCCGTAAAGCTCTCAGACTAATGCTGCTTTGTTAATTAGGTTAGTTGCCCCTTCCACAGTTTTCAGCCGGCTTAATTGTGCCTGGCAAATGCTTTTTGTCACACACCAGCCCACCGTATCATCCAGGCATGCTTCTGGGTCCGTGGGGTCTGCAACAGACGTCCACTGAGGGTGGCAGGGCCAGGCTCTACCATCAGGGCAGATCCGGGGCAGGAACCACACCAGTGCAGTGGGTAACGAGCCCCTGGGCACCAGCATCAAGGCAGCACCCTAGGTTCTCTAAAATCCTTAGCAAAGCACCCCTTTGGGAGACACTGCTGACTGTCTTTACATTCGTTTGTTCATCATTTTAATTCTCACATGAACCCTGGGAGGTAGCGGCAAATGTGTCTCACTGTATGTGACCAGCAGCCCTCCCGTCAAGCAAGGTAATGCAGCAAAGGAAAGGTGAAATGAGGATTCTGACCCAAGTCCAGCTGTCGGTAACAGCCATGTTCTTTACTGAGCATAAAATCGTGAATGATTAGTCGTTACTGCATGTGTTACTTCCCAGGGGCTTTTGCATTTTGCAATAAGACAAGGGTTACACAGAGAAATGGACATCTAATGGTCCAATTCCAGACACTGAGACACTTAAATGAGATATTTCCTAATAGGGTGGCAGGCGGAAGGAGTGTTTTCAGCCAGTCCCCACTGGCCAACAGTGTGTGGAAGGGACCCAACAGAAGCTGTTCATACACAGAGCCGCCCCTGGTACAGCACGTCCCACAGAGAGCCCTGGAGGAAAATAAGGGTCTGTGGCATCATGAGCTTGAGGATACCAGGTATGATCTCCCTCTTGCAGAATCATAGTGCCTATTAAAGGCCCTGAAACATCCTGCTATAAGAAACCTGCTCATGGGAGGGCAGTTAGCAGTGGTTACTCTGGAGACAGGAGCTGTGCTGGAGACTCACAAGGAGGGGCAGGGGCAGAAGGTGAGCCTGTTCAACATTTTCTAACCAAACCTATGCCAAATTAACTTGACCACAGATCTTCTTGTTAACACATCAATAACAAGCCTAAAGAACTAGTGTTCTAGGAAACCCATTTTGGGAAATGCTACCTTAAGTTCACCAGAACTTAAGAGTTTGTTCATATGTCTGTGAAGATGAAAAAGAAGGTGAAGAGTGAGAAGCCGCTATTCCTGGGACATTGATCAGAAATGACAATATCCAGAAATGAAAATGTCAGTGACTGGAGAAGGTGTGGATAGGGTTTGCTTAGGAGCCCTGAGGTCTGATCTCTGAATGGAGCAAGGTCCTCCCCTGTCTTCCATGGAGGCTCATTTGTGCTCACCACCAGGACAGATTGGGAGAGAGAGAAGGGGTGTGTGATTCAGGTGCAGCTGGGTCTGCTGGATGCCGACATCAAGTGTGTAGTGGAAGCCTCGGGTAGGCTGATGGAGTTCTAGCATCGCCCTGGGCATTTTCTGTGTTGAAACTGGAAGCCTCAGAAACATGGCAGATTCCATCTGTCTCAAATGGTTTCTGAGTGGCTGATCCCAAAGGCCTGGTTTTGAGGATGATTTGCCATCCCTCTGACCTCCTTTCCAAGCCTAGCCCTTTCTTCTTCAGGTGCTTGTGTCAGAATAGGGAGTTGCCAGGTACCCACACAGCCTACTTGATCTGTGGGGTGTGGGGTATGCTGGGGGGCTGCGCGGCCCTGTGACAGCAAATGGAGAGCTGGAGCCGGCCCCTCTGTACCCTCCCAGGGGACTTCCAGGGCCCTCTCCCACACAGGATCCACATTAGAGTTGTTACCTCCTGTCCTTCTGTATCTTCAGTGGCCAAACACACATCCATCCCTACATCCACACTCCCAAACCAACCCTCCTCCCTTCAAAGACTGTAATCACATCAGAATCTGTCAAGACCAATAAGGAAGAGAAAAGAAGATCTAAAACCACAGCCCACATTGTAGGGCGTATCCATCAAGAACGCCATCCCAGCACTTTGGGAGGCCGAGCCTGGTAGATCACGAGATCAGGAGATCGAGACCATCCTGGCTAACCTGGTGAAACCCCGTCTCTACTAAAAATACAAAAAATTAGATGGGCGTGATGGTGGGCGCCTGCAGTCCCAGCTACTTGGGAGGCTGAGGCAGGAGAATGGCGTGAACCCGGGAGATGGAGCTTTCAGTGAGTGGAGATTGCGCCAGTGCACTCCAGCCTGGGCAACAGGGCGAGACTCTGTCTCAAAAAAATAAAAATAAAAAACAGTGCCATCCCATTTAGAAGAAGGAAGTCTAGTTGGGAATGTGTTTGGATCTGCCCTTGACAACTAAGCTCCAAGGCCCGCGTGAGGCCACAGAGGGCTCTGCTTGAAAGGCGGACCACCTAACAGTGTCACCTTCTTCACTAAATGTATCCTAATATCTTGCCAGGCACACGGTGTTGGGGGATCCCCAGTATCCTCCAGGTCCTCCTGGGACCCGATCCTCTGATTTGTTTGCTGACCCTCAGCACATCCACACTGCAGCATCTCCTCTGATGGACAGCCGCAGGTCCTCTGTGGTGAGAATCCTGACCACACCCTAACAGATATCCATTCAGGGCCCCTACCATATCATGGGCTCCTGAGGGCACCTCTTTCTCTAGAAGAAGAAGTTGCAGGAGACCCCGTGTGTCTGAGTGTCTTCACCTGCAGCTTGTCTCTGCATTTGTCCTTCCTTGTGTGGGAGGAAAAGGGTGCCCTGGAGGATTGGACCTTGCTATAGACTGAGAGTTTATGTCACCCCCAATTTCATATGTTGAAGTGCTAATCCCCATGTGAGGCTATTTAGAGGTGCTAACCCCCATGTGAGGCTATTTAGAAGCCCAGGAGCTTCCACATTCTGTCAGTGAAATGCTGGGACATTCCATTCCAGTGAGACAAACGTTGCCCCACCAAACCCTGTCCGTTGTTTATACAGATAATTAAAAAATGTGTTACACTGTGGCCTCTTGACCCCTTCTTGCACGTCCGCTCTGGCTCCTGGAAATTCAGCCACATCAGCCTCCTTACTGTCCTTGGCACAGCCAGCCAGCTCCCTGTTGGGACTCGACAAGGGCTTCTCACTCTACCTGGAAATATACATTCCTGACTCCCTCACTTCCTGCCTCCCATTTCTGATCATAGAGGGAACCCTCCATAAAATCCCACCTCACCCTCTGCTACTTCTTGACCCTTACTGTGCTTTCTTCTTTATTGCAATGAACATCACTTGACATTATATTTCTTTTTTTTCTTTTTTTTTGAGACAGAGTCTTGCTCTGTTGCCCAGGCTGGAGTGTAGTGGCCGGATCTCAGCTTACGGCAAGCTCCGCCTCCCGGGTTTACGCCATTCTCCTGCCTCAGTCTCCCAAGTAGCTGGGACTACAGGCGCCTGCCACCTCGCCCGGCTAGTTGTTTGTAGTTTTTAGTAGAGACCGAGTTTCACCGTGTTAGCCAGGATGGTCTTGATCTCCTGACCTCATGATCCACCCGTCTCGGCCTCCCAAAGTGCTGGGATTACAGGCTTGAGCCACCACGCCCGGTAGGAGAGGGAGAGGGACAACAAACGTGAAGATGTAGTATATTTCTACACGTTTGTTGTTGTTCTTCTCCCTCTCCTACACACATGCTAGAATCTCAGCAACATGTTGCAGGAATTCCATTTTATTGTTTCCTCCACTGCTGAATCCCTAGTGCCTAGCACATCATTTGGCACAAAGAAAACCCTCAAGAAATATTTGTTAAACAATTAATATCCCTGCCTTCCCGAAGAGAATAGAGGAATACAACTTAGCATGTCTTCTGGCCCCAGTGTTAACATTCAGGGAGGCGCTGTGTACTGGTTTTAAGCATGACTTCAGAATGATACTCCATGGCTTCAAGTCTCACTGCAGGCCCAGCCAGCCCCATGACTTGGCACACTATTTGACATTTTCAAGGCTCTCTTTTCTCATATGTAAAATAGGGCTGTGAGGACAGTGCCTGATATAAATGATCAATAACTGTTATTTACTCAAAAATATGTGTTGCATCTTATATTTTTAGTCAATATTTGATGTTTTTCCTTGCACGTCTGTGAAATAGGACCTTATATAGTTATATATTTCATTAGTTACATAAAGTTCATGTTTGTTTTAGCTCCTTGGAGCATTGGTCTTTTTATCATTGCACCTCTTTATATATTGCACCATAATAATGTTTCTAAGATTGCATTTCATTTTTTCTGTTATAAATATTGCTTATTGTTATATCGGCTTTTCTACTGCTATATTTTCTGTGGCTTTACTGACACATTTTTCTGTCATTAATTTTAACTTAAAATTTTAACATGCATGCCTAATTTATATTTTTCTTACAAATGCTATAGTAATTCTAATTTGCTTTCTCTCTCCTGAAAAGGGAACCAGTATGCTTTCACTGTCTTTTAAACATAACCCCTTTCATTCCCCAATTAGTCTTGTTTAGTATTTATGTGTTATACTTAAAGCCATGAAAAGAAATCATTATTTCCCATCAATCTTATTTGGATTTACATACATACTTCTTTGATCACTGAATATTGCTCCTTGCATTCACATACTTCCTTCCACATTCAATGATCTTCTTGCTGAAGCACATCCTTAAATACTTCTTTCAGAAAAGATCTATTTGTGGCAAATTATCACAGTCTTTGTATGTATGGAAATCTTTCCCTGGATGGTAGTTTACTTGGATATAGCATTATGGTTAACAATTATTTCCTTTGCATCTTAAACATTTTATTCTGTTGTCTTCTGGAGACTTTTGTATCTGATAGAGTAGGTGCCACTCTAAAGTTTTCCATTGTGTTGAATGTATTTCTTTTATCATAGCTTTTAAAATTTTGACTTTTTATTTTGTGTTCTAAAGTTTCATCATGATGCTTCTAGATAAGTTTATTTTTAATTTTTCTATGTAATATTTGATGTACTCCTTTAATATCAAGACTTGTGTCTAACTTCTTCAAATACTGTCACATTCTCAATCTCACTAATTATTGCTTCAAGAATTTCTATTAGATATATACTTGAGATTCTAATTTTAGCCTCTGCACCTCTCAAATTATCTTTGTCTTATTTGTTCTATACAGAATTTTGATAGATTACATTAGCTCTTTCTTCCTATTCACTAATTTTCTCTTCAGTTGTCAGTTGTATTTGGACTATTGTATTATTTATCCATTGAAGACACTGTTTTCCTTAATTTCAATGACTAGTTCCTCGAATTATTCAGTCCTTTTCCATAGCGGCTTTCTCTAGTGCCTATAGATTCTCTCTCTCTCTTTTTTTTTTTTTTTGTGTGTGTGTGTGTGTGTGTGTGTCTCATTTTCATTTAAACACACTTACTCTATGGCTGCTAGTTCCTCAGGAGTAAATACTCCCATTTCTTTCATCTGCTGATTCTCTTTCATAGTGTTAGGTTTCCCAGTTACTCTGAGGTTTTGTCTGGGAGCTCATCTTCAACAAGACTTACCTTCTGTAAGAATCCAGGATGTGCCCTGAGCTGTGGGTATGTCCTTGTAGGGGACTTAACATTGCATCTGCCAGAGCCCTAGAATATGTGAAAGTTGTTGGAATCAAAGTGGAGTTGCTTTTTCAAAACATAGCGAAATACAGCCAGGGAAGGTCATAAAGGGAGGGCTCTCACTCATAATTTATCTGATGATGGGATCCATCTCAAATTTTTTTTCCAAACTGCAGCTTACTACATGAGTCACACAAGAACAGCTAGCAGCACAAGAACAGCTAGCCACTTCTAGAGGAACACTGACCTGTTTCGCAACTCTCACAAGGTCAATCCAAAACTGCAAAGGCCTGACCGTAACTCCAAGATGCTGAGTCCCACCTAGCAGCTACTGACACTTGACAAAGAACTTTCAAAACAACTTGCATCACCTTCTCTCTGCCCAGTAAAACCTTAATTTTCCTTTGTTCTCCAGACATGCCAGAGATCATCCCAGTCTATGCATACGTCCCAGATCTCAATCTTATTTCTGTGTTCATTCCCAAATAAATCCCTTTTGCTTGGAGTTCTGTCTCTATATATTCTTATTTCAAATTGGACAAGTGCCATGAGACCAAATTCTACGATAGTTATCATTTTTTGTTTGTTTATTTTGACACTATGGCATAGGCAGTGTAACTTGGAGCCCCACATCTTTGTGTGGCAGAGGCTAGGGCTTCAGTTTTACGTGGGAAACTCTCCCTGCCACAGTCTGCAGGGCAACCTCCTTCCTGTGCCCCAGCCCTGGCTGGCCTACACAGTCCTTCTCCATCCAAGCTTTCACATGGAGCCCTTAATGTCCATCTTTACACAGAATAAAAACCCTGCCATAAGGAGTGAATCCAGCCCCTGAGGGCTCTGCAGCTTTAACACTGGCTCTCTCTCATGGCTTTGCATTCCCTCTTTATTGATGGCTTCTAGTGATTTCTCTTTCTTGCATTGAAGCTGGGCTTTTTTCTTAATTGCTTCATTGCATCTATCTTGGATAAATGAGCTCGGACTTCTAGTCAAGGTAGTAAGCTGACATGTCCACTAAAACGTCTAACAGACATCTCAATTCCTCCCCCAGCCACAACCTGGTTCTGTCAGTTTTTCTTGTTATAGCAAATAACACCAATGACCAGCCAGTTGCTTGGAGCAACAGGCAATGATGAGTATTCAGCTCTATTTGATTTAATACCTTGACCAGAAGTCTGAGCTCCACACATGTTAATGGTTACAGACTGGTCGTTCAGAAAAAGAAACAAGATGAATCTGGCACCCCTTAACCTCAAGAAACTCCTGTCGGTTCCTACTATGTTATCACAGCCATTTATTTAATTTCACTAGAAATCACCCAACTCTCAGATCTCTAATTTCTAAAATATATTTTACCTTCTTAAAGATTTGTGCAATATGAATCCTCTTGACATCTTCTGGACTCTCCATCGCTCCAAGCTTTATCATACGTTAGCAATGGGCTTCATGATCCTTTTGATGTTTACATGCTGGGCCACGATCTGCCGTGCGCTCAGCCCTGCTAATGCTTTCTTTCGCCTTCTCCCTTAGGCTGGGTCCCCTGCCTCTTAACCATGTTGCATCCACCCTTTCCTTTTGGTAGGTTTAATTTTTTTAGAAAAATCGTGGCAGTAAAACAGAAAGTGAGACATTGTACTTTCTCTCTGTCACCTTTTAACATTACACCATATGCCATCAACAGTTGGACTCTGTCAACACAACTTACAAAATCCTTCAAAAAATATTTTTAACAGTTGTTTTTTCATTTATGAACTCCTTCTGATCTTTTGCCTTCCTTAGGATCTTATTCCAGACTTG
Organism: Colobus angolensis palliatus; assembly: GCF_000951035.1. Lineage (NCBI taxonomy): Eukaryota > Metazoa > Chordata > Mammalia > Primates > Cercopithecidae > Colobus > Colobus angolensis. Next base: position 11,123,064 of record NW_012115155.1, on the reverse strand, counting down.
TGCTGTGCTGTGGCATTTATCCTGGATTATATCAGTTCCCTTTCAGCCCACATGAATCAGTCTCAGAATAGCCTCCTCCTACCCAGGCTCCTTCTGAGTCTTTCTTGGCTCCTCTTCACCACCCAGACCCTGAGCTGAGAGTGCCCAGGGCTCAAACCTCAGCCCTGTTTTCTTCTCTCTCTCTCTCTGCAGTCTCCGTTGGTGTTTGCATCCAGTTTTACAGCCTGTAATATCACAAAGACTTGGGTAACTTCTGGTTCCACAGCCTAATTATCTGCTCAGATTCCCACTCCTTAACACCAGCTTCACTAATCCACCTAAAGACTTGATCTGTCTATTTGGATTTCTAACAAACACCTCAATCTCTCTGCCTCTAGCACCTGGCCTCCGTGTTTTCCCCAATTTAATAAATGATGTCAACATTCAACTAGTAACAGAAGGCAAAGATTCGAGAGTCAATCTTGTAGCCACGTTTCCTTATTCCACATTCAACCCAACAGTTAATCCTGTCACCTCCACCTTCAAAACATATCTATATGAAAATATATGTAATCTATCCAATATTCTTTCCAGCTTCTCTCTCGACTTTGCAAGTGTGATCACATTCTCACCAGCCTCCCTGCTTTCACTTTTGCACTGCAACCTGTTTTCTACCCAAAAATGTTTCCTCCCATGGTCTATGCAACCTTGGACAGGCCCTCCCTGCCTTCCCTGTCCGCCTCCTCATCTCATCTCATGGAACTCTGCCAGTCCTGGGGTCTGCTTTCTGCTCCTCAAACATATCGTTGTCCCCAGTCTCAGGACATTTGCACGTGCCACACTCTCCACTGGAGTATTCTGTCCAGGACATTTACAGTAAATCTTCCTCATTTCATCTACATCTCAGCTAAAAAATCACCTTGAAGACAGCTAAAATCACAAGCCCTGTCTATCTCCATAGCCTACTTATTTCTTCAGAGCCCTTGTCACCACCTCATAAATCATTTATTCACTGGTTTCTGTCCCCAACTAGCAAGTGAGCTGCTTGGGACAGGGACCTTGACATTTCCAGGGCCTTGCTGTATTTCCAGAGCTTAGAGAAGAGCCTGTGTGTAGGGGGTCTTCCTTAAACATGTGCTGACCTGACTTTTTCTATTCGGCAGATGACTTCAATATCCCACCTGCATAGGAGGGGGAGACTCTGGTTGTCGCGTGGGGCCTGCGCCTCTGAGAGCCAAATGCACACAGGCTTGGGAGGTGATAGGAAATAAAGGTAAAAACACAACTGAGAACCAGATGGTGGGTGTGGTGTTTGTGGTGTGGATACCCAAGGCAATGCTGTTCACCCAAGACCTGGTTAAGAAAGGCCCACGCTTACAAATCCCTGAGACCATCAGGCATGGCTGCCACAAGGAGACGCTCCCTGCTCAGTGGTCTCCATTTGAAGGAAGAGTGGGTTTGATCCCTGGATAGTACTTCTTACAAAGGTCAGTTGAGAACTGACTAGAAAACCAATCTCATTAACAGGCTCAGAGAATCCTGAGTGGGAGTTTTCCTCACAAAACATGTATATTCAAACTGAAAACTCACCAGCAATCCTATGGCAACAAATTGACACCGCTCCCAGAGCTTAGGCCATTTCCATCATGAGAATTACCCTGACGAGCCTCCGAAGCACAGCCCAGCCTCTGCTCCATACTGGGTCTGCCCAGGGACAGCCCGCATGCATTCTTGCTGTGGCCACAAAGAAGCCTTGGCCTCGGAAAACCACTGCCAACGGTACTCAAGGCTGGTGCTGAACATGCAGATGATGGATGGAAAACTGAAAAGTCAGTAAGCCAACTAGCACCTCCAAATATTCAGGAATTCCACATGGTATTACAGAGAAACACAAGATCTACAGTAAATACAGGAGACCCCCTTTACAGCACCTCTGTCTGCACGTCATCCAGACTTGACTTTAATACCCTCCAGGAAGGTGGCTTCAAGATTGATTTCCAATGAAGCAAGTATGCAAATATTCTAGAAGGCTGACTAGACTGCATGTATGTGTGTATGTGCCACACCTTTCCAGCATTGTTGAAAAAATAAGAGTTTGAGAGTAGGACAGGTGGGACTGCCATCAGTACTGTGTGTCCTGGAAGTCTACTGCAGCGTAGAAACCCAGTCTCTCAATCTCCCCTTCTGTGTGGGCCTTCACCCTCTCATCTGGATGACCACAATGGCCTCTTACTCAATCTGTCTGTCTCTATCCTCTCATCGCTAATCCATCTGTCCGCCAAGGAGTCTTTGTGGGAGGTTTTTAATTTTTATCTTTATCAAAATTATGCATGCATAAGGGTGAGTGCAAGTATAAGAGGAATACTTGAACAGAGCGTAAGTTTGTCCAAGAGCACAAGTGCAACAGCCCTCTCCACTGCTCCATTTTCCTCCTCTGGTGAGAAACTGAGGCAAAACCCCAAAAGGTAGGCCCTACAATCATGTGGCTTTGCGTATAACATGGCCAGTCATTGGCTTTCAGACCTCCAAATTCCCAGCTAGCTGACACACAGGATCACACGGGTATCGGGAGAACCTGCTCCCGATGGTTACATGGGTTCTTTTCTATTTCCTAGGTGTCTTGGCTAGTTTGAGAAATAAAGGGAAAGAGCACAAGAGACAGAAATGTAAAGCTGGGCGTCTGGGGGAGACATCACATGTCGGCAGGATCCATGATGCTCTCCAAGCTGTAAAACCAGCAAGTTTTTACTAGCAATTTTCAAAAGGGGAGGGAGTATACGAATAGAGTGTGGATCACAGAGATCACATACTTGACAAGGTAATAAAATAGCACAAAGCAAATGGAGGCAGGGCGAGATCACAGGACCACCAGATGGGGTGAAATTAAAATTGCTAATGAAGTTTGAGGCACATATTGTCATTGATAACATCTTATCAGGAGACAGTTTCAGAGCAGACAACCTGTCTGACCAAAATTTATTAGGCAGGATTTTTCCTCATCCTAATAAGCCTGGGAGCACTACAGGAGACCAGAGTTTATTTCATCCCTTCAGCTTTGACCATAAAAAACAGCACGCTTCTAAGGGGGCCGTTTATAGGCCTACCCTCACGGTGCATTCTCTTTCTCAGGGATGTTCCTTGCTGAGAAAAAGAATTCAGTGGTATTTCTCCTATTTGTTTTTGAAAGAGGAGAAATATGGCTCTGTTCCATCCAGCTCACCGGCGGCCATAAGTCTTATCTCTGGTGTTCCCTGAACATTGCTGTTATCCTGTTCTTTTTTCAAGATGCCTAGATTTCATATTGTTCAAACACACATGTTCTACAAACAGTTTGTGCAGGTGACACAATCATCACAGGGTCCTGAGGCAACATTCATCCTCTTTAGTTTATGAAGAAGATGACGGGATTAAGAGATTAAAGTAAAGGCAGGCATAGGAAATCACAAGGGTATTGATCAGGAAGGTGATACGTGTCCAAGAAATCTTCACAATTTATGTTTAGAGATTGCAGTAAAGACAGGCATAAGAAGGTATAAAAGTATTAATTTGGGGAACTAATAATTGTCCATGAAATCTTTACAATTCATGTTCTTCTGCCGCGGCTTCAGCCGGTCCCTCTGTTTGGGGTCCCTGACTTCCCACAACAACACGGGATTTTTCACTAATCTCTCAATAATGTGATCTTCCCATTTTACATGACTGACTCTTACATTACCATTAGGTTCTACTTTATTTTACAATTCCTTTGGTACTTAACTCTATATAGCTAATTACCATGCTCACATTACTAATTACTGATTTTTCAATATGGTCATTATTAATTGACTGCTCAGACTGGAAGACGATGTTTGTTGCTTCAGATCTCCACCCAACACATGTGGATTTTCCATTCTTGACTTGGTCCAATGTGGTTTCCTTATAGTTTTCATTAGATCAGTATTTGACTTTAATATCATTATGACTAGCTAAATGTTCTATGCTGCCAAGCCATGTAGTATACTATGATTACCTTTCATTTCCTACAAAATATTTTGCTGTCCCTGAAGTTAATAATTTGTCACTTCATTTATGTAGTTTTCTTTGCATTCTTGTCCTGTTTTATAAATCTCCTCTCAATGTATTCAAGCGTATAATCATGAAGAATCTCTACTAAAGCTTTCTGACTGTTTAGTAGTTTCATTGCTATTTTATTTTTGTTTTAACTTTTTATTATGAAAAATTTTAAATGTACATAAAAGTAGAGCGAATATTATAACAAACCCAGCTAACTTACAATTTTGATGGAACATTTTAAAGAGCTTCCCAGATATCATATTGTTTCATCTGTAAATGCTTCAATATGTATCTCTAACTTTTAGGTATGTGTAAGAAGTCTAACCACCATGCTAATATCAAACCTAGTAAAATTTATAATTTCTCAATATCGCCTGATAACTAATATAAATTTGAATGTTATGAGCATTCCATATGTCTTTTGTTGTTGGTTGCATGAATTAGAAGCCAAATGAAGCCCAAGCATTGACTCTCCTTGTCTTTTAAGTCTCTTATTCTGTAATAGTCCCTTAAGTATTTTTCTCAACAGCCTTGATTCACTGGAGAACCCAAGTCGGTCAGCTTGAAAAGTATCTTATGCTCTACATATGGCTGATTGCTTCCTCCAGCTCTTATCGAGCTTGTTTCTCACTTCTTCCTATGCCTTGTGCACTGGCAGTTAGATTCAGAGCCGTGAGTCTCAGCCCAGGATGCACATCAGAATCACTTGGAGAGTTTCTTAAAATCCCAGTGCCTCGGCCACACTCCAGGCCAATTAAATCAAAACCCCAGATGAGACCCAAACATCAGTCTTATAAAGTGCCCCAGGGGATCCCAAGGGGCACTCACACTGAAAACCCATTCCTCTCTGAGCAGCCCTTCTCAGCATGTGGTCCAGGACCAGCAGCACCTGCAGCAGCTGCGCACTTGTGAGTTGCAAACCTCTGGCCCCAGTAAAGATCAGCTGAATCAGAAACCCCAGGGGTGGGGCCCAGCAATCTGTTTTAACAAGCCCTCCAGGGATTCTGATGCATACCAACATGTGAGAACCACTGCTGTAGAGGTTTGATTTGATTCAATTCCATTTATTAAGCATAAAGACTTCATAGGTTGGGCTGCATATTTTCTATTTCTTTTCTATTTTCTATTTTCTGCATATTTTCTATATCCTGGCTATACGTTGGAGTCACCTGCAGAGCTCCTATTCACCAGGATTCAGACACCATGCCAGGCCAACTGAATCCAAACACCTGAGAGTGGAGCTCCAAGGCCTATGTTTTTAAAAACTCACCAGGAACATTAGGAACATTGTCCTGATGTGTCATTCATGAAGCGTGCAGTGCTAAGGTGCCCACCTTTTGTGGTGCTAAGGTTCCCTGGTGAGCTCAAGCCCGATCCTTCCTTATAATCTCCATCATCTTTTTGATGATCTTTGCCTAGATTCTTCTATTAGATGTGATAAAATAGCAACTTTTAAAGAGTCATCATTCCTTTTGCATGAGACCTTTCTATAAAGATCTGCTGCTCTTCAATGGTTTTGTTATCCTAACATACAGTTCATACAAGAAAGGTGGTATAAATGCCCGTTTCTTTCTCATTGTCTGCTCTCAGAGTAATGAGTTGATGTCCTAATAAACTCTCAAAGACACAGGTGAGTTTTTTCCTGTGTTGATTATGAAATCATAGGTTGTATCTATTGGATGTGATTTCATATATTGCAATTATTATATTTCAATATTCTCATTGCTCCAGATTTGGTTAAGGGAAACCCTTCCAGCTGCCTCCTGTGCCCCTTTGACATGACCCTACTATCCTGGAGTCACTACCCTGCTTTCTAACACGATAAGAAGTGCTGGGCTCATCTTGTAAATTTCCTCTCCCAGACATGGAATCAGACATTTCTCCTAGAACTCTGGTTTCTTTCAGGGGAATGTAGTGATCAGAGGCCACAGTCTGAGCCCTAAGTATGCTCACTGCTACTGATTTGTCATTGCTTCTAGACCTTTTCAGTGGACAGAGAAGAAGACATTTTTTAGAAAAAGAAATCATGAGTCCAAACTGGTATTTCCAATTTTAATTTAATACTACAGAATTTTATTCAATTACTTTGATTTTATATTTCTCTTGTACTAAAATCTTGAGTCTTAATTACACTGGCATGTTTACCTATTTGCTGTTTTATACAGTATACTTATAATAGTGTTAGGGATTTAATTGTGTTCTCCCCACCCCACCCAAAATCCATATGCCAGAACCTTCAGTGTGATGGTATTTGGAGATAGGGCCTTTAAGGAAATAATTAAGATTAAATAAGGCAATCGAGTGGCCCTTACTCAATCAGACTGGCAGTCTTATAAGAGAAGAGAGAGACTCCAGGAGTGGACATACACAGAGGAAAGGCCAGGTGAGAATGCGATGAAAAGGCAGCCATCTGAAAACCAAGGAGAGAGGCTTCCAGAGAAACTAACTACCAGCACCTTGATCTTGGACTTACAGCCTCCAGAACTATGAGAAAAAAATTCCTATCATTTTAACCTAGTCGGTGGTAGTCTGTTATGGTAGCATAAGCAGTCTAATACAATAGCTTTCAAATAATAATACACTATGAACAATTGATACTGAATTGCTCTTTAAAATTTCTGTGTTCTTTTTATCTTTAGAACATAGAGTCAACACACTGTATTTTAAAGTCAGTTGGAGGAAGTCTTTTCTCTGTGTGCTTATGTTATCTGCTTGAGAATCTGGGTAGGTCTAGTAGGTTTCCAGTGTCTGCAGGGACTTGCTCCAACCTGAACTGGTTGTTCTCTATGCCTGCTGTGAAGTTGTAATGTTGGGTTCTCCCTTAGCCATTATTTTGGGGATCCCTGCTTCCTGGATTACTGTCATCTTTTTTGGTGTAGTTCTTTACTACAAATATTCCTGAGAGAAGGCACATGGATATAATATTTTGATGTATTTATTCAAGTGTGAACTTGACTGATGGTTTAGCTGGGTACAGAATTCTAGGTTGGAAACTGGTTTCCTCTGGCTCTTGAAATTATTATTCTATTGTCTTCTGGCTTCTATGTCTGATACATTCTATATATTGATTCTTTGCATGAAAGCTGTGAGGTTGTTTTTCGCCCTTTTTAGAAGCTTCTCTTGGTTTTATAAATTTCCTAGTATTATAAATTTTTAGAAGCTTCTCCTGCTTTTGTAAATTTCCAGAGGTGCCTTGTACTTTTCCTTGGCCTCTTGGAGATCCTACTATGTAAACCAAGTTACTTTTTGGCTTTTACTTCTGCAGTGAAAAATTCAGCTTTCTCAGCTGAGCAGCATCACTTGCCACTCACCATCTGCTTTCCAGTCCCCCAAATTTTGTTATTTTTGTCCCGTGGGTTTATGCCTTTTTAGAATGTTTCTTATGGAAGTATGATATACAGGCAGAAAATTACATACATTACAAGGGTAGATCTCAATGTTGAGAACAGAGCATAATCATGTAAGCAGGACCCAGATAAAAAAACAGAGCATTACCAGGACCCCAGAAGGACCAGGGTCCCCGGCCATTCTCATCTCCTCCCCACAATGGTGCCTGCTATCCTGACCTCTAACAGCACAGATTCAGTTTTTCTCCTTTCTTTGAGTTCTATATAAACAGAATTACACAGTTTGGCCTCTCTTGTACCTGCTTATTTCACTCAACATTTTACATGTGGCATTCATTCTCAATGTTGCGTGCTGTGGTAGATCATGCTCATTGCTGTGTAATCTTCTCACTCTATGAGTATACCAAAACTTCTTTACCTATTTTTGGAGAACACTGGAAGTTTCTAATTTGGAGACTATTGTGAATCGCGTTGGTATAACTGTTCCTGTGCCTGCTCTTTGGTGAACATGTGTGTGCATCTCTGTGGGGTACCTACTCAGGACTGCAACTGTCACGTCACAGGACATACGTCACGTCAGCTCCAGCAGGTTCTACCTCATTGTTTTCTAAATTGTTTGTGTCAATTTACACTCCTACAAGCTTGTGTGAGAGTTCTGGCTGCTCTCTTTGATTAACCACATCTTTTCCATTGTAAACTTCCTAAGGAATGTTGGTTTGTGATTTTTTTTTTTTTTTTGAGATGGAGACTTGCTCTGTAACTCAGGCAGGATCACTGCAAGCTCCACCTCCTGGGTTCAAGTGATTCTCCTCTCTCAGCCTCCCGAGTAGCTGGGATTACAGGCACCCACCACCAAGCCCAGCTAATTTTTTTTGTATTTTTAGTAGAGACGGGGTTTCGCCATATTGGCCAGGCTAGTCTCAAACTCCTGACTTGAGGTGATCTGCCCGCCTTGGCCTCCCAAAGTGCTGGAATTACAGGCATGAACCACAGCGCACAGCCTAGTTTGTTATTTTTAAAACTCTATCACTGCTCATGTAGAGGAGATAGAAAAGGAAGCAGAGTTTTGTTGGGGTGTTGATGCTGCCATATTTAATGGAAAGCCAACTGAGGTTTTGTTTTCCTAAAGCACTAATTTGGTCAAGTCTTTCGGCTTCGCTAAAAACCCTCCACTGGTTATCAGGATAAATTTCAAAGTCTCTCCTTAGTCCCTGTCATGAGCTGTCTCTGCAGAGCTCCCCACATTTTGTAATTTACCAAGCCTGTGGTGCTCTCTTAGGCATCCACGCAGTTGCACTGACTACTGCTGCTTCTGAAATTGCTCTCCCCAGCCTTCTCTACCTCGCTAAGTCCTCCACCACCATCCAGGGTCACTCCTGAAGAACCTTCCTCGCAGAGTGCCTGGTGGGGGGCTCCTCTGTAGTCTACCTCCAACCTTGGCTTTCTTCTGTCATGGAACTTGCCATGGCACGGTTACTTGTCTCTCTTCCTCAGTGCCTGGAAGCTCATTGGGAGGAAGAACTGTGTCTTATTTCATTTTGTAACAGTAATAACCATCATAGTGCCAGGGACAGGGCACTGAACCAGAGGTTATTGAATTCATTCACTCATTCAAGTATTCATTATTTAACAAATATTTAATAAGAGTCTGTCATGTGCCTGAGTCTGTTCTAAGCAAAGGGATGGCTATGATGAGGCAATGAGAGAAAATTTCTATTCTCACAGGCTTGCATTCCAGTGAGTGAGGAGGGGTACGCAGATAAACACAGAAAGAGATCATCAACAACGAGAATGATGAAGAGTGTGCACACAGCCTCCGTGTCCAGCCCTTCACCCTCCTCCAGCAGCAATCTCCTTTCTGCCGGCCCAACCATAGGGACCTCCTCTGTCCCTCAGCTCTGTCCCAGGGCCCTGCTCTGGCTCTTCCTTGGCATGAAAGCTTCTCCCTCCCCCAGACCTGTGTGTGACTGTCTCTTTTTCATTACTCAGATCTCAGCTTAGACTTCGCCTCCTCTGAAGGACCTCCTTGACCACACAGCCAGTCACACTCAAGCACAGTGTGCCCTTTCCATTCTTACACAAAACTTAAAACTCTCAGATATCTTTTTTGTGAATGTGTTTGTCTGTTTTTTGTTGTTGTTGTTGTTGTTTGTTTGTTTTTAAAGACGGAGTCTCACTCTGCAGCCCAGGCTGGGGTGCAGTTGTGCGATCTTGGCTCATTGCAACCTCTGCCTCCCGGGTTCAAGCAATTCTCCTGCCTCAGCCTCCCGAGTAGCTGGGACTACAGGCGTACACCACCAGGCCCGGCTAATTTTTTTTATATTTTAGTAGAGACATGGGTTTCACCATGTTGCCCAGGCTGGTCTCGAACTCCTGAACTCAGGCAATCCACCCACCTTGGCCTCCCAAAGTGCTAGGATTACGGGCATGAGCAACCATTCCCAGCCTGTGTTTGTCTGTTTTCTGTTTCCCTTAAGTAAGCCTCATGCAGGCAGGCGGGTTGGCTTTGTTTTTTCTGTTTTGTTAACAGTGCCTGACAAATAGTAGCTGCCCTGTGTATTTACTAAGTGAGTGAGTGAATGAGTGAATTACAGAAAAATTAGAATTAAAGAAATTCAAAAAGGAAAATGGAGCATTTGCTTACCACACCATGCAACAATTGCATTTCTAGCAATTTTAACCAAGGAGAATGAAAATATATGTCCATGAAAGTAGTTTTATGTGAATCTTCATAGCAAGCTTATTTAAAATAGGCAGAAACTAGAAGAGATCCAAATAGCCATCCATAGGAAAATGATCAACACGCTGTGGTATAGCCAAACAATGAAACCACATGGCAATCAAAAAGGAGAAACAGCTGAATGAAGCAGGCAGGTCGTTCATTAGTCTGATGACTAGAAGGGGCGGGAGGAAAAGGGCCCTGCTAGGATGCTGGAAATGCTCCGACTCGATTGTGTTCCTGGCTGTGTGGTGTGTGCACTTGCCGAAGGTACTGAGTATATCTTTAATTTGGGTACATTTTAGGGCCTCGATGAATTTCATTCAAAACTAATTTTAAAAGGGCATTTGAGAATTAGAGCACTTCTCATCTCCCATCCTCCCACCCCTCATTCAAAACTTTCGCTTCGATCTGTTCACAGCATGCAGCCTCGCGGGTATCTCCTTCCCGTGCACCTGGAGTCATGGTTTCCTTGTGGGTTTTGCAGTCAGCTCATGGCTTAACCGTCTCCCAGGGGCTAAATTGCCAATGGATTAAAGTCCAATATCTCAGCAGCACAGCATGGCCTCCACAGCCAGCCCTGCCCACCTCCCTATGCCAACAGCTGGTCCTTCCCAGCTCTGCCCCGCAAGCAGCAGTGTGGCCCAGGTGGATCTGCCAAGTCCCCACTAGTGTAAGTGTGTTGGCAAACCAGCAACCCCTACATTGCCGGGACACTGGGTAGATGCAGTCTCAGCCCTGCACAGACACTCTGATGCAGAATCTGCACCGTAACGTGATCTCCGGGTGCTTTGGATGCACAAATTTGAGAAGCACTGAGTTAACCTTTCTGAGCTTCAGATGTATCTCCTGCAAATGGTAACCATCTTTTCTGCCTTCCTGGCTTCTACAAGGGTTGAGTGAGATAATGCTAAACACAGCCCACTGAGTAGGATTCAATGAACAGCCGCCTCCTCTCTCTTGTCCCAGTGCCTGGTCATTCCTTCTTAGCCTCAGACCTGCCGTCATTCCTGGCTAGAAAAGAGGCTTGGTGGCAAACCAGAACATCTCCCCTGGAGAGCTGGGCATCAAACCTCACAGGATAGAAAAGCTCATTGGAAGACCCAGAGCACACAGCCAGCAGGGCTATCTGTCAGCCTCTCGTTGCACACTCCTCGGCCTGCTGTGTGCTAATAATAGAGAACACATTTCCATATTAATCAAAACGTAGAATTTCCAATTGGGTCATTGTCCCCAATGTGTCACCTCTCTCTGAGGATGAAAATTAGATCTTTGTCCCCGAAACTCATCATTATTCATCTGCCTGCCAACATAAGACAGACATACCTTGGATGGGACATGGCGAGGCATCAGAGAAAAGAGAATATTCGCACCTCCTCCCTCTCCCTGTCTTCCCCAATTTCTCTTCCCATCCTCCTCTCTCCCTGTTTATCCTCCACCTCCTGCTCCAGCTGCTCCTCTCCACCACCTGCCACTGCTTTTCTCTGGGGAAAAGGCTTTCCCTCTGGGTCGTCTCCATTAACTCCACAGGACGGAGTGGGGATTAGATCCTAGCTGATGGTGAGTGCTCCGGGCTGCGTACCCTGTTGTGTGGGGACATCCCCTTCTCTCTCAGGAACCGGGGCTCCTCTTCGGTCCTGTCCCAACAGCCCAGGGGAAGCCTCACATGCTGAGAAAGAACAACCGCAGCCAGGATAAGGACCGTGACGCCTGCCACTGCCTATCCTCCTGTTCCGCTGCTCCTCAGAGCACAATGCACCACTTCCTTTGTGCCAGATAATTCCCTAGGTCCTTCATACACAGTCCTCAAAGCCACCCAGGACAAGGCGAAAACTCTGCACTTTACAGGTGAGAGCCCATCCTTGGCCCAAATTCACGTGTTGGTGAGAGGCCCAATCAGCTTCCAGCCCGAAGTGCTGAGCTGGGAGCCACGTGACACCAGGTGTGCTGGTCGGCCTCACCCTCTGCAAGCTGAAGGCACTGATCCTGGAGAGCCGGGACCTGAGGCAGCAGTGGGGATGGGCATGCAGGACTCCAACATCTGCCTCCCTTCCCAGGTAACCTGGGGTCTGCCGGGCATGTCACAGTGCTAATCAGCATAACCCCGGTTCTCTCAGCCCCCAAAGAACCCTCCCCTGAGAGAATGCAGCCCCCTCGTGTGAGAGAGGGCATGAAGGTTAATGCAAGACGGTGGCAGTTCCCCCCAGGAAACTGGAGCCAGATGGAGAACATGAGAGCGAGTCACTGCTTAGAAATCTAGCATCCAGAGACAGCATCGCCGGCACTCCCAGCAGTAATTGGCATTAAGAGAGGCTTGGAACTGCAAACTAGTGATTTTCAATTGATATTTTAAAAAGTAATTGACATTAAGTGCTGTTAGGAGCAGCAAACTAGTGATTTGCAAATGACATTCAATAAGAAATCATTTATGTCTATTGACATTAAATAGGCACAAGCTTGTGGTGCACCAGGCGGGGCGGGGAGGAGAAGGAGCCGAGGCCCAGCTGGGTCACATGAGGCTGTGGAGAAGAGATCTCACACTCCAGGCTCATTCCTTCCCTCGCAGCCCCACAGACCACACAGGAGGAAGAAGCCCTCTGAGCTCAGGCTGTATTCCCCACACCAGAGCCCCTGGGCTTCCTCTCCTCCCAATCTCCCCGCCAACTTCTCCCAGCTACAGCCATTGTCTAACTCTGTCCCTCATCATTTCTTCCTGCCCCACTCAGGGCTCTCCAGTCTCAGTGGAGTCACCCACCTGGGAGACTTACAGCTCCTGGGCCTCCCACGTGGTTCACCATGTCACTCCATCTGGCTCTCTGGACAGACACTTCAAGGCCAGGGAACAAGGGGATGAACCAGGAGGCGTGCTATGGGAAACTGGACGAGCGAATCAAAGAACGAATGTGAATGGTCTGCAAATGATCTTTGGCTAGAGAGTCTGGGAATGGAGGACACCAGGAGCCAGAGGTGGTAGCTTCACCCCCACATCCTAAGCTGGGATGTGGCTGGTGGAGAAGTATCCTGGGACTCCGGACACCCTCCACAGACAGACCAGGAAGCCACCCTCAGCTGTCAGATGCAGGGGGATGCCCAGTGTCCCCCACCTCCAGTACTGCCACAGATATCTCTAGAGACTGTGTGTGTGTGTGTACCCCAGGAAGAGAGGAGAGAGTAAGAGCAAGACAGAGACAGACTGGGAGAGAGAGATTCCCCCAGGTTAGAGCTGGAGCTGGGAACGCAAACCTGTGGCTAGGATGGGGCCTCTGAGGAGAGTACCACATACCGTCCTAAAGAGGTTGGACCCTGTGAATAGAGTTCCCAGCCCTCAACAAAAATTCTCTTGTTCTTTGCAGGGCAGGAAAACAGAGAGGCACCACAATTCAGGGGGCCCTTAACTCTGAGCAAGTCATAAGCCTGCTAAGCACATGGTGGAGGCTGGAGGGTTTTCCTGATTGCGCGGCATACCCCGGGAGCAGGGCACTGCAAGAAAAACCATTGAATTTTCTACCCTCCTGGCAGGAAAAGGACTGAGTAGACTTGAATTTGAGTTAAGACAAATAAAGAATTGTGATGGCTATAGAGCAGAGATAGATAGAACAGACAATAGAAAAACAAGAGAGAAAACACAATAAAACCAAAAGTTGGTTTTTTAATAAGATCAACAAGATCGACAAGCTTTTAGCTGGATTGACTAAGAAAGAAAAAACGAATAAATTCATGCTGGGAAAACTGGATACCCACACGCAAAAGAATGAAGTTGGATCCTTACCTAACACCATACATAAAAATTTATTCAAAATGGACTGAAGACCTAAATGTAAGACCTAAAATATAAAACTCTTAGGAGAAAACATAGGGCAGAATCTTCATGAAATTGGACTTGATAAGGAATTCTTGAATGTGTCTCCAAAGGTACCAGCAACAAAAGAAAAAATAGACAAACTGGACTTCATGAGCATTAAAAAGTTTTGTGCATCAAAAGATGCTGTCAACAGAGTAGAGAGGCAACCCACAGAATGAGAGCAAACATTTGCAAGTTGTATATCTGGTAGTGATTAATATTAAGAATATATATATTTTTAAACTTTTAAAACTCAACAAACACAACAAAACACAAAATTATTCAAAAATGGACTCTCCTCATCCTGGTCTTGAAATTTCAGAAAAAAATTATTCAAAAATTGGCAAAGACTTAAATAGACATTTGTCCAAAAAAGATACACAAATAAGCACACAAAAATATGTTAAACCTCATTAGTCATTAGAGAAATGCAAATCAAACCACAATCAACGAACTTCTATTTTGTATCCATTAGGATGCCTATTATTTACAAAACCAGACAAAAACAAACAAAACCAATAAAATAACAAGTGTTAGTGAGGTGGAGAAATTAGAACTCTTGCGAGTTGGAATGTAAAATGGTGCAGCCACTGTGGAAAACAGTTTGGTTGCTCCTCAAAATGTTGAAATTAGAATTTCCACATGATCTAGCAATTCTACTTTCATATATCTACTTAAAACAATTGAAAGCAGGGCCTGGAACACATTTGTACAACAATGTTTATAAGAGCATCATTCACAATAGCCAAAAAGTGAAGTTACCCAAGTGTCCTTTGATACATGAATAGATAAATAAAAGGTAGTGTATCCGTAGAATGAAAAATTATTCAGCTTTAAAAATGAAGGCTGAGTGCAGTGGCTCACACCTGTCATCTCAGCACTTTAGGAGGCCGAAGTGGACAGATCACCTGAGGTCAGGAGTTCAAGACCAGCCTGACCAACATGGTGAAACCCCGTCTCTACTAAAAATACAAAACTTAGTCAGGTGTGGTGGCAGGCGCCTGTAGTCCCAGCTACTCAGGAGGCTGAGGCAGGAGAATCACTTGAACCAGGGAATCAGAGGTTGCATTGCGCTGAAACTGTGCCACTGCACTCTAGCATGGTGACAGAGTAAGACTCTGTCTAAAAAAAAAAAAAAAAGTTAAGATAGTAAACTTTATGTTATGTATATTTACCACAATAAGAAAATGGGAGGGGGGAAGAATTATGACATTTCTTCTGTATCAAAGAGCTTGGGGAGTAAGATTCTTAGCTTCTATAAATGTGTAATAATTTATTTGTCCATTCTACTATTGCTATCTTTAGGTTGTTTTATTTTTCTCTATTAAATGTAATTATCTTATAATATTATTCATAAACTTTGTATTTTAATATCTTTAGTATAAGTTCCTTGATATATAACTTACTGGGTCAAAAAACATGGAGGCCTCTGATGTATATTATAAAGCCACATTCAAAACACACACACACACACATATAATCTTTTTTTAAAAAATTAAGTCACTGGTAATTGTTCTGAGCACATACAGAAAATTGAGAGATATTTATTCAATAAAATTGACTAAATCTTGGTAAGAACAGCAAGAATCTGTGGCAGTTGAGCCACAGCCTTTCCCCTTCTTCTTTCTCAATCAGCTCAGCATGACAGAAGCTCCACCTTGGGTAGGCATTGTGAAGAACACATGGCTCCTTTTCCCCCTAGCTATTACTTCAGTTATAGCGTTAAGCTTTGTGTCTCCACCCAAATCTCATCTTGAATTGTAATCCCCAGGTGTTGAGGGAGAGACCTGGTGGGAGGTGATTGGCGATTTCCCCCATGATGTTCTCACGATTGTTAGTGAGTTCTCACGAGATGTGATGGTTTTATAAGGGGCTCTTTCCCCTTCATTTCCTTCATTGGCTCTCTCGCCTGCTTCTGTAAGACCTGTCTGCTACCTGTTCCGCCATGATTGTAAGTTTCCTGAGGCCTCCCCAGCCATGTGGAACTGTGAGTCAATTAAATCTCTTTTCTTTATAAATTACCCTGTCTCAGGCAGTTCTGCATAGTAGTGTGAAAAGGGACTAATACATTCAGGATGACAGTATCTCCCTGAAAGGGGCAGGCCAGCAGCATTTGTGTCCCCCGCCAGCTCTGTGTTGCAGAACCTAAATCCCAGGCAAATGGAGATCAGGGGTTCTCTTTCGCTACCCAGCCCTGACTTGCAGGGGCTCTATCTCAATGAAGTAGGCCAACAATAGTGGGGCCCCGATTGCCCTAATGCCAATTCACTTGTAGGGTAGAGGTTCCATGCCCTACAGGAGATGCAAACCAAGAAAACCAGAAACTGTCACTGCTACCCAACACCCTGAATGTAAATCAGAGGTGTCATTCTAAGAGAAGTGAGCTGCTGTTCCCACCCCCAGCTCCAAAATAGTGGCATAGAGATTTTGCCCAGGGGGAGAGACAGGCTATAAGAACAGAGAGCTCCAAGGATTCCCTTCAATAGAATTGACTTTATTTAGAGTATGAGAAAGCTTAAGGCTAAGTGAACTCTCTAAAACAGTGGAGATTTTGGTAATAATCAACTAAGAGAAGTATGATAGCTCCATGAAAGCAACAAGCTAACCCATAGATCAGCTAGTTTACTCGAAAGAACCAGAAAAGAGACAGCTAAGAATAGCCCTCCTATTCTTCAGAATAAAATTTCCAGACTGACTTGGAAACTCTCCCTAAAGAGGGGACCACAGTTAATTTTAAATACATGTGGAGCAACTTATGGCAAGGCTATTGTTGAAAAGAATAAGGCAACCGGCAAGTAGTAGAGTTTAATAGGTGGGTGTAATATCAACAGAGATAGGCAACTGAAAAGAGAGATAAGAGAAACAGAGTCTTGCTAAATTCACCATCATCAAGTACAGTAAAAGAGATAAAAATTCCATTAGAGGGACTAACACTACAGTTTAATTGAAAGAATAAAAAATTAGTGAACTTAAAGATAGATCAATTAAATTTATGTAATCCCAAAAACATGAAAAAATGGAGAAAAATAAACAGAACCTTGAAGAAATGTGGGTGAACATTAAGCACACAAAACATATATACACATTGTAGAAAAAACAGAGGAAGAAGAAAGATAGAAATAAGCAGAAAAAAATTTTTAAGGAATAACAATTGAAATTAAAAATTTCCTAAATTTGAAGGAAAACATTAATTTACTCATCAAAGAAATTCAAAGAACTCCAAGTAGGATAAATGCAAAAAAAAAAAAAAGATACACCCAGTGATATCATTTGAATACTTTTCCTCTTCAAATCTCATGTTATTTAGAGTGAGGGAGCATTTGGGTCATTTGGGCTATCTGTTGACCTGGAGACTGAATTTAACCTTGTGGGCAAACAATCAATCAATTATACCTACATAATGAAGCCCCTATAAAAACTCTGAACACTGAAGCTCAGGTAAGATTCCCTGATTGGCAATACTTTATGCACTGGTGTCAGCAAAATAACCCAGTGTTGGAGGTGGGGCCTGGTGGGAAGTGTTTCTGTTACAGGGGCAGATTCCTCATGAATGGTTTTGTGCTATCCTTGCAATAATGAGTGAGTTCTTGTGAGACCTGGTTGTTTAAAAGTGTGTTGCACCTTCCACCTTGTTCTCTTGCTCTTGCTCTTGCCATGTGATGTACCAGCTCGTTGCCTTCCACCGTGACTGGAAGCTTCTTGAGGCCCTCACCAGAAGCTGAGACACCATGCTTCCTGTACAGCCTACAGAAACGTGAGCCAGTTAAACTTCTTCTCTTTATAACTTACCCAGCCTCATGTGTTTCTTTAGAGCAATACAAAAACAGCCTAATACAGAAAATTGGTACCAGGAGTGGGGTATTGCTAAAAAAGATACCTGATAATGTGGAAGCAACTTTGGAACTAGCAGAGGTTGGAAGAGTTTAGAGGTGTTGAAAGAAGATAGGGAGATGATGGAAAGACTGGAACTTCTTAGACACTGGTTAAATGGTTGTGATCAAAATGTTGATACTGGTATGAGCAGTAAAGTCCAGGCAGACAGGTCTCAAATGAAAATAAGGAATTTATTGGGAATGGGAGCAAAGGTCACTCTTGTTATACCTTAGCAAAGAACTTGCATGCATTGTGTTTATGCCCCAGAGATCTACATAAGGTTGAGCTTAATTTCCTAAGAAATTTCTAAGAAGCAAAGTGATCAAATGTTGCCTGGGTGCTTCTAACAACATATGCTCAGATTCAGGAGCAAAGAAATGACTTAAAGCTGGAACTTACATTTAAAAGAGAAGCAGAGTGTAAAAGTTTGGAAAATATGCAGCCTATCCATGTGGTAGGAAAGAAAAGCCAATTTTCAGGGGAAGAATCCAAGCAGACTATGGAGCAACCAGAGATATTAGTATAACTAAAACAGAACCAAGTGCTAACATCCAAGATCATGAGAGACACTTCCTGAAGACATTTTAGAGACCTTCTAGGCAGTCTCTCCCATCACAATCCCAGAGGTCTAGGAGGAAATAATAGATTTGTGGATAAGGTCCAGGGCCCCACGCCCTACCCAGCCTTGGGACACTGTTAACTGCAAACAGGCTGCTCCAGCTCCATCCTTGGCACAAAGAACTCTAGGTACACCTTGGGCCACCACTTCAGAGGGTATAAGCCACAAGCCTTGGCAGCTTCCATGTGGTCTTAAGCCTACAGGCACCCAGAATGCATGAGTGAAGAAGGCTTGACAGATTCCTCTTAGATTTCAGAAAATGTATGAGAAAGCCTGGGTCTCCAGGCAGAAGATTGATGCAGGGGCAGAACCCCCACAGAGAACCTCTACTAGGGAAGTACAGAGGCAAAATGTAGGATAGGGGACTCCACATAGAGTGCTGCCTAGTGGAGCTGGGGTAAGGGGGTCATCACCCTCCAGACCCAAAAATGGTAGAGCCACCAGCAGTTTGCAACCTCCATGTAGAAAAGTCACAGTCACTCAACTCCATGGGCTGCACCCAGGGAAGCCACAGAAACAGTGCTGCCCAAGGCCTTGGGAGCCTACTCATTGCACCAGGATGCAGGACATGGGGTCAAAGGAGATTATTTTGGAGCTTCAAGATTTAATGACATTCCTACTGGGTTTCATACTCACATGGGTCCTATAGCTCCTTTCTTTTGGCCAGTTTCTCCCTTTTGGAACTGAGATGTTTACCCAAAGCCTATACCCCCATTGTATATTGGAAGTAAATCATTTATTTTGATGTTACAGGCTCCTAGGTAGAAGGAGATGAGTCTCAGATGAGACTTAGGACTTTGGACTTGATATTTAAATCAGTTAAAACTTTGGGGACTATTGGGTACAGATTACTATATTTTGCAATGTTAGAAGGGCATGAGACTTGGGGGGCCAGGGAAAAATTGATATGGTTTGGATGTTTGTGCCCTCCAAATCTCTTGTTAAAATGTAACCCCCTGTATTGGAGGTGGGGCCTGGTGGGAAGTGGATCATGGGGGTGGATCACTAATGAATAGCTTGGTGCTATCCTCGTGATACTGAGTTCTTGTGAGACCTGGTTGTTTAAAAGCATGTGACACTTCCCTGCTCATTCTCTTACCCCTGCTGTGACCATGTGGTGACAAAGTGGTGGGCGGGGGCTAATCCCCCTTTGTCTTCTGCCATGATTATAAGCTTCCTGAGGCCCCTACCAGAAGCTGAGTAGATGTTGGCACCATGCTTCTTGTACAACCTGCAGAATGGGGAGCCAATTAAACCTCTTGTCTTTATAAATTGCCCAGCCTCAGGTATTTCTTTATAGCAATGCAAAAATGGCCTAATACACCCAGGCACACCATAGTCAAAATGTTGAAAGACAAAGTAGCAACAGAAAAATTACTCATCAGTTAACAAGGGAACCACAATCATATCAATAACTGATTTATCATCAGAAACAACAGAGGCCAGAAGAAAGTCAAATAACATCTGATGTAATGAAAGAAAACAAGAAAAACTGTCAAGCAAGAATCATGCCTGATAAAACTCTTCCTCAACATTGAAGTTGAAATAAAGACATTCCCAGATAAAATTAGAGAGAATTAGTTGCTTGCAGACTGTCTTGACAAAAAATACTAAAGGAAGGTTTTCAGATTGAAAGCAAGTGACCCCAGATGGTAATTGCACACCCACAAAAATGGGTGCACACCCACAAAAAAAAGCACTGTTAAATTTTGTAATTATAAAATGCAGTAGAAATGCATAGTTCTTTTCCTAAATAATTCAAAATACTATTGTATAAAAATTGTATATAATTAGATTGTTGAGCCTATAACATGTAAAACTGTAATTATGTTTGAAAATAACAGCACAAAGGAGGTGAGCAGGGCTGTACTGAAGTAAAAAAATGATACCATATGTCCCTCAAATCCACAGAAATAAATGAAAAGAACCACAAATGGTAGCTAAGCAGGTTAATACAAAAAAACTCTGCAAGTAAATGTTCTCTCTCCTACTTTCCTCAGCTTTTTTCAAAAGATAAGATTATTTAAAATTATAAACAGGTTTTTTGGGTTCCTAACATATATTAATGTAATATATAACAATAATATAACAAAAGGGAAGAAGAGAGTAACATTTTTATGTCATAACTGAGTATGTTAGTATAAATCTGAAGTGGATTCTGATAAGTTAAGATGTATGTGGTTAGTCCTAAAACCAACTACATTATTAAAAAGCCATTAAAGAAATGAAAATACTATACTCAAATATTTTCATTTAATACCAAAGACAGCACTAAAGGAGAAATATGGAAATCAAAACACATGAGACATATAGAAAAAAGATAGATATAAATCTATGTTAATAATAATATCAAATGAGAATAAATTAAACAGTTCAATCAAAAGGCAAAGATTTTCAAACTGGGTATATATACCTAGAGTTAACCAAACTACAAAATATAGCAGAGCAGTTCTCCACAAGACTGCCCTCACTTTTGACACCTACTACAAATTTGCAAGGTTCCTAAAATCACCCTTAGCTTCAATAACTCACAATAACAAATCAGAAAACTCACTAAAAGCTATTATATTCCAATCATGGTTTATTACATAGAAAAGATACAGATTAAAATCAGCCAAAAGAAGAGACACATAGGGCAGGGTCTGGGACTGTTCCAAACTTTCTGCTATCCTCTCCTTGCAGTGTCATAACACGTTATTTTGATGACACCAGTGCACAAAGTATTGCCAACCAGGGAATCTTACCTGAGCTTCAGTGTTCAGAGTTTTTATAGGGGCTTCATTATGTAGGTATAATTGCTTGTTTGCCCATAAGGTTAAATTCAATCTCCAGGTCAACAGATAGCCCAAATGACCCAAATGCTCCCTCAATCTAAATAACATGGTTGTTATTTAGCATGGTCAGCCCCTAACCTAAGCCAAATGATTGGTCTTTCTGTTTTGGACAGCCACAACCCTAACACTGATGGCTGTGGCCAGCCCTATTATAAGGTTTGGAGTAATTAGCTCCCAAGACAGTTCTTTCAAGTTTTACATAGAGTATCTCCCAGAAGCTTAGGGCAAAGCCTAGATATTTTATCAGACAAAGCCAAGTTCTTTACCACACTAAATACACAGACACACACACATACACACACATGCATAATTACAAACATATGTGTACCTACCAACAAAACCCCAAAATACACAAAGCAAACACTCACAGAATTACATAAAATATTGACAAGTTACAATAGTAGTTGGAGAATCCAGTACCAAACTTTTGATAATAAATAGAACAACTAGGCAGATTAAGAAACAGAATAAATGAACAACACTATGAACCAATTAACAGATATCTATAAAATACTCCACCCAAAAATAAATAAACATTACTTTCAGAATGAAACATTCTTCAGGACAGCCCAAGTGCTAGGTTAGAATATAAGCCTCAATCAATTTATAAGAATTGAAATCATATAAATTATTCTTGCTCACTACAATGAAATGAAATTTCAAATAAAAAAACAGAAAGAAATTTGGGAAATTTACAAATATGTGGAAATTAAACAGCATACTCCTAAATTACCAGTGTGTCAAAAAAGCAATCATAAAGTAAATAAGAAAATGCTTTGATGTAGAGGAAAATGAAGATATAATTTACCAAGAATGTCTGAGATGACACTAAAGCAGTGCTCAGTTGGAAAGTTGCAAGTGTAAATGTCCCAATTAAAAATAAATATCTTCAAATCAACAACCAAACCTTACCCTTTAAGATATTTGAAAATGAAAGGCAGTCTAAACCTAAACCTAGCAGAAGGAAGGAAGCATAAAGATTATAGTAGAAAATATTGAAATACAAAATAAAAAACAACAGGGAAAATCAGCAAAATCAAAAGTTTATTCTTTGAAAAAAATTAACAAAATTGACGAATATTTAGCTAAACTGATCAAAAGAAGAAAGAGAAGATTCAAATTGCAAAAGTCAAGAATTAAAATGACAGCATTGGCCAGGTGCAGTGGCTCACGCCTGTAATACCAGCACTTTGGGAGGCCAAGACAGGCGGATCACGAGGTCAGGAGATCAAGACTATCCTGGCTAACAAGGTGAAACTCCGTCTCTACTAAAAAATACAAAAAATTAGCCAGGCGTGGTGACGGGCACCTGCAGACCCAGCTAGTTGGGAGGCTGAGGCAGGAGAATCGCTTGAACCCCGGAGGCGGAGCTTGCAGTGAGCCGAGATTGCACCACTGCACTCCAGCCTGGGCGACAGAGCCAGACTCCGTCTCAAAAAAAAAAAAAAAAAGACAGCATTACTATTGACCTTACAGAAATAAAAAGGACTGTAAGGAAATATTGTGAACAATGGTATACCAACAAATCATATAACTTAGACGAAATGAACAAGTATCTAGTAAAACACAAACTACTGAAGCTAAAAAGAAAAAATAGAAGTTCTGAGTAGATATACATAAACACATCAAACTAGTTATTGAAAAAATTTCCACAAAGGAAAACCTGAGCCTACAAGGCTTTATTGGGGAATTCTACCAAACATTTAAAGAAAGATTAATACCAACTATTTACAAAATCTTTCCCAAAAGATAAAAAGAAAGGAATGTTTTCCAACTCATTGTATGAGACAGTATTGCCATAGTATTCCAACTAAATAAAGTCATCACAAGGAAAGAAAATAACAGACCAATTTCTTTTTTGAATTTAGATGCAAGAATCCTTAACCAAAACTGGGAACCTAAATCCAGACATATTTTTAAAATATCATACACCATAACTAAGTGGAATTTATCCTAGGAAGGTAAGGTTGTTTTAACATGTGAAAACTAGTTAATGTAATACGTGATATCAATAAACTAAAGGACAAAAAACTCATGGTCATCTAATCATCTGCATAGATGAAGAAAAAAAAAAGAATTTGGCAAAAATCCCATACCCTTTCATGATAAAACCACTTACCACCTAGGAATAGAAGAAAACGTCCTCAATCTGATAATGGATATTTTAAAACTCCAAAGCTAACATCATGCTTAATGGTAAAAGACTAAATATTTTTCCTACAAGACAGAAACAAGACAAAAATGTCTGCTGTCACCACTTCTATTCAAGATTGTACTGGAGGTCCAGCAAGGCAATTAGCCAAAAAAAAGAAACAAGAAAAAAAAAAAAAGTCATCCATATTATAAAGGCAGAAGTGAAACTATTTATGGTTTTGAATGACATATCCTTGAATATAGACAATCCTAAGGAACCCTCTCTCCAGATCTACAGAACCATAAAATTATTTTGGCAAAAGTTGCAGAGTACAAGATCAATATACAAAAATCATTTGTAATTCTATGTACTAGCAATGAACAATTCAGAAATGAAATTAAGATTGTATTCCATTTATAATAGCATCAAAGTGACAAAAATACTAAGGAATAAATTTAATGAGTGAACACAAAACTATGAAACATTGTTGAAAGAGGTTAAAGAAGACCTAAATAAACTGAAAGATTTCCCACATTCATGAATCAGAAGACCTAATACCGTTAAGATGTCAATACTTCCCAAATTGATCTGAATTCAAAGCAACAAGTTAGGTTTTTTGCAGAGTTGACAATCTGATCCTAAAATTCATAAAGAAATTCAAGAAAGCCAGAATTTTCAGAACAATCTTTGGAGAAAAAAGAACATTGTAGACTTCCATTTTATTATTTCAAAACTTACTATAAAGCTAATGAAGACAGTATGATATTGGCATAAGGATAGAAATATAGATAAATGGAATAGAATCCAAAGCCCAAAAATCAACCTTTACATTTACAACCAATTAATTTTTTACAATGTTGCCAAGAAAACTTAATGAAAAAAGAATAAACTTTTCAAATAATGGTGCTGGATCAGCTGGATATCCACATGCAAAAGAATGAATTGAGTGTTATTTTTCACAGCATACAGTAAAACTAAGTCAACTAGATCACAGACTTAAAAGTAAGAGCTAAAATTATAAAAACATCCGGGAAAAATATAGGAGTAAACCTTCACAAACTTTGGTTAGGAAAAGCCTTCTTAGATATGACACCAGAAGCACAAGTAACGAAAGAAAAAATAGACAAACTGAACTTCATCAAAATTTAACTTTGATGCTTCCAAGGACACCGTGAACAAAGTGAAAGGACAACTACATAATAGGAAAAACTTTTTGTAAATCATGTATCTGATGAGGAACTTGTATCTAGAATACATAAAGGACTGTTATTATTCAATAATATAACACAAATAACCCAATCAAAAATCTAGGAAAAAGATGTGAACAGACATTTCTTCAAAGAAGACATGCAAATAGTGAGTAAGCACATAAAAGCATGCTCAGCATTATTAGCCATCAGAGAAATAAAATCAAAATTGCACTTCACTCCCACTAGAAAGGCTTTAATTTAAAAAAAAAAAAACAATAACAATTATCAACAGGGATATCAAGAAACTGGAATTTTCATGCATGCCGATGAGAATGTAAAATGGTGAAGCCACTTTGAAAACAGCTTGGAAGTTCCCAAAACTGTGAAACGTAGAGTCACAATATTACCCAGAAATTCCACTCCTGGGTATATTTCATTTCCTTTGGATATACACCGAGAAGTGGGATAGCTGGATTTTATGGTAGTTCAATTTTTAATTTTTTCAGGAACCTGCATACTGTTTTCTATAATGGCGATACCAAATTTACACTCGCACCAACAAGGTACAAGGGTTCTTTCTCCACACTCACATCAACACTTGTTATCTCTTATTTTTTGATAATAGCCATCCTAACAGATGTGGAGAAATGTCTCATTATGGTTTTGATTTGCATTTCCCTGATGATAGTAATAATGAACACTTTTACATATATCTTTTGGTCATTTGTATGTCTTTGAAGAATGTCTATTCAAGTCCTTTGCCTGTTTGGGGAGGTTTTTTGGTTTGCTACTGATTTGTATGAGTTCCTTACATATTTTGGATATTAACCCCTCATCAGACATATGATTTACAAATATTTTCCCCCATTCTGTAGGTTGCCTTTATGTTTTTTTTACTGTTTCCTTTGCTGTGCAGAAGCTGTTCATAGTATTCTCATGAGCCTATGATTTCTGTGGTATCAGTTGTAATGTCTCTTCTTTCATTTACAATTTTATTTATTTGACTCTATTCTTTCTTTTTATTTATTAGTCTAGCTACACATTTGTAAATTTTATTTATCCTGTAGTACCACTTATTTATTTTTGTTTTTGTTGCCTGTGCTTTGGAGTCATTTTTAAAAATCATTGCCAAGATCAACGTCATACAGCTCTTTCCCTATGTTTTCTTCTAGTAGTTTTATGGTTTCAGGTCTTACTTTTGAGTCTTTAATCCATTCTGAGTTAATTTCTCTGTGTTGTGTAGGATAAGGGTTCTATTTTACTCTTTTGCATGTGGATATCCAGTTTTCTCAGCACCACTGAAGACAGTGTACTTTCCCCATTGTGTACCTTTGATGCTCTCATCAAAGATTAGATGACTGTATATGTGTTGCTTTATTTCTGGGCTGTCCATTACATTTCATATGTCTACATATCTGTTTTTATGCCAGTATCATACTGTACTGTTTTCATTACTACAGCTTTGTAATATTATTTGAAATTGGAAAAAGTGGCCAGGTGCAGTGGCTCGAGCCTGTAATCCCAGCACTTTGGGAGGCTGAGACGGGCGGATCACGAGATCAGGAGATCGAGACCATCCTGGCTAACACAGTGAAACCCCGTCTCTACTAAAAAAATACAAAAAACTAGCCGGGTGAGGTGGCGGGCGCCTGTAGTCCCAGCTACTCAGGAGGCTGAGGCAGGAGAATGGCGTGAACCCGGGAGGCGGAGCTTGCAGTGAGCTGAGATCCGGCCACTGCACTCCAGCCTGGGTGACAGAGCGAGACTCTGTCTCAAAAAAAAAAAAAAAAAGAAAAGAAAAGAAATTGGAAAAAGTGATGCTTTCAACTTTGTTCTTCTTACTCAAGATTGCTTTGGCTATTTGGGGTCTTCTATAGGCTCCATACAAATTTTAGGATGGCTTTTTCTATTTCTGTAGAAATGACATTGAAATTTTGATAGGGATTGCATTGAATCTGTGGATAACTTTGGAAAGTATGAACACTTTAAGAACACTGTTTCTTCCAATGCATGAACACAGGATATCTTTCCATTTATTTATGTCTTCTTCAATTTCTTCATCAATGTGTTATAATTTTAGTGTATAGATTTGTTCACCTCCTTGGTTAAATTTATTTCAAAGTATTTTATTATTTTGATGTAATTGTAAATGGGATTGTTTTCTTAATTTATTTTTCAGATAATTTGCTATTAGCATATGAAAATGCAACTGATTTTTGTATGTTGATTTTGCGTCTCCCACCTTCACTGAATGCATTTATTATTTTAAACACTTATTTGGTAGATTCTTATGGTGTTCTGTACCTAAGATCACATTTTCCACAAACAGTAACAATTTTACTTTTTCCTTTCCAATTTGGAGGTAATCTGTTTCATTTTCTTTCCTGATTGCTCTGGCTAAGACTTCCAGTACTGTGTTGAATGGAAGTGGTGAAAGTGGGCATCCTTGTCTTATTCCCGATCTTAGAGAAATAGCTTTCACCTTTTTATGGTTAAATATGATGTTAGCTGTAAGCCTGTTATATATGGCCTTTATTACAATAAGGAGTATTCCTTCTATAGCCAATTTATTGAGAGTTTTTATTATAAAAGAATGTTACATTTTCTCACATGATTTTTCTGCATCTATTGAAATGATCATATGTTTTTTATTCCTCATTCTGTTAATGTGGCATATGGTGTTAATTGATTTGCATATGTCAAATCACCCTAACAACCTAGATAAATCTCACTTGATCATTGTGTATGATCTTTTTAAAGTGCTGTTGAATTTGGGTTACTAATACTTTGTTGAGAATTTTGTATCTAGGATCACCAGGGATATTGTCCTGTAATTTCTTTTCTTATAGCATCTTTTTCTGGCTTTGGTATGAAGATAAAGCTGGCCTCATAAAATGAGTGTGTAAGTGTTGTCTGCTCTTCAATTTTGTGCAAGACTTTGAAAATGATTGGCATGAATTCTTCTTTAAATGTGTGTAGAATTCAACCATGAAGCTATCTCATCCTAGGATTTTCTTTGCAGGGAGGTTTTCTATTTGTTCAGATTTTTATATTTTCATGATTCAATCCTGGTAGATTTTATGTTTCTGGGAACTTTTTCTAGGCTATCTAATTTGTTGGCACATAATTATTCATAGTATTCTCATGAGCCTACGATTTCTGTGGTATCAGTTGTAATGTCTCTTCTTTCATTTACAATATTATTTATTTGAGTCTATTCTTTCTTTTTATTTATTAATCTGGCTACACATTTGTAAATTTTATTTATCCTGTCAAATTATCAATTTTTAGTTTTATTGATCTTTTTCATTGTCTTTTTAGTCTATTTTTAATTTACTTCTGCTCTAATCTTTATTATTTCTTTCTTTCTGCTAACTTTGTCTCAAAGTATTTTTCAATTTATCTTTTGATTTCTTCTTTGACCCTTTAATTTTTCAGGAGTATATTGTTTAATTTCCATGTATTTATGAATTTTCCAGTTTTCATCCTGTTATATAAGTATGCAAATTATATTTCAAAAAAGCTGGAAGCTTTTTTTTTAATGAGACACACAGAGGCTATCTGTTCAGTTGCTGGCCTATTCACATGTGGGACAAATTTTTTACTATTATGCAAAATTGCTCTGTTTACAGTATATCAATGAACTAATCTCTCTTAACATGCTTGAAATTATTCAGATACAATGTGTATAAAAATAACAGTTAAGCTCTGAAAGTGAAAACTTTATATATTACAGATAATCTAAAGCAAAACAGTAAGGTAGTTTCATATATTTGTAACAGAGTTAAATTATTTTTTCAGCCAGGTGCGGTGGCTCACACCTGTAATCCCAGCACTTTGGGAGGCCCAGGCAGGCAGATTGCTTGAGCTTAGGAGTTCGAGACCAGCCTGGCCAACATGGTGAAACCCCGTCTCTACTAAAAAAATTACAAAAAATGAGCCAGGCATGGTGGCATGCGCCTGTAGTCCCACCTACCTGGGAGGTGGAGGTGGAGAGTTGCTTGAACTGGGAGGTGGAGGCTGCAGTGAGCTGAGATCACACCACTGCATTCCAGCCTGGTGACAGAGTGAGACTCTGTCTTAAAGTGAAAAAAAATGAATGTATGTCCTTTGCAGCAACATGGATGCAGCTAGAGGTTACTATTCTAAGCAAATTAACACATAAACAGAAAACCAAATACCTCATGTTCTGGCTTACACATGGGAACTAAACATTGGGTACTTATGGACGTAAAGATAGCAACAATAGCCACTGAGAACTACTACAGCAGAGAGGGAGGGAAGGGAGTAAGGGTTGAAAAATTACCTATTGGATACTGAGAGGTGAAGCCAGCTGGACTTCCTGGGTCGAAAGCGGGCTTGGAGAACTTTTCTGTCTAGCTAAAGGATTGTGAACACACCAATCAGCACTCTGTAAAAACACACCAATCAGTGCTCTGTGTCTAGCTAAAGGACTGCAAACGCACCAATCAGCACTCTGTAACACTCACAGCGAAGGTCTGCCGAGGACCGCAGCTTCACTCCTGAAGTCAGTGAGACCATGAACCCATCAGAAGGAAGAAACTCTGGACACATCTGAACATTGGAAAGAACAAACTCCGGACGCACCATCTTTAAGAGCTGTAACACTCACCACAAAGGTCCACGGCTTCATTCTTGAAGTCAGAGAGACCAAGAACCCACTGGAAGGAATAAATTCCAGACACAATACTATGCTCAGTACCTGGGTGATAGGATCAATCATATTTCAAACCTCAGCATCATGCAATATGCCCATGTAACAACCTGCATATGTACCTCCTGAATCTAAAATAAAAGCTGAAATTATTTAAAAAAAAAGAATAGAATAAAATAAACATCAATGACAATAATCACTTATCTCACATCTCACCAGTACCATCTACTTTTTTACATTACTGGATTTTTTAAAAATTTTTATTTATTTATTTATTTATTTATTTTTTGAGATGGAGTCTCACTCAGTGGCCCAGGCTGGAGTGCAGTGGCATGATCTCAGCTCACTGCAAGCTCCGCCTCCTGGGTTCACGTCATTCTCTTGTCTGAGCCTCCCTAGAAGCTGGGACTACAGGCGCCTGCCACCACGTCCGGCTAATTTTTTTGTATTTTCAGTAGAGACGGGGTTTCACCATGTTCTCCAGGATGGTCTCGATCTCCTGACCTCGTGATCCGCCCGCCTTGGCCTCCCAAAGTGCTGGGATTACAGGCATGAGCCACTGTGCCGGCCTCATTATTGTTTTTTAAACCTATGCCAGCTTAACAGGTGAAAAATGCTTTTGAAAAAAACTTTTATGCTTTTGAGCTAGAACATTTTTTCCAAGTGTCTATTAGTAAGTTATTTAAATGTCTTTTTCCTATTTGAAATACTATAGTCATAGATTTCTTTAAAACTTCTTTATAGTAGTGCTCTTATATATTTAATTTTGCATCTTGATTTTAAAAACAACAGTTGATCGCAACACCAATTTGTATGTGATCTCAAATAAGCTTAATTTTAACTGCTATATAACTGCCTTTTCATGGTTACATAACAGATTACTGAATTATTTCTCTAATACTAAGCATTTTATTGTCTTTTCTTACACACACACACACATACACATATGCCAACAATGGCAATAATGCTCTTGTCGTGAAACTATGTCTATGTTTATTTTATTTATCTAGAAAGATTACTAGAAATGAAAATGCTGATGCTAAAATATGAACTTTTCTCAATGCTTAACACAACTTACCTTCCAAAAGGCTTATATTAATTCCTCCATTCCCCCACATCCTCCATTTCCCCCAAATCTTGAGTGCTTTGAATATTACCCTTTTAAAATGAAAATACACGTATATTCTTAATGACAAGTAAATTAGCTGGTCTAAAGAAACCTACAAGAGAGACCTGCACCACTGTGTTATACTGTATGTAACCAGCAGATGGTTTGCCTCTTTCCACCCTGTCTCTGCTCAGGGCAGAGTCCACTCTTCTGCTGCTCACACTGACCACATGCTACACTGCATGGCTTCTGAAGAGATGGCCACTCCTAGGATGTGATGTGCCTTCTACAGTGGCTGGTTTTGGACACCTGCTTCCAGTGCTATGCTCTAAACAAGGAATGCATTTTCCCAGTGGCATGGGTAGCTTGAGGCAGCGTGCCAAGCATATCCTGGTATTGGCTCCTCCCAGAACAGCACACACAAACTGAAGGTAAGGGACAAAAGGGCCCTTCTTCCAGATCATTCTAAAATCTGCTCTTGGAGTTTCCTGCCACAGCCTCCAAAATGATCTCCACATGTCAAGTAACAGGAACAGAAGGAAAAAATCAACCACATGCTTCACCACAGAGCACCCCTGAATGGACCCTGGAGCTGGGGCAGAAAAGTGTTTATCAGAGGGAAACAGCCTTTCGTCAGAGACGGCGCCCCGAGAGACACGTGTTCACCCCGTTTTCTGCAACTTTGAGTAACATTCCCTACAAATGTGCTGAAGAGCATCTTCAGAGGAAAGAGCAGTGTGGCTGAGCACCAGGCACAGCCTAATTGGAAGAGTATTTCTGGAAGAGCACACCATATGCTTTCCATTTGCATCCCGCCTATAAATATCCCAGGAACAACTCGAGTCCATAAATACTGTATTCAGAATGCTTTGCTGGAAACATCTTTCACTGCTCAGTCGTCTGTTTACCAATGTGACTGTTCCTTGCCCCACTCGTCGGGCAGAATCATCCCCAAGGTCGGAGCCATGTTGGGAAGCGAGTGGGTGCCACAGAGCCAAGGGTGGCCAGGCAGCCTCTCCTCTGTGCCATTTGCTTTGGTCTTCTTCCCCATCCAGCTCTCAAGCCACCTCCAGGTGGACAGAGGATACCTCCTCAGCAAAAGTCTGGACAAGAAGACATGGAATCTTTAATGAAACCCTAAAGAGACTGCAATAAGGGAAGAGCCCTGTGCATTTGCAGATCTAACCTTTATCCAGAGAGTCCATGTGCCATGGACAGTGCAGGAGCTGTCTTCACTGTGAATCTGTTACCTTTCTTCTGCCAATGAGAAAACCAGGACTTGACAAGATTAAGTATCTCACCTTGTGAACAAGCCAGGATTCTAACCAGGAGTTTCTGTCAAGCCACACTCATAACAGGTGGCGAGACTGGTAAACCCCAAAGCACGGCTATCCAGCTGCCAAAGGATTAGGAATCGCCACCATTTGCTTTTTGAAAAAGTGACTTTATATGCACACTCTTATTCTCTACTTAGAGATCCTAGGAAAGGGATTTGGAGGAGATGTTAGTGGCTCCATTTTTCAGCCAAGAAAAGTGAGGCTCAGAGAGACTTACGCACAGATACACAGTTGGTAGAGAGTAGATTTAGGAGTTGAATTTTGATTTGCCAACTTCTATTTCAGTGTCCTTTCCACATGCTTAGGACACAGACGTTATTTAGGAGGAGTAAGTAATCAAGCCCTGACCAGCCCGTAGCATCCCAGAACACATCCGGGGGTCCGGTCGGCTTTCAGGCCCTATGCTCTGTGCATGGGGCACTGGGTTTGGCCGCTTTGGTGGTCAGCAGGTGTGAAAGCCAAAAGCCTGTGGCATGGAGTGCTACTGAGAGCAGGCAGCCCCACAGAAGGAACGTGCTAGGAACTTTCTAGATGCCTGGGGAGAGGTCCAAGCGGAAGAAAAAAAGGGGACATAAAGAATGATTTGTCGAGTTAACTCTATAGTACTTTCCACTCTCCACAACTGAAGCTCCGGGAGGGCAGGGCAGTCTGTCTCCTTCACTCCAGCATGCCACGTGCGGGACAATCACTTCTGAATGCATGAATGAGGCAACCAACCCCTGCGAGACCCACCCGCTGCCTGACAGCCACTGGATGCTGCATGTCACAGCACCGCAGAGTGTCAGGGCTAAAGTGTTCACCAGAGACCAGACGGCAACACTGCAGGGCAGCATCACCCCAGGGGAGGCCCGAGGCCAACACACACCAGGTCAGGAGAAGCCTGAGTGGATCACCTGAGGTCAGGAGTTCAAGGCCAGCCTGACCAATATGCTGAAACCCCATCTCTACCAAAAATACAAACATTCGCCACGCATGGTGGCAGGCTGTAGTAGCTGTAGTCCCAGCTACTCGGGAAGCTGAGACAAGATAATTGCTTGAACCTGGAATGCAGAGGTTGTAGTGAGCCGAGATCATGCCACTGCACTCTAGCCTAGATGGAAGAGCAAGACCCCATCTCAAAAAAGGAAAACAAAAGTGATGGCCCTTGGCCTGGGTTCCTCGGCTGCAGCACAAACCCACTGCCTGCATGACATACATGTGGGCCCACTGCACCGCCTCTGTGGGACTTGGAGACAAGGAAACCAAAAAACTATGCGGATGCTCCGGCTGCTACTTTTACTGTGAGAAATACAATCTTTCATCTTCAGTCCAGGAGGTGGTTTTTTTCTGACAGCATTCATGACACTAACTTGTTAGCAATATTTGAGTAGAATGAAATCTCAGACTCAGACCTCACCACTCTTGACATTGACCTCTCGATTACATCCTAACTCCATCTTTGTAAAGAGGCCAGAAGATGTTCCTAATACCAAGGCAAATGGGAGGAAGAATATTGGAATCTGTCAGAAGCACATTAGAAGCTGTTCTCTGGAGGACAGAGTGCAGGTGGGGGGAGCTGTAGGGAGAATGAGGTCCCCAATTTAAATGGAGGTGCCAAGAGGAAAATGGCAAAAGCCAAGCCCTGGCACTGCTCTGTCAGAAGCAGGGAAGGCACAAAGACTACAGCGAGCAACTGGATTTGGGGGGACATCACAAGGTTCTGCTTCTGGTTAATTAATTGTGGGACGTAAGGACCAGTGCAGATCCATTAGCCCAATAAGGTTGTACCTGCATAACACAAACAAAAGCAATTAAAACACTGCCCACTAGGTTAAAAGAAGCCTCTGCTGAGCTCCAGATTGGAGAGAGATCTACAGCTTCCCAGTGGAATTGCAGACCTGAGTGAGGCTCCCCTCTCAGTTCATACGACAGTGCACTACTTAGCTACACGCAACAGCTAAGCAAGTCTGAGTCTGCTCTTTCCTGACACACAGGCATTGCAGACCTGAGTGAGGCTCCCTTCTCAGTTCATACGACTGTGCACTGCTTAGCTATGTGCAATAGCCAAGCAAGTCTGAGTCTGCTCTTTCCTGACACACAGGAATTGAGTCTGCCGCTCACCCACACCCAGACCTGAGTCTGAATCCCCAACTTATCTTAGATTCACATCTCCCCTTCACTGTTGCTCAAAGCCTGAGTCCTTCACTCACTCACACCTAGAACTAAATTGGCCCTTTAACTACATGCCTGACATCAGCCCGCTGCTCATTTATGCCCCAGAGCTAAGCCACTTCCTAAATGGATGTTTACCAAACAATGTGGTGAGCAGCAGGAGCCAGAAATCAGTGTGAGCAGCATGCCAATCTCTTCTGCTCTCCCTCTATTCAGAGTTACCAAGTTGAGACATATACATTTAGTCCTTTAAAAATACGACTACCTTTGGTGTGCTGGACACTGTTCGAGTTACAAGAAACATAGAGGTGAACAAGTCAATCCCCTGCCCTTACTAGACTAATAATTCTAGTGGGAAATTTAAAAATTAAATTGATTTGCAATGGCCTGCATCGCTCTTTCTCAGCATGTTGGCAAGCATTTCATACTGAGGCCAAAGTGTGCCAAGTATTTCCATGTTGCACAGCTTTAGACAGTTGCATCCCACCTTCAGCTCACATGAGACAAGCCTAGCGGTTCCTTACAAGCAATAATTTCTTCAGCGATTACAGAGAGAGTTTTGTGGCCTCCTCAGTACCTCAAGCCTGGCCAAATGAGAGGCCCCCAGAGAATTGTAGTGAAGAGTTTGGAGTGTCTGCTATCAGGGCCACTGCATCTCGGTTGGGTTAGGGCTGTTTTGAGACTTCTGGACCCCGTGCTGTCTTAGGAGAAGAGCCCCCAATAGTCCTTGAGAGGGCAGGACAACTGTCCCCTGGATGTGGGAGAGGGCAAGGCAGGAACAATGTAGCAGAATGAGGGAAGAGCTGGCACTGCTGGAGTCTGGTGGGGCAAGAATTCGGGTGTTTTCCTGGCAGGGTGGTTCATGATAAGGTTTGTGGAGCCCTGAATGGTCTGGGCTCCATCATGTCAATTCCCCTCTTCCCAAGAGGACTGTGTCCTCAGAGGGCTGCGTCCTGAGAAGATCCTGAGGTGGGGGTTCTATTCTAGGACCTGGGGTCACGCAGAAGACCCTCCCCGGAGTTTCCATCCCTGAGTCCCATAGAGGAGCTAGGACACTTTCCGTGACCAAGAGCTTTGACAAGAGAGAAATTGCCCAGAGGGCCAGCCCCCAGCAAGAAGCCCCTGTGTCCTTCTGATCCCTCTCCCGTGCCCCAGCCATGAAGGAGCAAGAAGGGGATGGGCGAGGAGGAGTCAGAGCAAGGGAGAGGCCATAGGCACATGCACTGCCTGGCCGGCCCATGGACAGGTGGGGAACGGGGTGGGGTGGGGTTCCATTCACTCTGTGACGTCCAGGCAGTCATAACCTGGCACATGGGGTTCCCTGAGCAAATCAGAGCTGCTGAAAACATGCTGTGATGTGAGATGACTGATGGAATACAGTGTCAAGTGGTGGTTAGTACTGTGACTCTACCCAAAGCCCATGAAGGCACACAGTGTGGCCGCACTGAGGGGGTGGAAGGCCAGGCAGAGGCTCTTTGGCAGCGCTGAGCCACCGGAAGTAGGAAGGGAGTGCTCCATGCATCCACCCCTCTCTCACCCCCAGCTCCAGGTGCAGATAAGTAATCTTCACCTCACCACCAGCCTGGACCACATCTGGAGCCTAGCTGGCCTCCCAGGCTCGTACCTTGCACTCCCCACACTGCCGTGCCCCTTCCAAAACATACATCTGAGCACACCACTCCTTCACTCTGCCTCTTCAGAAGCCTTGGTTTCACTTTAGAAGAAAGCCTCTAAGTCACTGGTGAGGCTAAGGGGCCCAGGTGCCCAGGGCTAGGCTGACCCCTCTGACCTCCTCACTTCTCTCCCAGTGAAGGAGACATAAGTTTTATTGAGGACTTACATACGGGGGCAATCCAGTGGTGGTGGGCTGGACAGGAGAACCACTAGCAATTGTAAGAAGTATGCAGTTTATATAGCATTTCCACTCAGCACCCTCCACCTAGCAACCTCCATTTAACCCAAAACAAAGGGCCTCTATTTCTTGCATGTTCTGTGTTTCAAGGAAAGGACCAGGGGTGTAGATATGCTTCATGGAAAAGGAGTGAATCCTTGGGTTGGTCACTCTTGATTCCTTGGCTAGGAACTCTGAATACATATTCTTCTTAGACCACAGAATCATTCTTGGAGTATGTTTCCATTACTGCTGTCAGGTGTGTCTGCCATACACGGAATCTCTTTTGTAATTCCTGAGCTGATTTACACATTAATTGTGAGGACGAGAGGGCCCAGATATCTCTAGTCATGTGATAAATGCATCAGAAATGAAAGCCTGAGAGTTAGGTGTTCAAAGGCAGCTCATGGCCTGGCACATTGAGGTGAGCAGAGCTGGCCTGCAGGCTCAGAGTTCCGGTCCCCTGGCTTCCCAGTGCAGCCTCCAACACAGGCCCACCAAACCCTTCTGCAAGACCCCAAGAGGTTCATTTCAAAACAAAAGAACTAGGGACTTTTGGTTTCAGTTCCAACATGTGAAGAGCTTGGCAGTCATCACTCTTGTCCTTATAGCAACAGAAAGCTGGAAAACTGAAAATCAGCAACTTTCCTAGGATCCACCATAAAAATGAGGTTGCAAAACAAATTAGATACCTCAAAATCCAAAGAGACAGGTGCCTCCAGAGTCAGAGCTGAGACCTGCTTATCTAAAACAGAAGCTGCTAGGTCATTAACAGGGAGGAACACTTCAATGGTAGTTTTGACAAATTGCTGGAGGCTGAGTGTGGACTAGCATAAGAGGAGAAACTATTGGGGCCACCGAGTTAAGAGTCCCTAAAATGTGTGGCCTTTATATAGATATAAAGGCCAATGTTCTCATGGTGAAGATTCTAGAAGGATTCCCCTCCTGGCCGTGACAGGGGGATGGGAAGAGCAATCATTGTGACATCTGCCTAGGGCCTCCCCCATAATAGAGGTCTTCTCTTCAGGAGAAAGGACTTTGCCATGACCTTATCTATGTTGGGGAAGGGAATTCCTCCCTATCAATCTCCGCTAGGCTTCCTGGATCACCGAAGAGGGAGAAAACAATGGTCCATGAGAGCCATAGCTTCTAGGATGTCGATTGGAAATATCGCAGCCAGTGAAATGTGTAGGGTGCAGAGGAGAAAAAGGCAAACTGTATACCAACTCCTTCAAAGACCAACTCACCCAAGGAGAATGTCATGACCTGCATAGCCCTATATCTCGTAAGCAATTTGAGTCAATTATTAATAACCTCCTAAAATAGCACAAGGCCACATGCCCTTACCAGTAAATTCTACCAACATTTATGCAAAAAAAATTATTGATTATCATTAATCACAATCTCTTCCAGATAACAGAAGTAGAGGGAGCACTTTCCAAGTTATCTATGAGGCCAGCATTGCCCTAATAACAAAATGAGATGTGACATTACAAAAAAAGATAAGTGCAGGGGCAGGCATGGTGGCTCACGCCTGTAATCCCAGCACTTGGGGAGGCCGAGGTAGGTGGATCACCTGAGATCAGGAGTTCGAGACCAGCCTAACCGACAAGGTGAAACCTAGTCTCTACTAAAAATACAAAAATTAGCCAGGTGTGATGGTGCACGCCTGTAATCCCAGCTACTCAAAAGGCTGAGGCAGGAGAATCGCTTGAACCCAGGAGGCAAAGGGTTGCAGTGAGCTGAGATCACGCCACTGCACTCCAGCCTGGGTGACAAGAGCAAAACTCCACCTCAAAAAAAAAGGTAACTGCAAACCAATATATCTGATTTATTTGAGCATAAGCACAAATATATCTGAGAAAATATCAGCAAAACAAATCCAACACCGTATAAAAGGAATCATATCCAC
Source organism: Colobus angolensis palliatus (assembly GCF_000951035.1). Classification (NCBI taxonomy): domain Eukaryota; kingdom Metazoa; phylum Chordata; class Mammalia; order Primates; family Cercopithecidae; genus Colobus; species Colobus angolensis. The sequence continues at coordinate 11,085,401 of NW_012115155.1, read as the reverse complement.
AACTCACTGAGATTTCTTCCATGTATCCATGGTTGGCTCAACATTGTTCACCAGTCAGGGTTTTGCTGTTTTTGTTGTTAAGGCTGAGCTGGCCCTTGAGGTCCTCGTGCAGAGCCCTCAGTCTGCTGCGCACCTGCTCAAGAGTCCCTCCACTCACGGAGCTTTCACTGGCTCCCTTGCTGAGCAGGCTGCACTGTCCCACCCCACAGAGCAAGGCAGCCGCCTGCTGCACCCAGCAACCTGGTGGCCCAGGCAGCATGGCTCCCGACACTCTTTTCATGAAGAAGAAACATCAAGAAACTGTCCAGGCTGAGATCCAATTCCCTGCTGAGGGTATAAAGGGAGATCCCTTGGCACACTTGCTATAGAATCACAGTCACGCTATCAGCTCCCGCTCGTGGAGCCCCTGGAGAGCCGTGCCCTGACAGCATCCACCATCCCCGCAACATCAGGACCCACAGCTTCCCTGAACAGATGCGCAGCATGAGTGTGGAGGGTCGAGCTCACACGGTTGGAAAGTAGGGAATATCAGCTCTGACTCAGTTTCCCCTGCCCTGGCCCACTTCATACCACCCACACACTTCACATCTGCTAGCCCTGACTGGCATCTTCCCCAGTGGCCTCTGGTGCCCCATGCTGGACGCTTATCCCAGCACAGTGCCCTAAGCCTCACAGACGCGAGACGGGGATGGGTCAGGTTTAATTTATCTGTGGCAAAGCCTAGCAGTGAAGACGTTACTTTTCTACAACACACCATCAAGGAGGCCATGGAGGGGCCAACCAATGCCTTGATGCATGACACCCTCAGAGACCCTCCCAAGCCTCCCCTGACTGGGATCCTCCCTGTCCTGGGCAGGGCTCCAATCCAGCACTTGAGTTCTGCACTCCACAGGGCAGCAGCCCTGTGGCCAGAGCTGTCCGGGCACGAGGTCCTGTTATAACCACTCAGTCCCACCCCAGTCTCCTGCAAGGAGAGAATTGTTGCTGGCTAGCTTTGCCTGTGAGGCCCACAGGGAAAGCCCAGTAGAAATGAATGGATGGGAGGCCGGGTGTGATGGCTCATGCCCATAATAACAGCACTTTGGGAGGCCGAGGCGGGTGGATCACTGAAGGTCAGAAGTTCAAGACCAGCCTGGCCAACATTGTGAAACCCCGTCTCTAGTAAAAATACAGAAAAATTAGCGGGGCGTGGTGGTGCGCACCTGTAATCCCAGCTACTTGGGAGACTGAGACAGGAGAATCGCTTGAACCCAGGAGGCGGAGGTTGCAGTGAGCCGAGATCGCATCACTGCACTCCAGCCTGGGCAACAAAGCGAGACTCCATCTCAGAAAAAAAAATAAATAAGTAAGAGTTTGGAAAAGAAATAAATAAATTAATGGGTCAGGACATGCGGGTGGGGGCAGAAACGTCTCTGCTTGCCCAGAGCAGTTGCACTCAGCTTCAAGGAAGCCTCTCCAAGTCTAGGGGAAGTGGTTACGGCTTTCTAGTTACCATTTAACATGACTTCTAACCACTTGTGTTTCTTCCTTCTTCCCCCCTCCCTTTCCCACAGACATTTTATTTCTGTACAGTCACCAAACTTTTCTAATTATAGCCAATGGGAAAGAAACCACATCCTACAGCTCAAGACACATTTTGTTTGTGATTAATTAGAACTAATTGATTGGATACCCTTCCTAATGTGCGGTTTTATGGTCAGGTTGAAATTTAAACCCAGTCCACCCAGGAGCACTCTCTGGATCCAGGGAGGGTTTGGCTCAGAGGGGCCCCATCAATGAGGGCGTCATAGCACCCAGGCTGCAGTGACAAGCCTGTGCCCTACCTGGGCACCCACCTACCTGTCCCCCCTCACGGCAGGGGAAGGAGCCCCAGGATGGGACTGGCACAGCTCAACTCAGTTCTGCCTGTCATTTAGCAGACTTTCTGGCCCAGGCACCCTGCAAGGTCTGGGGTTACAGTGGTGATCACGCCCTCCATGGGTCCAGTCTGATCCAGGGGACAGCAAAGTGAGCAAGCAAGTATAAAAGTATGTTTGGGGGCTGCAGCTGGTGGGAACGTCCGCAGAGCCTGAGGCCATCAGGGGCTGGCCCATCTCAGCACTGCCCACACGTGCACAGTCACTCTTACTCTTCTCTGCAGCTGCTACTTCGGGGGTAGCCCTCTTCTTAGAGAGTACTTTGCTAGACAAGCCTTTAACGTTCTTCTGAACTCAGTCTTTCAGGACCAAACGTGACCCTGCTGCGAGGGGGGGTTGGCCTTTGGAAATGAAGTCAGAGAAAGCCCAGCTAGGCCTGTCCACGGCACAGAGGCAGGCCCATCGAGGTTTGCTTTCAAACCCTACCGGGCTATTTTGCCTTGGTTTTTACCAAACAAAACTTTGTTATATTTCACATTATATCCAGCTCAAATTCATTTTTCAACCTCTTTATTTTAGAAATTAGGACACTCAGGCAAGGAGAGGGTGAGATCCTTGCTGCAGGCCCCAGAACTAGCCAGTGTCGTGTTGGATGGCAGTCATGGCTCCCTTCTGTCTCGAGTGGGGCTGTCTCTTCCCAAGGGCCCCTGGTTGAGAGAGGAAGGCCCTCCTGGAGAGGTCAGCCTCTCCTCCTGCTTCACATCCTCAGTCAAGTCAGCAGGCCAGCAGAAGACGCCTTTCTCTTTCTTCACATCTCAGGCCAATCTTATTCTCAAATTCATTAGAGGTGATTGTAGACCCAAACTTAATGGGTATTTACATCAGTTTCAATTAACAGGAAGTGCAATTCAAGCTGGCTCAAGTAATAAAAGATGTCTTGTCTCTCATACTGGAAAGGTCTGTGGGAAGCATGGGCTCAGCGTCATTAAATCAGATTTCTGTCTTCCCCACTACACCCCTCCCAGTGCTGGCTGTTTCCTCTGACTGGCTTCCTTCCCAGTCGCAAGAGGGCCACTAGCACACAGGGCCACAGGGGAGCCCCTCCCTTAGCCACCAAACTCAACTCCTGATCTTGATGCTGCCTGGTCACGCCCTGTGGACAAGGGAGCGCCATGTGGGAATTGGCTCAGGCCTAGGAGAGAGGGACACAGGTGGCCTGAGCCAGTCTCTACCCTTCAGCCCAGTGGAGACAGGCAAGATACAGGGGCAACCACCATGTCCACCATGCCACCACCTTCCCTGATTGTGCAAGATTTTTAAAGGAAAATTTTCTGATTACACAAAAAATATAAAGTGGAAAATAAAGATCAATCAACCTCACATCAAGAGCTTTCTATTGCAAACACCGAAGTGTGTCTTCTGTCTTCTTATAGTTTAATTTGATCCATATAATTCATTGTCCCTTTCTCCAACAGCCCAGTTTCATTAAGAGTTGTACCCCTCCCTGGTGGGGTCCCCCAGGCCTGGCCTGAGTCAACATAGAGCACTTCTGACCTGGGGCTTGGTCCAGGGGGTGAAGTGACTCAGCCTGTTCCATCAGAGGGGGCCCTGGGCCCGTTTCTTAGGATGCTGAGACAGAGGTTCTCACTCTTCATGAACCCTAGGACTGCTCTCCCCCATGAGAAGAAATCTTGCCTAACATCAGAATCAACACACAGAAAGGGGCCCTGAGAAGTGTAAACCTAACAACAGAGCCTGGTAACTTTGTAGGAGTCCCAACTACCCCAGGAGGCACAGGAAGGTGAGTCTTTTTGCCTAAACGAATTGGGTTAGGCTTTTCACCAAGTGCATGAATTTTTCTTTTTTTTTAATTGAGATGGAGTTTCACTCTGTCACCCTGGCTGTAGTGCAGTGGCACAATCTTAGCTCACTGCAACCTCCGCCTCCCAGGTTCACGTGATTCTCCTGTCTCAGCCTCCTGGGTGTCTTCATTTAATTTAATGTAACTTAATTTAGGAGAGCTAAGTAATTAAACATGAGGCCAAAGTACATAAGAAAGCAGCAGCCCTTTATTGCAAATATGCACACACTCACGGGCAAAGTTCTCTGGTCCTCAGGCGTGGGGGGCCAGGGAAGTCGCGCTGGGGCTCTCGGGTAATGTTCCCCCGTCTGCGAACGCCCGGGCTGAAGAAGTCAGGCCGGCTCCTGCCGGCTGAGGACTTTTGTGCATTGGTACTGGAAGGGGGAGGGCAGCGGGCGGGATAAGGGCGTGATAGGGGCGTCTCCATAGGCGTGGCCGGGTAAGTTTCCATCGCTTCGGATTGACGTCACCTGGCGCATGCTCGGTTGATCTGCATCTTCCCCGGCGGGGGCTGCATTTTCCTGCGCGCGGGAAAGTTGGTGAGGAAGAACCCGGAAACAACAGGTACTGCTCCATCTTGTTCACCTTCCTCCATCTTGTCCCTTCTCCCTCACCCAAACACTGAGTAGCTGGGATTATAGGCACATGCCACCATGCCCGGCTAATTTTTGTGTTTTTGGTAGAGACAGGGTTTCACCATGTTGGCGAGGCTGGTCTCAAACTCCGGACCTCCAGTGATCTGCCCACCTCGGCCTCCCAAAGTGCTGAGATTACAGGCATGAGCCACTGAGCCTTGCCCCAGTGCAAGAATTCGAACTGATACAACCTTTTCCACAAGTAGGCTGCTGAGTCCTATATTTTTAATGTAAGCCTGTGTCTTCATCCCTAATCCTTTCCTTGGGCTATATTCCCAGGCAGAGAACTGCTAAATCAAGGGCTTAATTTTCAAAGCTTTGGATACAGACTGTCAAGCTGCCCTCCAGAAATGTTGGATCTCACAGCATCAGGGCCATTTCCTCATCACATAATCAATGGATAGCTACCACATTTTAAAAGGCTTTTCAATGTGTTAGGTGAACTAATTCTGCATTCAAATACATGTAATGAGTATGTTTTAAAATGCAAAATTAGGTGGGTTTTCCCACTGTGCACAAGCTCATTCGGCCACTGTGCTCTGCCGGGCACCAGAAAGAGCCTGTGCCCTGAAGCCATAGACACCTGGCTCCTGCCTCCGCCCAGCCGCAAATTCACACATTCACGTGGAGTGGAAATGTGTCATTTGGGGATGGAGGCTGCCCTGCAGCATCTGAACACCTACTTTTGCAGCGGGTTGAGAGGCTGAATATGTCTCCAGTGCAGGATTAAAGATCCAGGGACCCGCTTGCTCTGGGCCTACACAGCCACCGTGGCCTCTCAGAAACAGAGCACTGACTTGGAGTTGGGAGCCAGTGACCACAGGGCGAGCAGAGGGCCCAGCTCCCAGGACAGGGTCTCTGTGTGGTGCTGCTGGGCCTTGGCGCATCCTGCCACCTCCCTCGTCCCTGCTTATCTACCAAACCTTGTTCTCCAGTACTCCTGGTGATTTTTCAACCCTGTCCTACCTTTGACATAAATCCCTTTCCTGCCTAAAACAGTCAGCCTGTTTCTCTTGCATGCAATCAAGAGCCCTGACTAATAGCGTTCCATAATCTCTCTGAATGTGGGTATCTGCATGAGAGAAGGGTGCGCCACTCACTCTCTGCACAGCAAGACCATGGGACCAGACCCCTCCCTCCAGGTTCCATGTCAGTGTCACCTCCTCATGGAAGTCCTCTCTGATTTCAACCAGGTTCAAACCCCTCTTTCTTCCCCTAGTAATAGTTCTCAAGATTTGAATTGAACCACTTGCTAAAGGTGTTGTTTTGTGTCAGGTCCCCACTGATGTGACACATCTGTGAAGGTGGAAATCAGAGTCATTGGTTCCCTCTTGCGTGCGTCCCAGGATCCAGTGTGGTGTTTCACAATGACTGTTTGTGGAATGAATGAATGATAATATTATGCTGCAGATTTCTTTCTCAAAAAGAGTGTAATTCCGTACTAAACCACATGCAGAAAGATAGAAATGGGAACGTTTAACCTTTCATGACTGTGACCTTTTTAAGAGAAACTTTAGACGTATCTCTTCATATGATTGCAATAAATGTATATCTCAGAACCCATCGTGCCTTTTTAACACGTTAAATCTACTTTTTATCCATTCATTACTTCTTCCCTCTTGGGCGACTCTGCAAGCTTCTTTTTTATGTAAAGTATATTCTCCAAAGGGCAAAGCAGAGCATTTTTAAACGAATTTGTCATCCAGAGACTTCGCACATTGAGACCAACCTTGCCCTTCGTTACCTCTGACCAGTGAGGTTTCAGGGGTCCCTTCACACCACAATCAATGCCAGGGCCTGGGGAAGAGGTGGTGCTGCGTGAGTCCCGGGACAGGGCTTGCATGGCCAGCAGCACCCTGGAAGCTGCACTGCTGGAGCTCCCATCTCTCCCTGCTGCCCTCAGCATCCCTGCACCTCCCCCTGGTGCCCGCGTATTTTACCTGTGTATGCAGACTCACGCTATACTGATCTTTGAAATGTGAGCCCTCTTGAGTTTCCCCTTCCTTCCCATTTCTCCTTGTTTGTTTTCTTGGCTCCTGCCTGAGCTCCCAGAGCCCTTTCTCCACCCGGAGGTGGATGTCCTTAGTGCTATGCTTACATCATTGCTTGAAATGCTTGTTCTCCGGTGCCACAAAGAAATAGCACTTGAACATAAATTTAATTTATTTAGTAAGGCCATTTTTACTTCCTGCAGAAAGGGTACACTCGCCAGCAGTTTTGCCACGAGAGTACACTGAACAAAGGAGACAGGGTCATTTATAACCTGACGCGTCCACCCTACTGCTGTGTCCGGTTTCCATTGGCTGGAACAGGACCTCACACTCTGTATTTGTCCCGATTGGCTAGCAACTTAGAACTTTTTTAAAGAGGCAAAGGTAGAGGAGAAGAAAGGAAGGAGAAAGTAACTTGTGGAATGCTGAGAAAGCAGAAAACACATTCCAATGAGGAAGTGGAATAGGCTATGACCTGGTGCTTGTTGGACCAGTATAAGCGTGCCAGAGCAAATATTTAGGCTAAATTGTGGGAGCTAAGAACATAAAGTACATCGATTTCTTTATCACGGTTAGCAGGTGTTTAAGAATGTTAGCACAGGTCTTTGAATACATTTTGCTTTTAAGAGAAGTTACTATTTATTCCTAATTAGACGGGGAGGAGAGTCTTTGAAGAGGAACCTCTACTTTACTTTTTACAATCATCCTTTGTCGATTTTCACAATGCTTCCAATTAAAAGAAAACCCCAGCTGGGTGCAGTGGCTCCCACCTGACATCCCTGTACTTTGGGAGGCCGAGGCAGTTGGATCACAAGGTCAGGAGTTCGAGACCAGCCTGGCTAACAAGGTGAAACCCCATCTCTACCAAAAATGCAAAAATTACCCCGTCTCTACTAAAAAATACAAAAAACTAGCCAGGCGAGGTGGCGGGTGCCTGTAG
>NW_012115155.1:11059961-11077692 GCF_000951035.1 Colobus angolensis palliatus | reverse complement strand
GGAAGGGAAAGAAGGGAAGAGAAACCCTTGGACATTGTGAGCTTTCTCTTCCTCTGGCTTTCTCCTGTCTCAGCACTGTATTGGGAAAGACGCCAGTTGTTTTACTCAGAACCTTCTTTTTCCATTATTAAACTTTTTATGTTTAAAAAAATTACAAATTCACAGGAAGTGTCAAAAATAGTACAAAGAGGTCTCCTGTACCCTTCACTCGGTCTCCTATAAAAGTAACATTTTTCATAGGATAGTGCAATATCAAAACCAGGAAACTGATGTTACTATAAAGAGTGTATATAGCTCTGTGCCCTTTTATTACACATATGTGTTCAGGCATCAACCACCACACTCGAGACACAGAACCGCTCCATCCCCATAAAGATCTCCCTTGTGAAACAGTCACACCCACACCCGCCCCAATATCCCTAAACCCTGGAAGTGAGAATTTCATTTCAATCTCTATAACCTGGCTGGGGGCGATGGCTCACGCCTGTAATCCCAGCACTTTGGGAGGCCAAGGTGAGCAGATCTCCTGAGGTCAGGACTTCAAGACCAGCCTGGCCAGCATGGTGAAACCCCATCTCCACAAAAAACACAAAAACGAGCCAGGCGTGGCGGCGCACACCTGTAATCCCGGCTACTCGGGAGGCTGAGGCAGGAGAACCCCTCAAACCCAGGAGGCGGAGATTGAAGTGAGCCGAGATCGCACCACTGCACTCCAGCCTGGGCAACAAGAACATAACTCCGTCTCAAAAAAAGGAAAACTCTATAACTTTATAATTTTGAGAATGTTTTAATACATGGAGTCACACAGTATGTAACCTTTTGAGATTGGCTCGATTCACTGAGCCCAGTATCCTTAAGATCCATCAGAGTTGTGGAGTGTCTCAGCAGTCAGTTCCTTAGCATTGCCGAATCATATTGCGTGGCGTGGATGTACCATGGTTTGCTTAACTCTTCACCTGTTGAGGGACCTGTTGGTTGTTCCCAGTTTTTGGCCATCACAAGTAAAGCTGGTTTGAACATTCTGTACAGATTTTTGTGTGAGCATAATTTTTTAAATTTATCTGGAATAAATGTCCAAAATTATTGCTGGGTAAATTCTATGGAGTTTTTTTTAAAGAAACCGCCAAACTATTTTCCAGTATGGCTGTGCCATTTTCCATTCCAACCAGCAATTGTAAGAGACCCAGTTGCTTCGCTTCCCCATCACCACTTGGTATTGTCATTATGTTTTTAATTTAGCGGTTCCAATAGCAAAATGTAAATAAGAAATTAAACAGTTGAAAAATAAGATCTCATCATGATCTTAAATTGCATTTCCTAGTAGCTAATAATGCTGAACATCTTTTCATGTGCTTCTTGGCCATCTATGCATCCTCTTTGGTAAAATGTTTTGTCATATTTTTTGCCTATATTGTAGTTGAATTGTGCTTTTTTGATGTTGGGTTTGAAAATTCTTCAGGTATCCTAGAGATGAATCCTTTGTCAGGTATGTGATGTGTAAACATCTTTTCTCAGACTGTAGCTTGTCTTTTCATCCTCCTTAACAAGACTTGCAACAGAGCAAACGTTTTTAATTTTTATGCAGTCCAAGGATCAATCTTTTTATTTCATGAAAACACTTTAGGTGTCATGTCTAACAACTCTTCACCAACTCCAAGGTCCCAGAGATTTTCTCCTTTGTTATCTTCTTCTGCATGTTTTAGAGTTTTACATTTTACTTTTAATTCCATGGTCCGTTTTGAGCTAATTTTGATTAACGGTCGTTTTTTTCCCCTGTAGATGCCCAATTTCTCCAGCACCTATCCTTGCTTCACTGAATAGCGTAATAGAAACAACATGAGTGGATTTCAAAAGCATTATGCAAACTGAAAAGGAAGTAGACATGGCTGGGCACGGTGGCTCACGCCTGTAATCCCAGCACTTTGGGAGGCCGAGGAGGGCCGATCATGAGGTCAGGAGATCGCGACCATCCTGGCTAACACAGTGAAACCCTGTCTCTACTAAAAATACAAAAAATTAGCCGGGTGTGGTGGCGGGCACCTGTAGACCCAGCTACTCAGGAGGCTGAGCCAGGAGAATCGCTTGAACCCAGGAAGCGGAGGTTGCAGTGAGCCGAGATCGCGCCACTGCACTCCAGCCTGGTGACAGAGCGAGACTCTGTCTCAAACAACAACAAAAAGTAGACGTAAAGATTGTAACACTGTGTTTCCATGCTATAAAATTCCACAAACAGCAGAATTATGGCAATCGAAAGCAGACCACTGGTTACCAGAGCCAGGAGTAGGAGAGGGGAATGACTGCAACGGGGAGTGAGGAAATTTTAAGGGGTCATTAAATGATCAATATTTTTATTTTCATGATGGTTATACAACTATATACATAATACAAAACTCATCAAATTAAACACTTAAAATGGTATATTTTTGTTGCACGTACATTATACCTAAATAAAGCTGACTCCACCTCCCCACAAAAAATCAATTGGCTGTACTTGTGTGGAGAAATGTAGGGGTTCTCTGTTTTGTTTCATTGATATGTTTATCCCTCCACCAAAGCCACATTCTCTTGATTACCACAGCATACTAAGTCCTAAAATCAGATGGAATCCTCCCATTTTATTCTTCTTTTTGCCAGTAGTTGCCTATTCTAAATCCTTTACTTTTCTATATGAATTTTAGAATAATCTTTTCTATATTTACAAAAAACTCCCTGGAATTTCAATATGTATAGTGTTAAACCTATATATCATTTTGCATGGAATTGACATCTTAACAATGTTGAATTTTTAAATCCTTGTAAATGATATATCTCTCTGTTTATTTCTATCGTCTTGATTTCTTTCTTCAGTTTTATAGTTTTCAGCATACAAAACCCATGCATGTTTGGTTATACCCAAGTATTTCATTTTTCTTGAGCAGTTGTAAAATAGTATTATATTTTTATTTTAATTTCTACATATACATTTCGAGCATGTAGAAATATGCTCTTTGTGTGTGTGTGTGAGAGATACATTGTCTTACTCTGTCACCCAGGTTGGAGTGCAATGGTATGGTCTCAGCCCATTGCAACCTCTGCCTCCCGGGTTCAAGCGATTCTCCTGCCTCAGCCTCCTTAGTAGCTGGGACTACAGGCACGTGCCACCATACCCAGCTGATTTTTGTATTTTTAGTACAGACGGGGTTTCAGTATGTTGGCCAGGCTGGTCTTGAACTTCTGACCTGTGATCCGCCTGCCTTGGCCTCCCAAAATGCTGGGATTACAGGCATGAACCACTGTGCCCAGCCAGAAATATATTCATTTTTGTATGTTGAATTCATATCCTGGAACCTTGCCACATGCACTCATTAGGTCTAGGGGACTTTCTACATAGACTGTCATGTCATCTGCATATAGAAATAATTTAATTTCTTCCTTTCTGATCTGCATGCTTTTTATTTACCTTCTTGCCATATTGCACTGGCAAAAAAATTCAATATTTTGTTGAAGAAGAGGGACGAGAGTGAACATCCTTGCCTTGATCCCAATCTTAGGAGGAAAGCATCCAGTCTTTTACTATTAACCATAATGTTAGCTGTAGGTTATCTGTAGATGGTCTTTATCGAATTTAAGAATTCTCTATTCCTAGTTTTGTGGTTTTTTGTTTCGGTTTGGTTTTTTTGAGGAGTCTCACTCTGTCACCAAGGCTGGAGTGCAGTGGCACCATCTCAGCTCTGCAACATCTGCCTCTTGGGTTCAAGCGATTCTCTTGCCTCAGCCTCCCGAGTAGCTGGGATTACAGGCAGCCACCACCGCACCCAGCTAATTTTTGTATTTTTAGTAGAGACAGGTTTCACCATCTTGACCAGGCTGGTCTCAAACTTCTGACCTCAGGTGATCTGCCCGCCTTGGCCTCCCAAAGTGCTGGGATTACAGACATGAGCCGCCGCACCTGGCCTCTATTCCTAGTTTTATGAGAGTTTTTATGATTAATAGGACTTGAATCTTGTCAACTGTCTTTTGTGCATCAATTGATATGACCCTATGATTTTTCTGTAGTCTGCTAATATGATGGATTACATTCTAACTATTGAACTGGCTTTGCATCCCTGGAACAGAGCAGATTTAGTTACAATCTATAATTCTTTGTATATATTGCCAAATTGTATTTGTTAACATATGATTAAAATGTTTGCATTTACCTGCAAGGGGTATTTGGCTTTAGTCTTTGTCTAGTTTTAGCATCAGAATAAACCAGCCTCAAAAGTGCTTTGGGAAGTGTTTCCTCCTCTTTTAATTTCTGAAAAATATTATATAGAATTCGTATTAATGATTCTTGAAATGTTTGGTAAAATTCTTCAGTGAAATCATCTAGACCTGGAGGTTTTCTGAGGGGATTTTTTTTTTTTTAATCGTATTTCTTTGGCCGGATGTGGTGGCTCATACCTGTAATCCCAACACTTTGAGTCGCCTGAAGTTAGGACATCAAGACCAGCCTGGAAAACATGGCAAAACCCCATCTTTACTAAAAATGCAAAAATTAGTTGGGCATGGTGGTGCACGCCTGTAGTCCCAGCTATTGGAGAGGCTAGGGCAGGAGAATAGCTTGAACTTGGGAGGTAGAGGTTGCAGTGAACCAAGATCACTCCACTGCACTCCAGCCTGGGCAACAGAGTGAGAGTCTCTCTCAAAAAAATAATAAATAATACATAAAATAAAATAAAATGTACTTATTGAATAGTTATAGAGCTAGGTAAATTAGTCACTTTACATGGGATGAGCTGCCAGAATTTGTGCTTTGAGGATTTAGTCCACGTCTTCTAAGTTGACAAACTTATGTCTGTAGAGTTGTTTGTAGTATTTCCTTATGATTTTGATACATCCATGATTATTAGAGATATCCCATTTCATTCATGATATGGATAATTTGTGTATTCTCTTTTTTTTCTTTGTTAATCTTGCTAGATGTTTGTCAATTTTGTGGAATTTCCAAAGAACTAGCTTTGTGTTCCTTTGATTTGCCTTATTTTTTTTTTTTTGCTTTCAATTTTATTTTTTTCTCATGTCTTTATTATTCTCTTTTTTATGCTTGATTTGGGTTTAGTTTGCTCTTGTTTTTCTAGTTTCTTAAGGTGGAAATGTAGAATATTAATGTATATTCTCTTTTCTAATGTAAATATTTAATGTTACATGTTTCCCTTAACACTGTTTTAGCTTTGTCCCATGAATCTGTATATGTTGTATTTTTTTTCATTTAATTCAGTGTTTGTTGATTTTATTTTCCTTTGATCCAGGGTTTGCTTAGAAGTATGATGTTTATTTAGTTTCCAAATGTTTAGAGATTTTTTCCATTATCTTTTTATTATCTATTTCTAGGTTGACTCCCATGTGGTCAGATAATATACTCTGTAAGATTACAATATTTTGAAATTTATTAAGGTTTGTTTTATGTCCTAGAATATGGTCTATCTTGTAAATGTTCCATGAAAACTTGAAGAGAATGTGTATTCTGCTACTATTGAATGAAATGTTCTATAAATATCAATTAGATCCTGTTCGTTGCTAAAATCTTCTTACTGATTTTCTGTCTAAATATTCTATCAATTGTTGAGATACAGATGTTGAAGTTTTCAATTATAATTGAGAATTTGCCTATTTCTCTCTCAGTTCTAGCATTATTTCTTTGTGCTTTCTTTTAATTGATGTTTGCATCTTATATCTTGTTCTGTTCTTTTGAGTTTCTTGTAGACAGCAATATATTGGATGATTTTAAAATCTACCTGCCAATTTCTGTCTCTTAACCAATATATTTAAACCACTTATATTTGATGTGGTTGTTTTATGTCAGGGCTTAAGTATGACATTTTTAATTTTTGTTTTCTGTTTCTTTCTTTTTTACTTCATTTTTCTGTTTCCTTTATCCTGCTTTCCTGTGGGGATCCTTGTATTTTTTTTTTTTTTTTTTTTAGTATTCCATCTAGTGTTTTGAATATGTATATTTGAATAGATGTTTTAGTGGTTGCTTGAGGTATTAATTACACATACATAACTGTCACCATCTACTAGTGTTGATATGTTACCAGTTTGAGGGAAGTGTAAAAACTTTACCTCTATTTAAATCCCTTTAACTTCCCCCATTCGCAATGTAATTGTCTTAAATATTTTCTCTACACACTTTGAGAGTTCCATCAGATAGTGTTATAATTTTGTTTCAACCATCAAACATCATTTAGAAACTGAAAAATGAAAAGTCTATTGTATTTACCTATATTTTTACTCTTTCTGTTGTCTTTCCTTCTTTCCTGATGTTCTAGATTCCTTCTTGTATCATTTTATTTCTGTTTCAATAGCTCCCTTTAGTCATCCTGTTAGGGTAGATTTGCTGGTGACAAATTTTCTTAGTTTTCCTTCATCTGACAACGTCTTGATTTTCCCTCACTTCTGAAGTCATTTTCACTGGATACAGAATTTTTTGTTGAAAGTCCTTAAAAGATGTTTTGCTGATTCCTTCTAGCCTCTGTGGTTTCTGATGAGAAATCCATTGTCATTCTAATTGTTTTCCTCCTATAAATAAGGTGTCATTTTTTCCTTGCTGCTTTAAAGATTGTTTTCTGTGTCTCTAGTTTTCAGGAGTTTGATTAGAATGTGTCTTGGAATCCATTTTGGGGGATCATCCTCTTTGAGAGATTGGCCTAACATCTTGAATCTCTAGGCTTATGTCTTCTGCCAACTTTGGGAACTTTTCGGCCGTTATTTCTTGGAATGCTTTTTCGGGCCTGCTGTCTTTCTTCTTTCCTTTGGAACTCTGGATGACACAAATGTGATATCACTTGTTAAAACCCAACATGTCCCTGATTGTCTATTCATTTTCCTTTTCAGTCTATTTTTCTGTGTTTCAGGCTGGGTAATGTCTATTGTTCTATCTTTAAGTTAACTGATTCTTTCTTCCATATATTACATTTCTGCTGTTCAGCCCATCTACTCAGCTTTTCAAAAATTTTCAGATATTATACTCTTTAGTTCTAAAATTTCCATTTGAGTCTTTAAGTCTACCACTTTTTTCTGAGACTTTCTATTTCTTTCATTTGTTTCAATCACATTTGTAATCACTTGTCAAAGCATTTTACAATGGCTGCTTTAAAAAATGTTGTCTAATAATTCCAACATCTTTGCCATTTCAGCATTGGCATCTATTGACTGTCTTTTCTCACTCAAATTGAGATTTTTCTGATTCTTAGTGTGAAGAGGGTTTTCGTATTGTATCCTGGACATTTGGGTTTTTTTTTTTTTTTTTTTTTTTTTGAGATGGAGTCTTGCTCTGTTGCCAGGCTGGAGTGCAGTGTCGCCATCTCAGCTCATGGCAACCTCTGCCTCTTGGGTTCAAGAGATTCCCCTGCCTCAGCCTCCCAAGTAGCTGGGATTACAGGCACGTGCCACCAAACCCAGCTAATGTTTTGTATTTTAGTAGAGATGAGGTTTCACCACATTGGCCAAGATGGTCTCGATCTCTTGACATCGTGATCCATCCACCTTGGCCTCCCAAAGTGCTGGGATTACAGGCATGAGCCACCGCGCCCGGCCTGGTATTTTCTATGAGACTCTACATTCTGTTTTAACAGGCCCTCCCTGACACTGTGCCTGGGGTGGAATGGGAATGCTACCTTACTACCACCCAGTGGAAGTTGAAGTACAGATCCCCACTGCCTCCACTGACACCCCAGGGATGGAGACAGAAAGGGCATCTTGTACCTGTTGCTGAGCTCATGGTCTTTGCTGGGAGGTAGGAGGTACAATTTTTTTTCTGTGGTATTTTACTAGAGTAAAAGTTTATTGTCCAAAAGTTTTTTTTTTCACGCTAGTAAGTTCCTTTCTGGTCTTTTAGCTGGAAAGAGGTTTTTCTTGGAGCTGTTTTTCCATTGTGCGCATTGGCATTCCTGGGTTACTGGCTTCTCCAGTACCCAGTCCAAAACATATGAAAACAAAAGAAAACCCAGAGAATTCCCGACCATGTTGTTCTTCAAGATCCCTTGCCAGTGTTCCTTCTTCTCTCAAGCTCTCAGAGTCTGCTTATGTTTACTTTATATATAATGTTGCATATTTTTAGCTGTTCTTAGCAAGGGAAATAAGGAGAAAAATGCCTCATTGTTCCAGAACCAGAAATGTCACAGCCTTTATTTTGAAAGGTGCCATCTGTAGATGACACTCCCTAAGCCCAGCTAAGCTGCTCCTCTGCCTGACCTGCCTGCTGCAGCTCCCACCTACCCGGCCTGGCCCGCCGGCTGCCTCTCTGCAGCCACACCCATGGACTGTGAGTCCCTTCAGAACAAGATCAATATTGTTTTCATCTTCATTTCTACAGGGCCCAGGGATGCATTAACAGAACTGGGTCACAGCATTTTTGTTCACCATCTTTCTTTATAAAAACTCTGTCCTCCATCTCTTTACGGATTAGAGGGTGTCCCAGGCAGGAAATGGTCCTTGGCTCTGACCTTTTTTCAGTGGCTGATTGCGAAGAAGCTCAGTACTCAGAGAACTCATTTTTGATGGGAATTCCTTAGCCCACCCTGACAGGGTCTTGCTCTGTCACCCAGGTTGGAGTGTGGTGGTGTAATCTTGGTTCAGTGCAACCTTCGCCTCCTGGGTTCACACCATTCTCCTGCCTCAGCCTCCTGAGTAGCTGGGACTACAGGTGCCCGCCACCACGCCCAGCTAATTTTTTGTATTTTTAGTAGAGATGGGGTTTCACCGTGTGAGCCAAGATGGTCTCGATCTCCTGACCTCATGATCTGCCCACCTCAGCCTCCCAAAGTGCTGGGATTACAGGCGTGAGTTACCGTGCCTGGCCTTATTTTTGTTTTTTTTGAGACGGAGTTTTGCTCTTGTTGCCCAGGCTGGAGTGTGATGGCACGGTCTAGGCTCACTGCAACCTCTGCCTCCTGAGTTCATCCAGGGTTCAAGTGTTTCTCCTGCCTCAGCCTCTGGAGTAGCTGGGATTACAGACACCAACCACCACACCCAGCTAATTTTTTGTATTTTTCGTAGAGACGGTTTCATTATGTTGACCAGGCCGATCTCAAACTCCTGACTTCAGGTGATCCACCTGCCTCCGCCTCCCAAAATGCTGGGATTACAGGCATGAGCCACTGCACCCAGCCAAATCTTTGCTTTTTAACCAGCATCCCCAGGTGACTCAAGAGACCCAGATCTCAGAGGTCGTCTGAGTGTGAAGGACAAGATTGCATGCCACAGGTGAGATGGGATTCACTGCATGCTAGTGAGCATCCCAGAGCCCCGTGCAGTGCCACAGCACAGCGCCGGTGCCCAGGAAACAGCTGCTGAATGAATTAACAAGCCACATCCTGTCTCCACTGAGTCCAAAAACCTCACACTGCCACAGCATGTTCTGTCCACCAAACACAGAGGGAAGAGAGGGTGAGTAATTTGGCCAAAATTATGTGGTTTGGAACCTGCTAATCCCATCAATGCTGCTTCCTAATCCCATGTATCAATAGAACTCTGCTAACCCCTTCAGACGTGATTATTGTAAGGAAGAGATACATACACTCTGAGTGGACAGAAGTAACTGAGAAAATAAGAAACCACTTTGTTAACTTAACGAGGCTATATATACCTAAGGCACATTTACAATATTGTAAATGTTGTCATTATTATTTTCATTATAACTGTGAGAACGGCTAGAAGTAATATACTCACGCCTGTGTGAAGTTTGTCTCAACAACACTGTGAAATCCCCCAACCTTCTCATCCAGTCTCACCTATTACATCCATCAACATTTTCCTTTGTTTTCTTCCCTGCATCTCACTCTCTGAATTCATCATTAAGCCCTAAAGTTTTCTTCCTAAAATTTTGCATGATGCCTAATATCTACTCCAAGTCCTGACCATTCCAAATGGAGATTATCTAAAATGTACAACTTTATTACTGCAAAACTTTCCATGGCATACAAGTTTTATTACACAGCTTTAAAGGCCACTCATATAAATTCATGCTCTAAACTGGTACATTTAGATTTAAAAATTAGGATTAAGAAAAAAATACGGCTGGGCGTGGTAGCTCACACCTGTAGTCCCAGCACTTTGGGAGGCTGAGGTGGGCAGATCATGAGGCCAGGAGTTCAAGATCAGCCTGGCCAACATGGTGAAACCCCATCTCTAATAAAAATACAAAAATTAGCCTGGCGTGGTGGTGAGTGCCTGTAATCTCAGCTGCTCGGGAGGCTGAAGCAGGAGATCTGCTTGAGCCCAAGAGGTGGAGTTTGCAGTGAGCAGAGACTGTGCCATTGCACTCCAGCCTGGGTGACAGAGCAAGACTCTGTCTCAAAAAAAAAGGAAAGAAAAGAAAAAAATACACACACACACACACTTAATATCTGTGTGTATTCCTCGAGATACACAAGCAATTTTGAATGCTTAACTTAAAGAAACTGTGGGTGGATAGATAGATGAATTCATTCATTAATGAACTAACTAAAAGGTTTTATTAAATAACATTCCTTACAGCATAAGGCAGGTCTCTCCCTGAGCTTGCCCACTGTATTCAGTCCAAGCAATCACACCCACATCATCCCCCATGGCCTCAGTCATTTTCAGAGTGACTCCTAGCCTCCTTCGTCTGCTCCTCCAGCACAGACCACTCTGGTCCCCAGTCTCAAACCTCTGTTCGCCTCCCTGGCTGCTCCCTCTGGGCATCCTACACCACATGAGCCCTGATCTCTGTGCATGCTGCCAGGAACCCCTCAGCAAGCCTCATCACAAACCAGAGTCACCTGTCTTCTCTGCCTCCTGAAAGCACATCTCCAAATCAGCATCTCTCCACTGCCCACCAGCCTCACCCCGGCTGTCTCTCCTGGGATCTCTTTACTGCCCCCGGAATCCATTCCCCGCACTGCAGCAGGGTGACCCAGCAAGACCAACACCCGACCTTGCTCATGCCCTGCTTGGAACAGGTCAGCAGTTCCACGGGCCCTCGGAGAAAGTCCAGCCTTGACACAGCAATGTGGAACCCACCGCAGGCAACACTGAGTGTCCCGGCAACAGAGCCATCTGCCCAGGTTCAAATACTGCATGGCCCTGAGCAAGTTCCATGGCCTCACTGTAAACTGCGGCTACCAACAGAGCCCATCTCATGGGGCTCTTATGAGGACTAAATGAAATAACAGAGGTACAGATAAGTACAGGAAGCCCAGGATCTAGTACATAGTAAGTGCACACTTTGGCTATTAATAGGGGGCAGCCTCTGGCCCTGCCTCTGATGTACAGTCTACCCACAGCTTCCCAGATGAGATGTGGAGGCAAGGTTTTGAAGAGTGAAGAGGAGTTTTCTGGATGGACCAAGGGTAGGAAGACACTCCAGGACACAGGGAAGATCCAGAACAAAGCACAGAGGCATGAAGCAGCGCCGGGTGGACATTCACTGACCTCCACCAGGAGGAAGCTCACTAAGACGCACACTCACCTCAGACAGAGATCTGAGGGGACTCTGTGGGCTCAGAAAAGGGTTTCCGTGAAGACAATGGTGAGGAGGATGATGGCAGCAGAAGATGAAGGGGAGGGAAAAGTTAAAGAAGATGCAAGTGCAGGAGAAACCATGGAAAAAGAAGCAGAGTTCAAAAGGAGTAACAATCGCCCATGCCGGGCACGCTGCAGCCTCAGGACTTTCACACACGCTGTTCCCTCGGCATGTGCCAGAGTGCTCCCCGACTCCCCAGCCATGTGAATTCCTCCTCTGCTTCCCCAGGTCTCTACTCAGTGCCTCTGGATCAGAGGACATTTCTTGCCCAACCAATTCAAAACAGTACCATCCTCATTGCTGCATAACCCTCTCTGCCTCACTTTTTTTTTTTTTTTTTTTAATTGAGACAGAGTTTTGCTCTTGTTGCCCAGGCTGGAGTGCAATGGCACAATCTCGGCTCATTGCAACCTCCGCCTCCCGGGTTTAAGCGATTCTCCTGCCTCAGCCTCCCGAGTATCTGCCTCACTTTTTATGACCTCCATCCTCACCTGACATATTTCGCATTTATCTGTGTGTGCCAGTCTGACTCCACCAGCATCTTGCTCCACCAGCAGAATCTCCATGGGGTCAGGAACCGCATCTGTTCTATTCCCAGCGCCGTCCCTAGGGTCTTTGTCGGCAACTGCCACCCAGAAGGTTCTTCATAATTTGCACAATAAATAGATGGAAGAGGATGAAGGAAGAGAAAAAGAGGAGTAAGAAGTGCAGGAGAAGAAGGGGGAAGACGAGGAGGAGGAGGAAGAACGACCATCACTGTTGTCATTCAGCAGTCATCTAAACCAGACACGGATGCTGCAAAGAGCCGCACTCTAGGTGACAACAGAACAGGCCTTTAGGAGATGGCTGTCAAGGCTGGCTGAAGGCCGGACCCTCCTGGAGTGCCTGTAAAAACTACCAAGGAGATAATACACATTTGAGATGATGGATTTGCTAATTATCCTGATTTGCATAATATATACATGATTCAAGACATCACACTGTATCCCATAAATCTGTGCAATTATTAATACTATGTGTCAATAAAAATAAAAATAAGGCCAGGCACGGTGGCTCATGCCTGTAATCCCAGCACTTTGGGAGGCCAAGGCACTTTGGGAACAAGGTCAACAGATTGAGAACCATCCTGGCCGACATGGTGAAACCCCACCTCTACTAAAAACACAAAGATTAGCCAGGTGTGGTGGCATGTGCCTGTGGTCTCGGCTACTTAGGAGGCTGAGGCAGGAGAATCGCTTGAACCCAGGAGGTGGAGGTTGCAGTGAGCCCAGATCACACCACTGTAATCCGGCCTGGCGACAGAGTGAGACTCCATTTCAAAAATCAGTTAATTAACTAATTAATTAAAAATACCAATGTCAGTCTCCACCCGACCAGCTGCACCTGAAGCTCTGTGGTAGAGCCTGCACATCTGCCATTGTCTCTGCCAGGCTCCCAGGGATCCTGATGGTCAGCAAGAGATCCAGACCCTGACCCAGGAAGGGCAGGGACAGGCTAGGGGAGAAAGGGCAGGGCTCAGGCTCACAGAGGCCAGTTGGTCTCCCTCCTCCCCAGTGCTGCCTCTGGGCACACTCCCCCTCTCCAACAGGCTTGCAGCCCCCACTGCCCAGACTGTCCATTAGAGAGGTAAGTGACTTGTTAGGGACCAACCCCCCACTGTCAGCATCCCCAGGACCACCCTTTGTAAAGGTCTTACAGGAGGAAGGAAGAGGGTCCTCCCAGGTGGCCTGCCCAAGGCACCTCTTCTGGCATCCCAAGTAGAGGCAGCCTTCGCCCAGCCGGCCGGTGCCCTCCCAGTGGTTCCGCCTGGAGAGAAGAAGGAATGACGGTTGTTCACTGTTTCTGGTCAGTTCTGTTAAAGTAAAGACATCCTCCTGAGGGAAAAAGCAGTAAGAAAGGAAGGAGCTGAGAGGCCTAGGACATGGCTGGAGAAAAAGAGAACGTTGTGGACCAGAGCAGGCCAAGAGGGCTTCCTGACAGAGGCAGCACTGATGAGGAGGCATGGCAGAGCGGTTGGGGATGGGTTGGGGGGCAGGGAGGGCAGTCTAGGGCATCGCCTTGCCTGTACTACATTCTTCAGTTGAAGCCTGGCTGTGTTCCCTGCAAGCTCTCCCGTGACTTCCCTCCTGTGGGTGAATGAGAACCGAGGAGAGGGCCTTGGGGGACAGCAGCCCCAGCCTCCTCACTGCCCGCCTGGGGGCACTCCTTGGTCTGGGGAGGGGAAGGGGTTTCTCCCTCCTCCCACTGCTACCCCAGATGCCAGGCCCTGGGCCGGCCCCCGTCAACAAGAGCTGGGACCTTGCAACCTTGCAGGAAGCTTCCCCCAGCCCTGCCCTTCTAAAGAGCAGGTGGCTTCAGCCTAGAGCAGCAGCAGCCGTCTCATGACCATGAGACAGCATATGCCTGAGATCAGAGGCCACGCACAGAGGGCAAAAGGAGGGGACAAGATGGGAGGAGAGAGGAGGGGAGAGGAGGAAAGGGGAAGGGAGGGAATGGGAAGGGAGAGGAGGGGAGAGGAGGAGAGGGGAAGGGAAGGGAGGGGAGAGGAGGGAGTGGCCCTCCCCTCACCAAGTGCTCCTTGTTGGAGATGAATGGCCCACCTGCCCCCAGCAGTGATCCACTTTTTGCCCAACATAATTTGGTCGAGTGGGTTTGATGTTTAAAATTAAATTAAATTTAAAAGTTGTTTTGTTAAATAAAAAAGCTTTAACTTCAACCCCTCAAGTACATGACTGGCCCCAAAACTCCTGGGCAGCAAAGCGAGGGAGGATAGGAGATGTCATGGGTTTTCCTGCTAGTTGGAATCCTCATGACAGGTGACGAAACCTGCTTTTTCAACAGGCCCAGCTCAGAGACTCTCATTCTGAGGACTGGCACTGAAGTCCCTCTCTCAAAGGCCACCTGGAACTTTAACTGTGGGGCCCACACCTATTCCCAGCTCACATCTTCTGGGGCAGGCACTTTTTTTCTAAAACAAACACATTTCTTTTTAAAGATACCAGCATGCCCGACCAAAAATACTAACACAGCCTCTCGGGATGGTGCCGTATCAGATCAGCCAGCAAGAAGCAGGCAGAAGTCCTGGGGGCAGGCAGACTTCCTCAATGAAACAGCAACAGTGCAACAAGAGCAAAACCTTCCTAGGAGAAGCCCTTTTTACCCCTTCTGCCTGCCTGCTCTTCCTTCCTGGAACTAAGAGGCACAAGCTGGAGGAGCAGCAGCCATCTGGTGACCATGAGACAGCACGCCTGAGATCAGAGGCCATGTGCAGAGGGCAAACAGCAAAGCGAGGGGAACACCTGCCTCCCCTCGCATAGTTGAGCATCCCACCCAGCCAAGGATTGCCTGCCATCAGATTTCTTAATGTCTGAGACAGGTAAGACTGTCGCCAGGCCAACCACTCTTGGGGGCTTTCCTGAAACATGGAGTCTGACACGGGAGTTGCTAGCGCGCTTCTCTGACCTCGCTGCCTCGCTGGAGAGCCTCAGGGCCCCTTTCCTCCATGACGCTCTTTCTTCCCAGCATCCTGACTGCGTCCTCATTCTCCCCCAGTCTCTCTCTCCCTGATTTGCTCTTTACATGACTGATTTTTCAAAAGTGTCATGAGCATTCCTCTTTCAGAACCTTCGAATATGCTGCCTGGACTTCTCTTCCCCTTTTCTGCCTCGGGTATTTTTGGAGAAGCCTGCAAGAGGCTGCCTGTTAGGTCAGACCCTGTCTGCATGCCACCTGGAATGCACCTGTCTCTCCTCTGTGGCCTCACTGTGCTCGGAACTGCTGTTTAATGGAGTTTCCTGAGGGCTTGGAGGCTCCTTAGCCTGGGAACAACGTCTTTGTGTTCCCTGATACATCCCAGCATCAAGTACAATTTCCAGCACATAGCAGGTGCCCAAGAAATCACCGTTGAGTAAATCAACAACTATATCATTACACGCACTCTGAAAAAAGACATCACACAACGAGAGCTCGTTACACAAGCAGATCCACACCTGGTGAGTCCGAAAGGGATCCAGTCTGAGTGACAGGTGAACACTGACAAGGTAGCAAGAAAGGCTGCCGGGCCAGGAGGACGGAGCAGCACATCCCATGACCCTGTGAAGAGGGAAGAGCAGTGCATGAGTACAGGGTGGTTTTGATGAGGTGAGCAGGGCCAGGCCACACAGGCCTTGGGGACCTGGCCAGCTGGCTCTTTGTTCTGGAGACTGTGGAGAGAAACCTACAGTTTCCGTTTCCAAAGCCCTTTTGTCTTCAGTGTAGGAAATGCTGGAGGAGGGCATATGCATGGTGAACCCCCCAGTGTCCATCACAGGAGCCCAAGACAGAGTGGGTGGACACTCACCTCTGCAGTCTGCTCTGTCCTGAGAGTTTTATAGGTGGTAGGTCATTCACTTCCCAAAAAACTTGCAATAAGGAAACTGAGGCACGGGCAGCCAGGGACCTGTCCAGGTCATAGGGCTGGTACCTGCTGGGGCCTGGAATGAACCACACCTCAGTGTGACCAGGGCCGGCTGGCAGTGTGGGAGAGAGAATCGGCAGACCGCAGGCAGAAGCTCTCAGAGGGAAATGGCTTAGACGGACTGAGGGAGGGAGTGGGGCATTGCAAAGGAAATCCGAAGCAAGTAAGGAACAATGCTAAGACTTGCTAAAACTGGGTGACACATCCACCCGCATTTTCTATGCTGGAAACAGTGTGAGTGTTCACGCATGCACACCACTGCACCACATTTGTGCTGCCTGTGGGATTCAGTGACCTGGAGATCATCAGGGTCTTGGTGACAGCTGTTTCCATGTCTTGAGGGGACCAGACACCAGAGGAGAGCAGGCTGAGGAATGCCTGAGATTTGAGAACATGGAGACAAGATGTCTAGACTGTGGTTTGGAGAAATTTGACTATAAAATAGGAGAGAGAGGGTCAGTAGCCAGTGATGTGTCCATAGTAGAGGAAAGGTTTTCTTCTCATTGCAGGAATCAGACATTACAGAGATCATCGAAGTCTCCTGCCTGCCTCTCCTCCATCCCACTCCCCTTCCTCTCTCCCCAAAGGTAACTGCTCTCAGGAACTCATTGTCACTGTCGCTCATGTTTTATATTTTTACTACATACTGATTTGTCCAGAAACATTTTAAGGTCTCATTTTATTGGTTTTTAACATTTCTGTAAATGATGTGATACCGTTCATATTGTCCCGGGACATGCTCCTTTTCTTCACATTACAGTTTACAAGCTCTGTCAAGGCTGATAAATGGGAATCTCCAGAGCACTTCATGGCACTGGTATCCTCTCTATCCAGTCCTGATCTACTGCTGATGGGCAGGGTTCTGCTCAGGCAGTCATGGTGCAGACCACACTCCTGGGTCGGCCACCCCATGCCTGTGCGCTGGCTTTCTCCAGGGCAGAGGCTGCAGGTGAGCTGATTGGGCCATGAGCACCTTCGCCTTTATGGAGACTCACCAGACATCATACCAGTGTACACTCTTGCAGCAGTGCAGGCAACTTCCTCTGCCCTTGCCCCTTCCGCACTGGGTGTTGCTAGATTTCCAGTGGGGAGATGTGGGACTGTACAATCACCCACAGCAAGGTTTCTGTTGAGAGAGAAATTAAATACAGAGGATCTAGGAGTGCATGCTGGGGTAGGGGATGGGGAGATGGCAGCCAGAGAAGGAGTCCCCAGCAGACATATGCCCCCTATATACAGAACTCTCTACCGGTCAATGCGAGGAGCCAGTTGGGACCTTCCTCTTTGCACCTGGTGAGATGATGGATCCCAGACTTGTCCGTAGCACATGGTGGCCTCGCTGCCCGCTCCCCAGCTGACCCCTCCTGCTCCCACTGCACAGTGCCCACACACCCAGCAAGGCGCTTACACAGAGAATGATTGCCAGTTATTTATTGAACTGTTTTCCCCCACAAGACTCTGAGCTGCTTGAAACAGGGGCTACGTTACTATCTCCTCAACCTCCAGAACTTTGCAAGGGCCTAGCACACAGTTGGCGCTCAATGAATACTTTTTGAATTGCTTTGAAGCTACTAGTGCAGAGCCCACTGGCATGGATCTCCTAAATATGGTGCTCTGATTTCAGACGCATGCACAATTTAAAGAAAGGAGCCAAGTGGGAGCCAGGAAGAAGCAACTTCAATCAGGAGTGTGGATGGCAGACAAGGAGTCCCACCTAAGAGGCCTTCTTCCTCCTCCTCCTCCTCCTCCTCCTCCTCCTCCTCTTCTTC
>NW_012115155.1:11022068-11059895 GCF_000951035.1 Colobus angolensis palliatus | reverse complement strand
TCTTCTTCTTCTTCTTCTTCTTCTTCTTCTTCTTCTTCTTCTTTCTTCTTTCTTCTTCTTCCTCTTCCTCTTCCTCTTCCTCTTCCTCTTCCTCTTATTCTTATTCTTCTTCCCTCTCTTCCCCACCCTCTCTAGCCCCCAGCTACCTCAGGGACTTCCTTCCCTGGTTGTAAAATAAATTAATATGCTTTAGCCTTTCCTATAAAAAACTGATCTTCATCCTCTCACTGTCTCTAGAAAATTCTTATATTAATTTATACTACTTCCCGTTTTGTTATCTCTTACTCAGAAATGAGGAAAAGTCCTGAGACCAGAAAGAGGGAAAAAGAGAATTCCAAGCCAGGAAAGCACTAAACAAGTTCAAATGTCTAAACCTCATGGGCGAGTGTTGGGGGAGTGACATTCACAGCACGCATTCAAGAAGTCAAAGCTGAAATCTGGGGCTAATGACATAACACTGATAACACTGATGGATGCAATGAAGAAAACGAATTCCCCAATTTCTGTTTTACTTTTATCATTCAAGGAAAATGGTTTGCAGGAGTGAAGAAGTGGAAAGAAAGCCTAAAGCCAGTCTGGAGACCTTGGAGCGCTGTGATGTGCTCTGAGCAGCCAGGTTGAAATGGATGCCTCATGAAGTTGGCCTTGGGGGTTTCTGGTGAGCTCCACCAGGCGCCATCTTTGACCCTTTACCTCGTCCTATTGGCTTTTGAATAATCAACAAGTTGTACAAAGTTATGCAGAGCCTGCTTTCAAGAAATACGTGGAGATGAAGTTGGACGTGATTTGGGGCTAGACTTCATGTTCCGTAAGGACTAAGAGAGGAGGGTGGCAGCTGTGGATAAGGAAAGGGGAGTTCTAAAACACAAAGGTGGCGGTCTGGGGGATGGGTGAACTCAAAGGACTAAAAGTCAGCTGGAGATCCATGAAGACAACTCAGAAGTATCTTAGTGGCAGCTCCTCTTTGACAGTCCCTCCGCCATTTTGGAAGTGGAGGCAAACCAGGGAAACACCAGGAAAGCTAATATTGATAGGAAAACCTCAGGCGAATAAAATGGCAGGAACGTAAACCAAAAATGCTGGTTGTGTCCATGAGCCTGGGAGGCCAGCAAGAAGCTGGGGACAGGGGCAGCCTCCGTCAGACAGGGAACCCTTAAGGTGGGCAAGTGAGCAACCCAAAGAACCCGAGGTGCCCCCTCCAGGCTCCTCCAAATCTGACCTTTGCTACAAGATAGATGACTCAGCAGAGCTCATCAGCCCCACGGATGTAAAGACGGTGTAGGAAGCATATGGTGGAGGGAAGAATCAGCACCCCAAAATGACTGTGTCATGCTGGAGACACAGGCCAAATCCAGCTAGGATCACATTCAATAAAAACGAGCATCATCTGTGATCCTTGGGGCTAAAACCCAAATGCATTAAGAAGGTACAGTTTAGCAGCAACACGTTTGACACTTAGGGGTTTTATTCAAACAGCAGAAATACTGACTCCCAAAAGGTTAGCACAAACTTGGACTGACTTCTGGAAGGTTAGCATCTGGCACAGTGGAGGTGCAGTCTTGGCAGACACAACACTGATTGCCCTTACCTGGAGCGCTGGACTCAGTCCATGGACTTGCACCCGTAGAGCGGCTTGAGCAGAGGAGACCTAGTGGGATGTGACTGTGGGCCAGGACATCCTGCCACAGGAAGAAAAGTCAACAAATGGATTTCACCTACAGACAAGAAGATGCCCTCTTACTCAGAGGGTAGGTAAGAGCTATCCTCACATAAATAAAGGAAGCCGTGGCAACGAGGATTCAGATGAGCAAGTCCTGTTACAAGAACTAACCTTGGGACCACACAGCAGGAGCCAGAGAAGACAGCCTTCAGCCCAAAGACAGAAATCCCAGTACCCCCAAGAGCTGCACGAAAGGAAAGGGCTGTCTCAATAGACAGTACACTCTCCAGCTAAGGACTAACAGCTAAGGAGACACTGCAGAGGTCATCAGATGCAGACTTTCAACTCTAGTGACAGACTTCAGTTTTCTGAAAAATTATCTCTGACTCTATGAGGATGATATCCATTCTCTGATAATGACAGACAAATGAGGTCACATTGTTTATAATGACTGGTTGACACAAATCATTTAAAAGAAATCTCATTGGTAAAACATCCTTAATCCACTTCCTCAGGTGACAGAAAGCAGGGGAGAATTAAAATGTGCTCCTTCATGGTAGGCACTATGGCTATCCATAATTTTTTATCCTTAATTTAATCTTAAATAACAACCTTTTGAGATAAGTATTTCTATTTACCTTTAATAGATCAGAAAACTGTCTCATAGAGGCTACATGATTTGGATGAGATTGACCAGGCCATAAATGACCAAAGACTTACAGTGGGCTTTATAGAAATTAAATCTTCTGATTCAGATATTTAAAAACTGGAAGGAGCATTGGTCTCATCTTACAACCAAAAAAATTTGGATAATTTGCAAAAATCACAGCATTTCTTGAGTAAATCAGAGAGCTGAGATTGCAGGATAAATAACCCAAAATCTAAGGAAAATAGGCACCTCCAAGGAAAGGAGCAGCCACAGACAATGGACATTGTAAAAGAAGAATTTATTTACACATTTTAATGAATTTCTAAAGATTGAGTGTGCACTAATGTGAGAACCCTACCCTAAAAGTAAGATAACAGAGAAGAATTTGAAACTCATATTGCACGGAGCATGAACACAACAATAACAAAACCTAACCACAGTTTAACTTATGACTAGATTTACTCAAATTATTACACTAAAGTCTTAGCCAAAAACAAAACAGAGGAATATCCATTTCCAAGCATTAACACTAGTTACATAAGTCTCTGCTGTCCTGTTAAAGATATTTGGCTCTCACACAAAAATGTAAGACACACAAAGAAACACAGAGGAAAAAACAGTATCAACAAGACCAGATTTTGATATGACACAAATGTTGAAGCTATTACATGAAATATTTAAAATAAATATAATCAACATGCTAAAATCTCAAGTGGAAAAGTTAGCTAGTATGCATGATCTGATGGAGAGCTTCAAGAGAGATATGAAAATTACAGGAAATAATCAAATGAGAACGTAAAAAATGAAAAGCATGATAACAAAGTTGAAAGAGGCTTTACTGGATTCAGTAACAGAATCAATACAGCTGAGAAAAGAATCAGTAACTTGAAGATAAGTCACTATGAATTATGCAAACTAAAACATACACACAAAAAAGTAGTGGTAATAAAAACAGTATCCAAAAGCTGTAGGATAATATCTAACAGTCCAGCATATGTATATTTGGAAGGAGAAGAGAGAAAAACCAGGCAGCAAAAATATTTGAAAAGATAATGGGCAAAGTTAATAACAGCCACCAAGCCACAGACCCAACTTCTTCAAAAGCACCAAACAGAATAAATGCATTAAACCATCTCCCCAAATCCATGCATATCATCTTTAAAATGTTGAAAGTCAATTATAAAAAGAAAATGTTAAAGGCAGCCACAGAGGGAGAAAGCATATTACATACAGAGGAACAAAGATAGGAATTGCATAAGACTTTTAGTTAAAAAAATGTACAAGTCAGAAGACAATAAAGTGGGAGATTTTGGCTGGGCACAGTGGCTCACACCTGTAATCCCAATACTTTGGGAGCCCAAAGGCAGGCAGATCACCTGAGGTCAGGGGTTCGGGACCAGCCTGTCCAACATGCCAAAATCCTGTCTCTACTAAAAGTACAAAAATTAGCTGAGCGTGGTAGCACATACCTGTAATCCCAGCTACTCAGGAGGCTGAGGCAGGAGAATCACTTGAACCCAGGAGGCAGAGGTTGCAGTGAGTCAAGACTGCGCCACTGCATTCCAGTCTGGGCAACAGAGCAAGACTCCATCTCAAAAAAAATAAAAAATAAAAAAATAAAGTGGCAGATTTTAAAAACTGAAAGAAAAACAATGACAACTCAGAATTCTAAATCCAGCAAAGTATCTTTCAAAAATAAAGGAGAAATAAAAACATTTTTGTTAAACAAAAAAAAAAGAAAATCCATGGCTAGCGCATTTGCCCTAAAATAACTGAAAAAGGAAGTTCTTCAATTAGAGGAAATATGATACAGATACCCAGGTCTTATAAGGAAAAGCACTGGAAATGACAGAAAGAAAATGTTATAAAATTTATATTTGTTCTATTGCTTTAAAAGTTAACTTATGTCTAAACCAGGGATCAAATAAAAATTTTCTATAAAGAAGATTTTAGGCCTTTGGAACCACATATGGTCTCTGTCACAGTTTTTGCTTTGTTATTGTTGTTGTTGTCATGGTTGTTTGCTATGTTTTGTTTTGCATTATTTTAAAACCCTTTAAAACGTAAAAATCAGAAAAGATACGGTGGAACTTTTCTTAGGCTTTCTTTTTGCGTGGTATATCGTAGACTTGTGGCAGGAATAGCTGGCAACCAGACACACAAAAAAGCATAAATTTTTATTTAGTTAGTTCGTTAGTTTTTTGAGATGGAGTAATAAAAGGCCCAATCGGTGCCTGCTTCTCTAGCCAAAGGACCAGAGAGGAGACTACCCAACAACACAGAAAACTCATAGATAATAAGTGCCCCACCCCAGCCAAATACAACAGAAAAAGCTATGGCCCCACTGACACTAGCAAGGTCCAGTGGAGAGCTTAGGCTTCGGCCCAGGCCATAAAAAGACACCCCAATCCCCTGTCAGAGTGGTATCAGGGAAGGCCAAGTCTGAAACTGGAAGTCTCATCACCCTGAGTGGTAAGGAGGTCCCACTGCTGTGCCAGTGGAGATCACATAAGAGCCTGGAATTCCGTCTGTTACTGACAGGAACTTGGTGCTCTTCCCCTCCTCCGGGGTACTGCCAGGCATGGTCAAGTGGAGAATGCTACTACTGCCTAGCAGAAAAGAGACCAACCCACATGGTTAAGGTGGAGGCCACCTGGAAGGCAGCAACAAGGTACTTATGCTCCTTCCAGCCATTAACAGGGTGCTATTAACAGAGGCCTAGTGAAGAACTGAAGTGTCACACCCACTTATCAGTAATGAGGAGCCCCTGCCTCTCTAGGGTGTCTCAAATGAAGCTAGTGGCAAACCTGGACTTGTCTTCTCTTTGTGTTATAATAAGGTGTCACCCCTCCTTCATTTCCTGCTGGAGTTGTGTCTGAAGAAGCCAACAAAAGCAAAAGGTTTGACTAAGATCTGGAGTCTCACAACATAATACGAAAATTTTCCAGGTTTCAACGGAAAATTACTTGCCATTTAAAAAAACAGTAAAATCTTAACTTGAATGAAAAGAGACAAGCAACAGACGCCAACACTGAGATGACGCAAATGTTTAAATTATCTGAAAAACATTTTAAGGTCATAAAAATCCTTCAATAACTGCTTGATTGTAAATATGCTTGAAACAAATGAAAAAAATAGGAAGTGTAGCAGAGAGATAAAAGATGTAAAGATGAAGTAAAAAGAAATTATAGAACTGAAAACTACAATGCCCAACTTAAAAAACTCAACAGATTGGCTCCATAGCATAATTTAAAGGACAGAGAAAAGAATCAGTGAACTTGAAGGTAGAACAGTAGAAATCGCCCAGTCAGAACAACAGAGACAAAACAGACAGGAAAAAATACATATAAACTGAATCTCAGAGACATATTGTATTAGTTTCTTATTGCATTGCTATAAAGAAATATCTGAGACTAGGTCATTTATAAACAAAAGAGGTTTGGCTGGGCACACTGGTTCATGCCTGTAATCCCAGCCCTTTGGGAGGCCAAGGTGGGTGGATCGCCTGAGGTCAGGCGTTCGAGAGCAGCTGGGCCAACACAGTGAAACTCCGTCTCTACTAAAAATACAAAAATTAGCTGAATGTGATGGTGGGCACCTGTGATCCCAGCTACTCAGGAGGCTGAGACAGGAGAATCACTTGAACCTGGGAGACAGAGTTTGCAGTGACCCGAGATCTCGCCACTGCACTCCAGCCTGGGCAACAAGAGCAAAACGCCATCTCAAAAAAAAAGAAAAAGAAAAAGAAGAGGTTTAATTGACTCATGGTTCTGCAGGCTGTACAGGAGGCATAGCAGCTTCTGCTTCTGGCAAGGCCTCAGGAAATTTACAATCATAGTGAAAGGGGAAGGGGAAGCAGGCACGCCTTAAGTGGCCAGAGCAGGAAGAAGGGAGAGGGGCGGGGAGGATAAACAACCAGATCTCATGAGACGTCTGTCAGGAGAACAGCTCTAGGAGGATGGTGCTAAACCATTAGAAATTGCCCTCATGATCCAATCAACTCCCACCAAGCCCCACCTCCAGCATTGGGGATTACATTTCAATGTGAGATTTGGGGAGGGACACAAATCGAAACCATATTACATATGATCTAATATGTAGCCTTGGATGGAATCCAGGGCTCAAGGTATAAAACCCCTTGTAGCTTCTGGGATGTGCAGACTGGTTGGTTCCTTGCTTCTTGCTGTCCCAGTCTCGTAAACATATTCTCCATTATCTCAAGCAGCAGAGCATATTCTATATGCATCAAAGAAAAGGCTAAATCGTCACAGCTACGCTTGATGCACTGCTACCTTTCCACCCTCACGTCCTCACCACCTGCTTCTTTGTTTGATCACCAATTAACAGTGTAGGCTCCCAGAGCTTGGGGCCCTTGCAGCCTCCATACCACTGTTGGCCCCCTGGACCCACCTTATGTACTCTTAACCTGTCTTTTCTCATTCTTTGACTCCGCCGGACTTCGTAGCCCCCACAGCCCGGTGTTGGCTCTGATTACCCCAACATAATTGTACTGAATACTGCAGACAACTGTAACACAATAGTAAGTATTTGTGTACCTAAACATATCTAAACATAGAAAAGTCACAGTAAAAATACAACATAAAGGATGTTTTAAATGATACACCTGTGTAGAGAACTGACCATGAATGGAGCTTGCAGGACTGGAAGTTGCTCTGGGTGAGTCAGTGAGAAGTGAGTGAATGTGAAGGCCCAAGACATTACACTACTCTAGGCTTTATAAACACTGTACACTTAGGCTACACTACATTTATTTTAAAATATTTTCCTTTCCTTAATAATAAGTTAACCTCAGCGCACTCTTTTACTTTATAACCTTTTTTTTAACTCTGTGACTCTTTTGTAATCATACTTAGCTTAAAATACAAACACATTATACCACTGTACAAAATATTTTATTTCTTTACATTCTTAATCTTATCTATATCTTTTCTATTTTTATGTATTTATTTCTTTTACTTTTTAAACTTTTTGTTAAAAACTAAGTCACAAACACATGCATTAGCCTAGATCTGCACAGGGTCAGGATCATCAATATCACTGCCTTCCGCCTCCATATCCTGCCCAACTGCGAAACTTCAGGGGTAATGGCATGCATGGAGCTGTCATCTCCTAGGATAACAATGCCTTCTTCTGGATACCTCCTGAAGGACCTGCCTGAGGCTGTTTTACAGTTAACTTTTTTTTAATAAATAGAAAAAATAACCTCTAAAGTAAGGATAAAATGCATAGCAGAGTAAATGCATAAGCCAGTAACATAGTCATTTATTATCATTACCAAGTATTATGCACTATACATAATTCTATGTGCTATACTTTTATAAGACTGGCAGTACAGTAGATTTGTTTACATCAGTGTCACCACAAACACATGAATAATGCTCTGACATGATGATGGCTACAACATCACTAGACACCAGGAACTTTTCAGCTCCATTATAATCTTACAGGACCACCATTGTATATGCGGTCCACCATTGACCAAAACATCATTTTGCAACTCATGACTGTATATTTCTATATTCTAGCAATGAACTCTTGGATAACAAAATTTAAAAATATAATAGTGTTTTAAATCACCCAAAAATGAAATATTTAGGTGCAAATCTAACAAAACAAGTATATGTGTTGTATGTGGAAAAATACAAAATGTTGATAAAAGAAATGAAAGAAGATCAAAATAAATGGAGAAACATATCATTTTCATATGCTGGACATGTCAGTATAGTAAAGCTGTCAATTCTCCTAAAACTGATATAAAGTTAAAATACAATTTCTGTCAAAACCCCAGCAATATGCTTACATATTTTTATAGACAAATGTTTATGAAAATGCAAAGGAGCATGAAGCATTAAACATTTTTGAAAAAGAAGAATGAAGCAAAGGGAATCAATCTATCTGATTTCAAAACTTATTATATAACCCCAGTAATCAAGACTATGTGGTATTGGTGGAGGAATAGACACACAGATCGGTGAAGAGAGAACCCAAAAATAGACCCAGGCAAATACATCCAACTGATTTTTCACAAACGTGAAAAAGCAATTCAATTAAGGAAACCTTTTCAGTGAACAATTAGATGTGCAAAAGCAGAAAAAAAACAAAAACTCTAAAACCTTGGCCTAAACCTCAAACCTTAAACAAAACTTAACTCAGGGACTTTTGAATGTAAAATATAAAACTGTCAAACTGGCCAGATGCAGTGGCTCATGCCTGTAATCCCAGCACTTTGGAAGGCTGAGGCAGGAGGATCATTTGACGTCAGGAGTTCAAGACCATCCTGGTTAACATGGTGAAACCCCATCTCTATTAAAAATACAAAAATTAGCTGGGTGTGGTGGTGCACACCTGCAATCCCAGCTACTCGGGAGGCTGAGGCAGGAGAATCACTTGAACCTGGGAGGTAGAGGTTGCAGGGAGCCAAGATTGTGCCACTGCACTCTAGCTTGGGTGACACAGCGAGTCTCCATCTCAAAAAAAAAAAAAAAAAAAAATCGAACTATAAAAAAAAGAAAAGATTTGGGTTTGGGATCTAGGGCTAGGCAAAGAGATCTTCACATAGTATGACCTACAAATAAATGACAAATTGGACTTTATTAAAGTTAAAAATGTTAGCTCTGAGAAAAAGTCTATTAAGAGGATGAAAATACAAGTTATATACTTGTAGAAAATATTTGTAACCCACACGTCTAACAAGGACTAGTATCAGACATATATAAAGAATTCTCAAAACTCAGCAGTAAAAAAATCAAACTTACCATTTAGAATATGGGCAAGGATCTGAACAAACATTTCACTGAAGAGGATCCAGAGATGGCAAAAAAGCACATGAAAATATGTTCAGCATCACTAACCACTGGGAAAATGTACATTTAAACCACAGTGAGATATCACTACATGAAAATAAAAAGTAGTGATAGCAGCAAATGCTGGTGAGTGTGTGGAGAGACCAGCACACATACATTTCTGGTAGGAGAATAAAGACAGCAACTCTAGAAATTTGAGTTAATAATCATTTGACAATTTGAAAACTAAACATATAGCCATCATAAAAACCAGCCACTGCTTACTTAGGCTCATAACTTAGAAAAATCAAAACTTTTGTTCACACAAAAACCCATTCACAGATGTTTTATCAGCTTTATTCATAATTAAAAGAAAAAAAAAAAAACCTGGAAACAACCCAGATATTCTTCAGTGTGTAAAGGGTTAAACAAATCGGTACTCCTTAGGCCAGGCACAGTGGCTCAGGCCTATAATCCCAGCACTTTGGGAGGCCGAGGCAGGAGGATCACGAGGTCAGGAGATCAACACTATCCTGGCCAACACAGTGAAACCCTGTTTCTACTAAAAATACAAAAACGTAGCCAGGAATGGTAGCACATGCCTGTAGTCCGAGCTACTCGGGAGGCTGAGGCAGGAGAATCACCTGAACCCAGGAAATGGAGTTGCAGTGAACCAAGGTCGTGCCACTGCACTCCAGCCTGGGTGACAGAGCAAAGCTCCGCTCAAAAAAAAAAAAAAAAAAAAAAATCGGTATTTCCATGCCATGGAATACCACTTAGCAATAATAAGGGGCAAACTGTGGATACATGAAACAACTCAAGTCAATCTTTACACATTTATGCTGAGCCAAAAAAACCCAATCCCAAAACATGACATCCCACATGATTCCACTTATGTAGCATACTGAAATAGCAAGATTATAGAAATACAGAATGGAGGAGTGGTGGTCAGGCCTAAGAACAGGGTTGAGGGGCTCAAAAGGGAAGGATTTCTGCCTTGATCTGGCACCCTTCTTTCTCTGCGCCACCCCCTTCTGCATCATGATTGGCATGGGACAGACAAGGGCTCCTCTCAATGGAACCACACCTGTCTCTGGCCAAAGGGAATTTCCAAAGATATGTCTCCAGAAGCAGAATAAGAGAGGTTTGATTCGAGCACATAAGCTTTTCAGTGAATTACTCTCTTTGAAAATGATGAGAGAGACAGGCTTTTTCAAATTTCCAGGTCTGTCCTGGGATGTAGATTGGGTTTAATAGGCCATGTCCACCAGGAAATTTCGAAAGTCAGGTTATTAAAAGGCAGGGAGGGTGGGAACTCGCAGTGCTGGCTGGACCGCAGCCCCAGACACTGAGATGAGCGCCGAGTCTTTTTTGACAGGAATCGCAGCCTCTCGTGCAGATTCATTTATGGAAAGGAGATAACGGGAATGGGAAAGAAACACTGCTCTAATTTCATAACATGCAGCTCTCAACATGTTTAAATTCCAGGACCGCCTTTGCAGTTGAGCTTCTCTGGAAATACGCTACTCCCTGAAAGGATATACGCTCAGCCATGCTGAGGCGGGGTGGATGTGCTCACCCTGGATGCACGTTTGGAACATGGGCCCTAGAACTGCAGGTTGGGGGTTGCAAGGGCCTCAGGGTCAACAGTTACCCAGTGAGCCAGCTGGTGGGGATCATAGGCCATCAGTGCTCAGTGTTACTCAGCCAAGGCGTGCATTCTGTGGATCTCTTTGGACACTTACACTCTCCCAATTCTGTCCCCTCTGGGATGGAGTGGCAGCTCCTGTTCCGGAGGATGCCATCCTCATCCCCACCTGCTGTAGGGCTCAGACTTTGGTAGGCCCTGAAGGACGTAGTAAGGAGGAAGCAGAGCTGGGCTGTGATCTCACAGAGCTGGCATCTGAGGTGACAGAGAAAATCCTACATAAAGTTGTATGTCCTGGAGTAGGACCAGGTGCTGGAATGGACTCCAGACTGCAGGTGCTCTGGGACACCAGCCTCATGGGAACTTGCAGTGCTGCCTGCACAGGAGTGGGTGACAGGTCAGCATCACCCCAGCCACTGACACTTTGTGGTAGGACTGAATCCTGGCACCATTGCTTAATAGCTGGTGATGCTGAGCTATACATCCCCTCTCTGCCTTGGTTTTCTCATCTGTAAAATGGGGATCATTATACCTGCCTTCCTGGACTGGGTTAAGATTCAACATGACATTAAGCACATCTCACGGTACAATGAGTGGAAAAGCAGGAGAGAGTGAGGGAGAAGACCCACCGCCCTCACACCCACACCAGCTCCCTCCCAAGTCCTGAAATTCCCACATTAGCCTCAATCTTCAGGGGCCTTCTAGAGCCAGGGCCATTTTAATTCCCAGAATTGGTATCCCTTGGGAAGAGAATGAAAGAAGCCAGACATTCCTAAATTTGATGAGTTAACCCACAACTCCCCAGACATACTGTTGAAAGCTGGGGCCCTCAGAATGAGATGTGTGGGTTCGCTGGAGACCAGGAGAGACTGGGGAGCTGCACCCGGGCTGTGGACGGCAGGCCCAGACAGGCAGGCTCAGGAGGCCGTGAGGCTTGGCGGTCTTGCCCTGGGCAGCGCAGGGCACATCTGCCTGCTCACCCCAACTCTCCAGCGGACATTTACTGAGAATGGGAGGCAGGACCATGGAAATTTCCATTCCCACGCGGCCCATGGACTATGGGGGGAAAATCTTACCTGGATTTTTGTTGTTATGCTGCCATTCCCTAGTTGTGTGATTGTTTTTTCTCAATCTCTGCTAGGCTCAGTGTCTTCATCTTTAAAGTGGGAACAGCAGCTCTCATCTCCTCTCAGGCGGTGAAGGATTAGATGGCACTGCTCCTGACAGGCTCTGTTTCCTATTGGATGAATAAGTAGAGGGAGCAAGGAACCGTTTGCCCCTGTTGGCCCCCAACCACCCCTGTCCTCCTTGTCATCCTCTCCATAGAATTCAGACTATCCCACTGGCCCCTGTACCCCCAGTCCAATCCTTCAAGTCCCTCTTCTACATGGCCACCAGATCTGATTGCAGCTCTCCTCCTCAGCTCACAACCCTTCAGTGGCTCCCTGGTACCATGAGGCTAGGGCCCAAGTGCCTTACACTGACCCTCTCTGGGAGCTGGAACCTGCCACACTCCTGTGAACCCCAAATACCTGGTCTCAGTCAAGTTAGAAAATTTATTTTGCCAAGGTTAAGGATGCACGCCTGTGACATGGCCTCAGGAGGTCCTGCCAACAGGTGCCCAACGTGGACAGGGCTTAGCTTGGTTTTATACATTTTAGGGAGACATGAGACATCAGTCAACACGTGTAAGAGGAACACCGGTTCCACTGGAAAGGCGGAGGGGACCTCCACCTTGTAGGTAGATAAGAGACAAGCAGCATTCTTTTGAGTTTCTGATTAGCCTTTCCAAAGAGACAATCAGACATGCATTTATCTCAGTGAGCAGAGCAATGACTTTGAATAGCATGGGAGGCAGGTTTTCCCTAAGCAGTTCCCAGCTTGATTTTTCTCTTTAGCTAGTGATCTTGGGGGTTCCAAGATTTATTCTCCTGCCACACTCCCCAGCCTCATCCCATATCCTCCTTGACTGGAACCTCCTATTGCCCCAACCCCATGCCTTGGGCATGTCCTGCTCCCCCTGGAGACAGGCACACACATGCAGACTTAGCACAGCTCAGGGCACCTCTGACCCCATCTCAGCTCTGTGTGGTCCTTCCCACTTTGAGCCCTTGCAGCAGCCACGGAAACACCATCCTAACACTTACAGATTGTTATCGTGAATGTGTCCTGCTTTGTCTCCTCCAACTCCAGGTGGTGATCAAGGCTCAAGTGTTATTTATGTATTTCCATGACCTCAGCCAGTGCAGAGCTGGAAGGGGTGGGGAAGCCAGGGAAGGGGCGAGAAGGGAAAGGGGAGAGAGGGAGAGAAGAATGGAGGGGGAGGAGAGAGAGGAAGAAACGGGGAGGAGGAAGAAAGGAGGGGAGGGAAGGAGAGAGAGAGGCAGGAAGGGAGGAAGGGAGGGTGAACTGAGGGAGGGAAATGAGGTGGAGAAGGAGAAAGGGGAAGGCAGAGAGGGAGAAAGGGTGGAGGAGGGAGGGAAGGGGAAGAGGTGGAAAAGGAGAGAGAAAGAAAGTTAGCTGGTTAACTGATTAGTTAGTTAGGTAGTTGGTCACTAAAATAAGACCAATCAAATAGAACCATTCTACCCACAGGAGTAGACTTAAACTTGACTTTGTGAGCTTACTCGTGAGATAACCAATCAGACCCTGAGAAGCAAGTTCATCCTTGGGCCATGGTGCCAGGAACTGTGATGGCTTCCATCCATCTCGAGCCGCTTTTGTTATCCAAATTATAGTATGCAAGACAGAAGCAGCATAATGAGGTCCTGTGCATTCTCTGGGGGGATGGGGGAAGAGGAGTGGGAGAGGAACAAAGGCCTCCAACCTCCCAAGACGGAGGCTCCCTCGCTGTCTTGGGCAGCCCCAGCTTCCTTTGAAAGCAAGAAAGGAGCACAGTCCACTGCCATGGCAACCACCCTCAGCCATCCTGGGACTGGGACGTGACCACTTACTGGGAGCCGTCCAGGGGCCAGGTTTCCCCAGTTTCCAGCCACACAGGAATAGAAGCCCTTTAAAAGGAATGACAGATGACCCTTTTTAGGACCTGGCTCAGCCACCAGTGACGGCTGGGGAAAACCTCTGTCCTCACCTACCATCTGCTCCATTACAGGGTGTAATTTGCCTGTCCTGAACGCCAATTTGAAAGCAGCCTGTAACTATAAAGCAACAAAGATGCTAACCAGGGCTTATGAGTGAGTAGACAAAAGGAGACATCACCTCCTTGCTCACATGGAAGGTTGAACTTGTGGCTGTCAGCAGGAGGCAGCAGACCCAGATGCAGGCATCTCTGGGTCCTTCCCCAGGAGCCCAGGTTCACTCACAGTCACTGTGACCCACTGGGGGTCAGTCCTGGTGTAGACAGTGAGCACTGACCTTAGCTGAAGGTTCCTTGGTACCACCACTGGGATAAGAATTTTTTACGCTATTCTCATTCAGCTATTGCCACAACCCTACAAGGAAGGTATCTTAAGTGAGTTGTGTGCATTCACAAAGCTCAGGTGGCAGAGGTGGCAGTGGGTTCTGCCAAAATCCATCTTCCCTTCCTCTCTAACAACAGGACTGCAGCTTGGCAGTGGCTGGAGAGCTACACCACATACCTCAGCTCCCCCTGCACTCCGGTCACCCTAATGGGAGCAGAAGAGGTGGGGTCACTTGTTGACCAAAGCCTTTACAACTGGGGCTTGGCTGTTCCTTGATCTGGGTCCTCTTCCTACACACCTGAGCATGGGAGGAGCTAGGACCCAGTCTTGGTCACACAGATGAGAACAGTGCTGAAGGAGTGGGGAAGAAACAGTGTGGCAGGAACTCGGGTCTCTGAATGAGCATGGGGAGCTGAGCCACCTGCTGGTCCTAATCTCGGACCTTAGTGACAGACAAACTTGGCCTCATGTGAGCCTCTGCCCATGGTTTGTACTGGTCACTTCGTTCAGTGTCCTGTCAGAACAACAGAGACCAGGTATTTCAAACAGTAGGAATTTGATATGGAGAACCAGTTACGAAAGTGTTGGAAGCCTGGAAAATTAGAAAGGGGAAGCTGAGGTTCTGCAGAGACTATGAACTGTGGGAAGCTGTCATCATCCCGGGAGCTGGAGAAGCAGAAGAGAAAATGGCTTATCCCAGATCCCAGGATCACTGCACCTCTGAGGCTATGGAGCACGTGCTGCTGCTGCTGCTGCTGCTGCTGTGACTGTGGGAACCATCACCACAAATTAGCAATCAACAAGAGGCCTTCCCTCCCACAGACCACCTGAGCCAGAGTCCATGAGTGAGATGCTGCTGGAATCGGTCATCCTAGGGAGGAACCCAAGAGGCTGTTACAGCTGCAAGAGACAGCAGAAGAGGCAGGAAGAAAATAAAATGGTTTCTCTCTTCCTCCACCTTCTCCTGCTGGAGTTTCCCATTGGCAAGATTAAACTGGAAGGCAAGTTAGTTTGCAGGCTTCCTGCTCCCTGTGACCCAGATGGATCTGGGAGCAGAGACAAGGGAGCAGCACACTGGGCTAGTGAAAGGTCTGGTACTGGGGTTGGCAGATGTCTCCACTTCTGACTGACTAACAGTAGTTTTCCAGGATGCTGCACTAAGAGGCTAGAGGAGGGGAGGACAATCAAGGGTCCCTGTCTCCAGTCCACTGGGGCAGAGACAAGGCCAGAACTGAGAGGGCAGCAGGGGGACTGGTGAGAGGGATGCTCTCAGGCAAAATCAGGCCTGGGCTCTGTAGGAAAGGGGCCTGAAGCAGTTTGCAGCACCTGGAGGTGAGGGTGGATGCTGGCCATGCATGCACTTTGAATTGGTCATCTGCATTCCAGGGCATGGACCACTCTCCCAAGATGAAAAAAAAACCTGATAGAGGATCACATGGCACCAAATAAAAGTGTTTATTTTAACAGGAGCAGTTACACCCAACAGCATGCACCCAACAGCTCCTCAGTGCCAAGCACCACACTGCACCCTGCAAATACACTTTCCTCACGTGAACCTCGTGACGGTCCCCCATTCAAGAGACATTTTCACTCCATTTTACATTGAGAACGTTGACATTTGGGTTATGTAAGCTCACTCAAGAATTAAGTGGCAGAGGTGAAATTGTCACTTCAATCTGACTCCAAGCTTATTGACTTTGCCTCAGAACATCCCTCTCACCAATCCCCCTGCTGCCCTCCCGGTTCTGGCCTCATCTCTGCCCTGGTGGACTGGAGACAGGGACCCTTGATTGTCCTCCCCTCCTCTAGCCACATGACTCCCTAGGCGAGGCCTTCACTCGGTCTGGATGATTCTTCTGAAACCAGATCTGGCCATGTCACTCCCAATGGAACACAGATGCAAATGCCACCATCTGACATTGTCCCCAGCCTCTGGGCTCACCCCAGAGATTCTCAGTCAGCAGGCCTTGGGGGAACCTGTCAATCTGCCTTGAGAAAGTCTCTGGGGACTCCAACTCTCTGCCCACTCTAGGGAGCCCAAGCCTTGGGTCCAGGTGGCATCGAAAGGTCCCTGGTCCAGCCTCTGCCTGCCCATACAGCCTCACCACTCAACCCTTCAGCCTAGAAAATCAGTGGAGCAGCATTGAGACTCCATTACCAGGAGGCATCTGGGTCCTGGGTTATGGGGAGCTCTGTATGATGACATTGCTGCGTTTGTTCACCAGGAAAGTAAAAGAAACATCCTTGATGCTGGAAACATCTGGGACCAGCTCCTAGAGCACAGAAATCTGGCCAACCTGTCCATCATTTGGCAGAAGCCCAGGTCTCTGAGCTGGTCCTGACTCTGAGATGGAGCCTATGATCTCAGGGAAGCTCTGCTTTACATACAGCCTCACTTCCTGGTCAGCAGAAGCAGCCTGTAGTCCGTGGCCAGCTGTGCAGGTGACCTGCCCACTTGACTACACATGAGAGATACCTTGCCTGCTCACGGCAGGGGAGGACAGGGCCATGGCATCAGGAATCTCTGCACTGGGGTCTCTGGGTCACAGAGAGACTGACCGGCTCAGAGCCCAAACTTGCCACCCACAGCCTTGCATCCTATCAAAGATTTGCAAGGAAATGTGGATGGACATGCAAGGATGGCTCTGAGGGGCCATGGGATGTGCTGACTTTTCATACCTATTCCTGCTGTCCAAGACTTTCTGGAAAGAGAGAATATCTCTTTTCTGTCTCTCCCTCTTTCTGTATTATGGGTTCTATCAAGGAATCCTTTGGTTTTTAAAGATGTAAACTAAGTCACGGTTGGACTTGAAAACCCCCTAATGGATATAACAGCGTGGGGCATAGAGTCAGTAGACACAAAGCCTCTCCCTGCTTGAACATCCAAGGCATAGGCCTGGAGGAAGGGGGCGGAGAGCAGAGGATAAGCCACAGCCAAATCTGTTGCCCCCACACTGGCTGTCAGTGCTTGACTGTCGGGTGGAATCCTGCTGTCTCTCACAGGATCTGCTGGAGAAGACATCCCAGCACACCCCTCGGCAGCCCTTGCTGGGTGAGACCAGCCCTGATGAGCACTCCAGACGCCTCATGCAGTACTCCACACGAGCACTCCACACACGCGGCTGGAGGAAGAGCTATCCCCCACTCATTTTCTAGGAGGAAAATGAGGCCCCAGAATCTCAGTGACTTGCCCCAGGTCCCTTGCTAGGACAAACAGAGCAGGTGTTCAGGCCACTGTTCATGTCAGCATGAAATAAACATCCAGAGAGATGACTCTCCAAGAAGACAGTTTGGGAATAATACACAAGAATTGCCACTTGGGACACACAAACTGGGGTGGCCCTTAGGTGTGTTCAAAGAACAAAGTGAAAGCCTGGGGTTTCGTTGCGAAGAGAGGAAGGTTTTGTACAGCTTTTCTGAAAGTTCGTTCCTTGGTGGGAGTGGTGTCCTGCAGGAGCTGGCGACTCCTGAGGGAGAATGGCAGCCGTTACCAGTCCAACTTGAAAGCTTAGGGTCATACCAGGCCCGTGCATGCATGCGGTTTTGGACTGACCTTGTAAGACAGTTTCTGGAGTAGGCGTTTGTAACTGGGGGTTTTTCCCTCTGT
Source organism: Colobus angolensis palliatus (assembly GCF_000951035.1). NCBI lineage: Eukaryota > Metazoa > Chordata > Mammalia > Primates > Cercopithecidae > Colobus > Colobus angolensis. The sequence goes on along the minus strand of NW_012115155.1, from coordinate 11,042,106 downwards.
TTTAGTTAGATGTGATAAAAATGTCGCCATTTTGTATAATCAATTTTCACGTCCCAAAGGCCATGCAGGGGCTGAGATGTGGGACTAAAGGACAAAGAAACCTCCTGCCCTGAGGCCCTATTGTCCCAGTTCCCAGTAATGGAGCCACATTCCAGGGTCCCTGCTGTGAGCTGCCAGGCTGGCTCATGAATTATTCATCATCCCATGCTTCACAACCAATCTGTGGGTTGTGTTTGTTATTTACTGAATTGTGTGTAGAGCTTAGCGATAGGGTGCTGTGAACTGGCCCAAACCCACCAGGGTAAGGCTGCTTTGCTCAGCCCCCACCAGGGCCCTGGCTTCACTTCCTGTAACACTGTCATTCATCTGTGTTTGCTCAAAACCTGGAAATGCCCATCTCAGCTGTGGGTTTTAAAGGCATGAAAACCAAAATTCTATTATAACTTTGTGGGAAATGAAACTGCATTTGTTTCCTACGACAAATGTAACAAATCACCATGAATTCCGTGGCTTTAACCAGCCCACATACATTATCTCACAGTGCAGGAGGTGAGAAGTCCAAAACAGCCCTCACTGGGCTGAAAGGAAGGCATCAGCAGGGTCGCATTTCTTCCTGGAGGCTCTGGGGGAGAATCTGTTTCCTGCCCTTCTGGCTTCCAGAGGCCACCCACGTTTCTCAGACCAGGGGCCCTTCCCCTTCAAGGCAGCCATGGCTGGTGGAGTCGCTCTCGCACTGCAACACCCAGCTCTCAGCTCTTGCCTCTCTCTCCACTTGCAAGGAGGCTTGTGATTATACACGGGGCCCCGAGATAACCTACATAAGCTCTTTACCTTGAGGTCAGCTGATGAGTAGGCTTCATTCTATCTGCAACCTTCACTTTCCTTGCCGGGCAACCAGCACATTCTCAGAGACTAGGATGTGAACATCTTTGGGGCCATTATTTAGCCTGGCATAGAAATGGAAAAGAAAGCTCGGTCTGGGAAGGCTTCCAGCGGCTGTTTCCGTCATCCTGCAAAACCCAAAACCCCCTCCCCAGTATTCCCAGTGAATGCTCCTCCAGCCACAGCTTGAACATCTGCGGGCGGCATCCTCACTACCAGAGGCCACCTCTCCAGCCCTTTGGGTGCTCCTGAGCCACTAGATCCGAGCTCTGCACTTTGGAAGGATACAAGGGACATCTGCAAAGTGCACCTGATCCCTGATCCCAACGTCAGCACTTGGTGTGTTTGAAGAGCCGCTATGCCCTCTACCTTCTCTCTGCAGCTGAGGAGGCCAGCATGTCCACCCCAACCACCTTCCACCATTCCAGGCACCACTCACCAGCACAACTCCACCTGGCAATGTCTCTTCTTAACCGTGGCAACCAGAATATGACAGATGTCACTGAGCTCCTGTATGTGCCTAAATGGAGCCCGAGTGTCAAGTAATATCCATGTGAGCCCATGAGGCTGACCAGGTCATCCCTTCTGCAGAGGGGGAGACTGGGACTCATACAAAGTCACTCACCCACGATCACACAGCCAAGTGACTCAGCAGAGGCTGCGTCTAGATCAGAGCCTGTGTCTGTCTCCCTGCCTCGGTGCTCCCATCTCTAGTCTAGCCCTTGCTTGCTGCTGAGAAGGACACTGAACCAAGAGGCAGGAATGTAGGGGTTTTTTGTTTTGTTTTGTTTTGTTTTGTTTGTTTGTTTGAGATGGAGTCTCGCTCTGTCACCCAGGCTAGAGTGTAGTGACACGATCTCGGCTTACTGCAACCTCTGCCTCCTGTTTCAAGTGATTCTCCTGCCTCAGCCTCTTGAGTAGCTGGGACTACATGTGCACACAACCATGCCTGGGTAATTTTTGTATTTTTAGTAGAGATGGGGTTTCACCATGTTGGCCAGGCTGGTCTCCATCTCCTGACCACGTGATCTACCTGCCTTGGCCTCCCAAAGTGCTGGGATTACAGGCGTGAGCCACCGTGCCCAGCCAGGATGTAGGTTTTATTTCCAGTGAACTCATTTGTAACTGTGTGACTTGAACTTCAAATTTCTCTATTGTGGATGGGACTACCAGCAACCCCTCAAGACTGTGCGAGGATCGGAGAGACTAGCCACGAGAGAACTTGGGAGCTTGTAAAGGCCCCTGGGAAGAGGACAGGTCCTCCTGGTTTCTGTCGTGACACATCCTGTGCTCCATTTACATTAATTGCCTGGCAGCACCCTCTTGCTCCTGGCCTCTCCCCAGCTGGTTGTCCCTGAAAACTCTCATGCTGTCAGACTGTGCACCTGGAGGCCCAGAGGAACACTCGATTGCAGTGGGGAGGCGTCAGGGTCTGGAGATCCTGTCCAATCAAGTGTCGACACTCCTGGCCCTTTAGTGTCCTATTTCCATACAGCAGAGCTGACGTGTGCCACTGAAGAGGCACTGGCACCCCTGGAGGCCAGTCCTTCCTCCAAGAGGGGAGACAGGCATGTGGACAGTCTGTTCCAATCGAGTGTTGATGCAGGGGGTAACCACATGAGGAGGGACCCAGTGCCACCCAGAGGAGAGTGGTGGAGTGGAGCCTGAGAGGATCGAGGGAGTCGGCCTCACCAAGGAGAGCAGCAGCAGGCCAGCATCCCAGCCAGGACAAATGGCCTGGAGATGAGCTCCGTTCAGGGTGTCTCTGAGACCCAGAGAACAGGCAAAGGAAAAGGTGGGATGTGAGGCTCAGGAAATAGATCCGCCTTGGATGACGGGCTCTTCTGGGCTAGTATTTGTTCTGCCAAGTGTGGATTTGCATGCAAATCTTAGAAAACACAGAACACCGCAAAACCTCTGTCTCTATAATAAGCCCACTTTAAATCTGTCTCAAAACAGGATTTTCTTTTGTCCCAAACCAAGTAAAATAACTTGACTCAGATTTTAGTCCACATTCCAATGTCCTCCTTCTCTGTAGAAGCTTTAGAAAGCTCTCCACGTGGCCGGGCACAGGGTAGCTCACGCCTGTAATCCCAGCACTTTGGGAGGCCAAGGCGGGTGGACCATGAGGTCAGGAGATCGAGACCATCCTGGCCAACATGGTGAAACCCCGTCTCTCCTGAAAATACAAAAATTAGCCCGGCATGGTGGCGGGTGCCTGTAGTCCCAGCTACTCAGGAGGCTGAGGCAGGAGAATCACTTGAACTCGAGAGGCAGAGGTTGCAGTGAGCCGAGATCACACCACTGTACTCCAGCCTGGTGACAGAGCAAGACTCCATCTAAAAAGAAAGAAAGAAGAAAGAAAGGAAGAAAAGAAAGAAAGAAACGAAAGAAAGAAGGAAAGAAGGAAGGAAAGAAGGAAGGAAAGGAAGGAAAGGAAGGAAGGAAGGAAGGAAGACAGAAAGAAAGCACTCCACTTTCAGGCCTGAGCCCAGGATTGGCCACTGCTGCCCTTGCTGTTGCTTTACTTCTCCCCTGGCACTTTCTGCTCTGAATTACTAGGACCCAAAGTGGGAGGCGGGACTGTGACCAATCCAGGCCAGGGAGGGGCTAGGCAGGGAGGGGGAATGCCACGGGGCTGGCATGTCTTTCTCAACTCACCGTGGCAGGCAGGGCCTCATCAAAGCCTTTCGAGTGAGAATATTGAAAGACTTTTTAAAGTGCTAACACACACTGACACCAGAAGAGTGTTTTAATCACCGCTCCTGCCCCCACTCCAAGGAACAAGAACTGGATTCCTGTCCACCACTGCAAAGAACCCCAGAGAGACTGTCTTTGGAGGCCAAGGAGGTGAGGAGGCAACCGCCGCGGAGGGACGATTCACCCAGATGTCTACAAACTAGCAACACGCAATTGGAAATCAAAATATACATTTTCTAAAATACAGTTTACCATAGCATTAAAAGAAATCAAACACTTAGGAATAGATCTCACAAAATAGGTGCCTAATTTGTATGCTAAAAGTTGCCAAGCATTGTTGAGAGAAATGGTAAAAGGTCTAAATGTGTGGAGAAGTGTTGAACACATGGGTGGGAAGGTTTGACGTTGTTAAGACGGCAGTTCTTCCCAAAATGATCTATAAATTCAGCGCAAACCCATTAAGAATTTCTATAGACTTTCGAGAAGTAAATTAACAGGTGGGTTCTAAAACTTAAATTGAAAAGCAAAAAATGTCAGAATAGCCAAAATAATTTGGAAGAAAAAAAAGAAGAAAGTGGGAGGAATCTCACATCAGACCTAAATAGTAAATAAAAAGCTACAGTAATCAAAATAGTGTGGTATTAGAATAAGGAGAGACATAGAGATTGATACAATATAATTGAATTGAGAGTTCAGGGATAGACTCACACATATACGATCAATTAATTTTCAACAACACGCCAAGCAATTCAACAGGAAATTTCACTCTTTCCAACAAAGAGTCAGAAACATCAGGACATCCTTATTTTAAAATGCACCACAACCCTTACTCTGTACCTTATCCCAAAAACAAACAAACAAAAAAAACTAACTGAAATACAGCATAAGCCTAAGTGTAAAACCGAAGCCTAAACCTCATAAAAGACAGGAGAAAAACGTGTGTGCTTGGATTAGATAAACATGTTTTCAATTGGACAAAAAAAAAGCACAAAACTACAAATGAAAAAAAATTGATAAATTGGACTTCCTCAAAATCAAAAGCTTCTGTTTTTTGAAAAACACTGTTTTAAGAAATGGAAAGTCAAGGCACAGACTTGGAAAAACACATTTTCTTTTTTTAAGATAAGATCTCACTCTGTCGCCGAGACTGGAGCGCAGTGCAGCGGCACGATCTCGACTCACCACAACCTTCACCTCCAGGGTTCAAGCCATTCTCCTGCCTCAACCTCCCAAGTAGCTGGGATTACTGGCGCCCGCCACCATGCACCGCTAATTTTTGTATTTTTAGTAGAGACGGGGTTTCACCATGTTGGTCAGGCTGGTCACAAACTCCTGACCTCAGGTGATCCACCTGCCTCAGCCTCCCAAAGTTCTGGGATTACAGGGTGAACCACTGCGCCCAGCTGGAAAAAAAAAAAGCATTTTCAAAACATCTAGCTGATAAAGGACCTTCTCGGAATATCGAAAGAACATTTATAACTTTATAAAAAGAAGACAAACAATTCAATATGGAAAATAGACAAAAGATTTTGGACATTTCACCAAAAACTACATGTGAATGGTAAATGCATACAAATGCACAATACTATTAGTCATTAAGGAAAGAAAAAATTATAATGAAGTATTGCTAAAATTACACACCCCCAGAATTGCTACAACTACGATGACCACACCACATACTGGCAAGAATGTGGAGCAACTGAAACTCTCATCCATTGCTGGTGGGAGCGCAAAATGGTGCATCCGCTTCAGAAAAGAGTTTAGCAGCTACTTATAAAGCATAGCACGCCCTTACCATGCAACTCAGCAATGCCCCTCCTGTGGATTTACTCAAAAGAAAAAAGCATATGTTCACGTGAATATCAGCTTACTCATAACAGCCGAAAAGTGAGAACAACTCAAATGTCCATCAAACGGTAACACCAAAAATATGTGTGCTATAGGCGAACAATGGAATTCTACTCAGCCATGTAAAGGAATGAACTAGGAATACATGCAATGACATGGGTGAATCTCATAGACGTTATTGTAAATGAAATGAAACAAACACAAAATAATATATACGTTTACACTTATATGACACTCTGGAAAAGGCCAAGTTCAGGGAAAAAAAATCAGATCAATGATTGCCAGGGGTAGGGTGGAAACAGGGCATTGACTGCAAAACGATGAGGAGGAAACTTTCTGGGTGACGTAAATGTTCTAGATCTTGCGTGCGGTCGTGTTTACCCGGCTGGTGATATTTGTTCAAAACTCAGTGAAGTGAGCACGCTGCAGGGATAAATTTTACTGTTTGCAAATTGTACATCAATAACTGACTTCTAAAAATAAGCAAGTCAAAGCAGGAGACACGTGGTATGTTACCATTTGTATAAAATAATAATAAAAATAGCTACAAATTCAATGAGCCAAACATCCAACCAAAGAGGTTAGAAAAATAGCAAAAATATACTCTAAGAGGAAGAAAGGAAATAAGAGCAGTAAGTGCAGAAATTAATGCAATAGAAAATAAATATAAAACAGAACACACAATTTTTTAAAAGCCAAAAGTTGTTTCTTAGAAAGAACAAATAAAATAGCCAAACTTCCAGCAAACATAATCAAGCATTTAAAAAGAGGAAGATTGATAATGGGGGGGAACTGCAGATACAGCAGAAATTTTCAAAATAGTAAAAGCAAATGAACAATGTACAAATTCCCAGAAAAATAAAGCTAATTAAATAGACACCGAAAGAGAAACCCTGGATCACTAAAAAAGAAAATGAAAACATCAGTTTAAAATCTTTTCATAGAGAAAAACAGCAGTCCCAGATGGTCTGAAAGAGTCCCCAGCACAAAACTCCCAGTTTCATCCAAACTGATCTAAGGATTCCACATCATTTCAATCCCAACAATGATGTCTGTGGGACTCCACGGGGTTATTCTTAAGTGGAAATGGAGACGTCCCTAGGGAGCCAAAGCAACACCGGGGGTGGGGGGCACTGCGAGCTGACCTTCCAGAGGCCAGATGTCCAAGTCAGAATAATTAAGATAAATGGTGTTAGTGCAGCGGGAGGCGACTCACCGATGGACGGGAACTAGAGGGCCAAGAGCCCCCAATCAGGTAACGAAGTTATTTCAGCGCCCAGGAGCCTTCGGGTGCAGCAGGGAGGCCATCACCTCTGGATTGGAGGTGACTGCAATCCCAGCAGGTTTGGGGGAGTGGTGGGGCCGGATTCCTGATGGAACAGGCTTAAGAAGGAATAAGAGAGGGAAGCTGGAGACAGCAGCAAGGGCCAGAGCTGCTCCGAAGTGTGGCTGCAAAGGGGAGCAAAGACGTGGGTGACAGAGCAGGCCTGGGAAGGGCACGCAAGAAGGTGGCTTTGTCTGTTTGCTCTCTTGCTGGCTGGTTTGCTTTCAAGGAGAGCAGGAGAACGTGATGGTGCAGAAAGAGGGGAGCAATGCCGGAGAAGGTCCTGGCACTGGCGGGAGGTGATGGGGACAGACACGGAAAAGAGCAGAGAAGGCACAGCCCTCGGTGCAGGAGGAGCAGGGGTGCAGGCAGATGGCATGGTAGGAGGGTGGAAGGTGCGGTGCAGGCTGCTCTGGGCGCTCCTCTGATAGGGAAAGTGGTTTGAGCAACGCAGAGATAGCAAGGAAGTAGACTGGAGCGTGGGCACCCAAGCAGGAAAACAGGCGCACAGGCTGGGCTGCCCTGGGGGCTGTCCATGCAGCTGTGGGCCTTGTGGGCCCTATTCTTGCAAGAGCGCAGAGCCCAGCCTGTGGAGAGGTGCATATCCTGGGTGGGAGTTTGCCAAAAGACGGGGTCAGAGAGCTGAGGGTGCACAAGGAGTGGAGGCAACTGTGAAGCAGCAGCCTGGCTGTGGCTCTGGAGCTGGTAGCAGGTGCAGGAGTATTTCATGATTATGATGCAGAATCTGCACAAACACGGTGTCTACCCTTTTGTGGGTGTGAGACCTTACAGAACGCTACATTTCTAAGAAATGAAGTTTGGGTTTTAGTGAGGTGGGGGAGCAGGGGTGCTGCAGCTGTGGGGAGTCCATGTGTGGAGAGGCAGAACCGTGACAGGCCGCAGGAGCCACCAGGCTCGGTCCCCACAGCCTCACAAGCCTTGCTTAGCATTCTGGTTTTGTCCCTGGAAACCACGAGACCACGGATCATTTTACACATGAGAATGAGGTGCTCAGGCTTGCGGTGTGGTGCACAGAGAGGCCTGCTCCACTCTGCTTCCTGAGGAACCCACCTGCAGTGATGTTGCTGGGTGGTGGACGGGCCCGGTGGACGGCATCTGGGGGTTCAGGAGCTGCTGCTGGGTGGGAAGGACAGGCCCAGTGGACGGCATCTGGGGGTTCAGGAGCTGCTGCTGGGTTGGGGGGACAGGCCCGGTGGAAGGCATCTGGGGGTTCAGGAGCTGTTGCTGGGTGGGGGACAGGTCTGGTGAACAGCCTGTGGGGGTTCAGGAGCAGGTTTTGCTTTTGTCTCCCCAGGAGTAGACCAATCACCAGCCATCTCCCAAGACAGGTGAAACATGAGGCAGACGGGCATGGCCAGTGGCTAACGAGGGGATTGGATGGCCCAGAGGTGTCTCGCAATAGAGGAGCAAGGCACCGTCCCCTGCACACAGTGAGCATGCAGTATGTGTGTGGGGTTGCCGCTGCGGGAGGTAGACTGGAAGCCATGGAGGGAGAGGTCTGTGCCCTCCGTAGGGGCAGGTCTAGGTTTCCTTACTCCCTATATTTCTGACACTTACCACAGGGCTTGGAACATAGAAGACACCGGATGATGAGAAGGCCTTCTCCCCTCCTTCCTGCCTGCCCTGTGCCAGCCGTGCGTGGTGATTAATGCATTCCACTAATGTTTATCTGAGCACCAATCCCTATGACGACCCTGTAAGATCGGTCCCCTGTTTTCCAGGTGATACAAATTCTCCAAGAGGTTCAATGACTTGCCTAAGGGTCTTACGTGCTGAACAGAGGAACTGAAGGTCTCATTTGAGTCCAAAGCTCTTTCCATTATATTACACTGTGTTAGGATTCCAGAGAAAAGAACCAATAGGATAGATGACAGATGATGGATAAATGGACAGATAGCTGGATAGATAGGAACGCATAAGGAATTGGCTTGCACAAGTATGGAGGCAGGCCAAGTCCAAAATGCACAAAGCCGATGTCTCAGTTTGAATCTGAAGATTGGAAGCTGCTGTGAAACAGAAAGAGCCTTTATCAGCCATGCACAGTAGCTCAAGTCTGTAATCCCAGCATTCTGGGAGGCCGAGGCGGGCATATCACCTAAGGTCAGGAGTTCAAGACCAGCCTGGCCAACATGGTAAAAGCCCATCTCTACTAAAATACAAAATTAGCCAGGTGTGATGGCAGGTGATTGTAATCCCAACTACTTGGGAGACTGAGACAGGAGAATGGTGTGAACCCAGGAGACGGTGGTTGCAGTGAGCCGAGATTGTGCCACTGCACTCCAGTCAGGGCAGCAGAATGAGACTCCATCTCAAAAATAAAGTAAAATAAAATAAAATAAAACAAAATAAAATGTTATCAGGCAGGGAAAAAGCTAACATCCCTGTTTGAAGGGCATCAGGCACGAGAATTCCCTGTTCCTCTGGAGAGAGTGAGCCTTCTGTTCTGTTCAGGCCTTCACCTGATTGGGGAGGCCATTACATTTTGGAGAACAGTCTGCTTCACCCAGTCTACCTACTTAAACCCTCATCTCTTCCAAAACACCTTCACAGAAGCACCCAGAATAATGTTTCACCAAATATCTGAGCACCCCGCGGCCCAGTCAAGTTAAGACATAAAGCAAACCATCACACATAGCCTTTCATAGGCATTTTTAAATTAATACCAGAAGCATTGCTCATGTGGAAAAGTTTCTATAATTTGCAAAAGCTGCATTATTTCTCAAATAACAGTCACATTTTTGGAAGTCTTACACTTATTTCCATTAAAACTTTACCTATTCAAGTTCCTAACAATTTGAAATCAAAGGCTAGCTCAACTAACCCTGGCCACTGACCTCTCATTGCTCTATCCAGGAAGAGAGTGTCTCCTCAGGAGAGAAATAAGAAGACACTGTTTCTAAGGAGCATCAGCCCTTTGGCAGCATCAACGAATAACTTGCTAATTACACACTCTTTATGGTGTCTTTTTCAGATCTAGGTGGTAGGACTGTGGTTAATTGCTTGTTTTACCTGCCCTGCCAGTGGCCCCCTACAGACAGGGACAGGCCCTGCTCATCTCCATGGGCTCCTGCCTGCTTGGTGTTCAGAGATGGCACTTGTGCTGAACATGCCAGAAAACACTCATCCCAGCTCCCCAGTAAATGAGCTCAGCTCTTCTTCTAGGTCATCCTGTAAGCTGTGCTGGGATCCCTGTGGTCACCTACAAATGCTACAAAAAACCCAGCATGAATCACAAATCCTGGAAGAAAGGGAGCTGTTTCTGTTCATGGTGGTTGTAAAGACCCCGTAGGGAGGTGGAACACATCAGAAGGCTGAGCAGGGTCTGAATCAGTTCAGATCGTGGCCACTGAGTTGTGAAGAAGGAAGGCGAAGGGGGTGGAAGGAGCCTCAGAATGTGCTGGCAGCACGTGGGAGGGAGGAGGGCAGAGCTGGCGGCAAGCAGAAGGCCTGTTATTAGGATAATTAGTATTATTTATTAAACATCTAGAAACTGCCAGCCATGTGCTAGCTATTGTCACAATCCAAATCAAAGAATTAGACCCAATGCCTCTGGAAAATCTTCCTATCCAACTGGGCAGGATGAAAAAAAAAAAGCAGGCAAAGAAGCTGTGCTAAGGAAGTGTTTTAGGTGAAGAAAAGACACCCCTCTAGAAAGAATCCAGCCAAGGCTAGGCGCGGTGGCTCATGCCTGTAATCCCAGCACTTTGTGAGGCTGAGGTAGGCGAATCACCTGAGGTCAGGAGTTCGAGACCAGCCTGGCTAACATGGTGAAACCCCTTCTCTACTAAAAATACAAAAATTAGCCAAGTGTGGTGGCAGGTGCCTGTAATCCCAGCTATTCAGTAGGCTAAGGCAGGAAAATTGCTTGAACCCGGGAGGTGGAGGCTGCAGCGAACCAAAATTGTGCCATTGCACTCCAGCTTAGGCAAGAAGAGGAAATCTCCAAAGGAAAGAAGGAAGGAAGGAAGGAAGGAAGGAAGGAAGGAAGGAAGGAAGGAAGGAAGGAAGGAAGGAAGGAAGGAAGGAAGGAAGGAAGGAAGGAAGGAAGGAAGGAAGGAAGGAAGGAAGGAAGGAAGGAAGGAAGGAAGGAAGGAAGGAAAAGATCCAGCTTCATAGCACCAGGCAGCCCCTCTCCTCTTACCAAGCACCTAGAGATGGTGACAGGAGGTTGGGCCACATGGGGGCTGCTTCCTCCTTGGCTTTGGCCAAGGCAGCCACCTGCCATGGTCGTGCAAACCAGCCCTGCTTTGTGATTCTGGCCATCAGACCACTCACACCGGATGCTCTGCTCCAGGGCTGGCAGTGCCCGGTAAGCAGCAAGGCTTCCCAGGGTATCCAGGGCTCAGCACGCCATTCCTACTTGCCAGACACCGGGGTTTGGAAACAAAGATGAGCAGACCAACCTGCCCCCAAGAACCTCACAGCCTGTGGAGGAGCTTTCAGTCTGCCCTTGGGAGAGGTTATGGCTGATCCGTAAGCAAACTGACATAGGAGTCAAGGGGATGGGTGTCCTCACTGAGTGGGGGCGCAAGGGGCGAGCTATGATTCTAGCCATTGTCTCAACGGCCATGTCCTCTTCACACATTTAAGGACTAACAATGCTCAGTAAGGTCTAATGGGCAGTTCTGCCTAATCCTCCCACACCCAAAAGAGCAGGCTGTTTGATTTCTAACTCCTTAACGCAGATAATGCTTGAAGATCTGTGGCTCTGATGTGACATTAGCTCGTTTTCCAAGTTCAGCTGTAAAACACAGGCTGAGTTATGGTGTATGAGGTCTCAGGCAAATTCACACTGGCCTCTATTAAATTGTATGAGGTTAAGAAATATATCGGATTATGGGGACATATATTCTGCTAACCAAAATTACACACCAGCCATTTGTCATATCCGCATGGGTGTCACTAAATCAAGGCTCTAAAGGTGAAGGCATGGGTTGGAATTATACCATCAGTGTCTCTGCTACAGCACAATCAGTCTGGGCTAAGGAGGGGGGTCTTGATGAGTGTGGACTGCGAGAGGAGGGTCTCCCTTCTCACTCGTCTCTGCACGCATCTGTGGCACTCAGGTACCCGTCGCACAGAAGCCGACAGCAAAGAGTTCCCGTCACGGTAAATCACTGTGTCAAATGGACCAGGCAGACCTTGGGATACCCCATTAGAGCGATAAACGTATTCCCTGGAAAAGTGGAAAGTGAACTGGTTCCCAGAGGAAAGGGGAGCTGCTCAGTAGGCCAAAGAGCAGAAGGGAGGCATGCCCCTCCCAGACTTTACTTCCCACTCTCAGAGCTACGCTTGCTTTCTCGGCTTTGCAGCCCGTTTCCCAACACACACAGATCTCCCCACACCCACACAGCCGTCACACCCACCATATGTTCAGAATGTCAGAGCAGGGAGGCAGCCCTGCCCAACCCCCTAATTTTTCAGACAGATCCACTGGGGCATTATGATAGGGGTGTGGTCCTCAGCCTCCCTCGCATGGAAAATGTCACACGATGTGTGATGTGCCCCCTCCCTGTATCCCTGTTTATCCACGAAGTCAGCCAGAAGGGCTGGTTGGGTCAGTTTCAGAAGAAGAGACCAGTGATTCTCGGAAAGAAATGATTTTTGCCCGGGGAGTACAGGAACTGCCTATGACCCCCTCCTCCCATCCTCCTCCTCTCCCTCCTTCCCATGGGGAACTCAGAGAGAGGCATCAGGACCAGGCCCCTTGAGTCAGGCCTGTGACACAGCCCAGCCAGAGGGCTCAGGAACCAAGTTACAAGGCTCACTATGGGGGCCTGCTGTGTGCACAGCTAGGAAAAGAACAACGCGTGCACACAGGCTGTCTCCCAGGAGCATCTCTCAGAACCTGGAGGGAAAATGGAACCACCATGCGGCACTGGGATCTTCTATTGCCTGAAGTTTTCTTTAACGCACTTGAGAAGAGACAGCATAATTGAGGTGTGCGTGAGAAGCCGCCCTCACTCAAACCCTTAGAGTGGACGTGGCACTGGAAGGACCCTAACCAGGAACCTGCGCCTCAGGGACAGCCGCTGCAAGCTCTGCACACACTACTAAGTCGGCTCCAGAGGGCTCCTGGTTAGCAGAGCGGGTGTTCGAAGGAGAGGGGGTTTTCACTGGCGAAATGAAAGAGTGGAAGGTACAGGATTAGCTGCCACACAGGCCCAGGTGCCACCACCTCTGCACATGAAGGACATGAAAGGCCAGTGTGCAAGGGGGAGATGAGGGGATTCCCACTAGGCAGAGGAGAACAGCCAAGCAGCAGGAGGCCAGCTTCCTGGAACGGTGATGAGGCAGGGAGGCTCTCCAAGATGTAAGCAGCAGCAGGGTGTTGCTGCTAGAGTGAAGACCAGACCCAGCCGGGCAGCTGTCTGTCAGGGGAGGAAGGCGGCATCCTGACCCACCATCCCCAGCATCCACACCTCTGCCAGAAGGAGGCCTTAATGTAGCCCCCAGCTGATTCGCATGGAGCTCTGGGAGGCCCCTCTGCTCAGGGAGACCAGCCTGCAGGGGGTTAGCCCGGAGGGTCACCACTGGGAGGGGGAACAGAGCAGAGTGCAGCAGGAAAGAACAGGATGGGAGAGTGAGACTGGCCAGCGGCGTGTGCTTCCTCCAGTGCTTTTAGCTGCTTTGGAAGAGGCACAGAGCAGATGGAGAGTTAGATTTCATCAGGGCTGTCGATTTTCCGAGCGGGAGAAGGGAATCACTGATGCGATGCATGACAGTAGGGAGGGCATTGTGAGCGGAGGGGTGGATGGTGCATCTCCCAACGATGGCCGTGACACTGTCCCCCACCCCACTTGCTCCTCAACAGTGTCTCCTGGACCCCCCTGCATGGAGAGCAAGATACGATGGCCCTTCCCTTGTATCTTGGAAGGAGTGGGGCTGAGACTCATCTGCAGTTGACAGAACGTAGCAGATGTGACTTTGGAGCCTTGCTCATACAAGTGGTGGGTTCTGCTTGTTTGGCTGGACACTGGCCGTGGAGACCCGAGTGCAGCCATGTGAAACACCAGTCATGGGAAAGCTGGGTCTTTTCCAGCTTCTCCTGGTGGCCTTCAGATGATTCCAGTCCCAGCCCCAGAAGGTGGTATGGCCCTTCCCCTTGGCAGAGGACCCAGGGCACAGCTGGTGTCCCCCTGGCATGGAGGCTGGGTTCCTTGCTGGCACCTCCCCACAAGGACCCCTTTGAGAACCAAATTGCTGGGGCAGGAGAAAGTAATGTGAACAGATCGTGATACGTGCTTTGCTATCGTCATCCTAAAATACTCCCTTGAGAGGCGTCTCCACATTTGCCTGGGTGCTTAGGTCTCAGGTGTCTTGGAAGGACAGGTCTGCAAGGGTGGCTGGTGCCTGACTTGGGTCCAGGTCAGACCCAGGCTGGAGGCCTGTTGCAGAGGCAGTGAAACACCACTTTCATCTTCCTGTTCCCTCCCTGCCCTTCCTTCCCTGCAAATAAATTCCAGATCGGCCCCAAACTAGAACACACACACCAGGTACCTGATGACCTGGCTGTACCCGTTCTGAGCTCCATAACCTGGATTCAAGTCTTCAGGCCCAAGCACCAGCCAACGATAGTTCCAGGGCAGGGCTGTCTGTGATGACAAGACCAAGATCCCCCAAGGGACAGAGCCCCACCTGGGGTTCCTTCCTTGTTCTCTTGTACAAAGACATCAGAGGACACACCTCAGACCCATGCTGGGCTCCAGTTCTTTGTCACCAAAGAGCAGAGGGACAAAAAGCAGGTCTTGTCTGAAATGCGTTGATCTTCTCTGCCTTGTCTCAGCCAGCCCCAGGATATCCACCTCTGCCATCGGGATCCTGGCTACCACGAGAATGAAGAGGTGACTTTTGAAAGTCACCAGTACCTTCTTCCTTCAGCAAGGAGACTGGAATGAACCTCCAGAGACGGGCAGCTGCCCCTCTGTTCAGGGCAAAACCCCTCGGCAGCTCTTTCAGTTACGCGGGTATGCAGCTGAGGCTGTGAATGTCCAGCCACTGCCCCGGGAGGCTCCATGCAGAGACTGTTCTGACTGCATGTGGATGTGTGGATGGTGTATGTGCGTGCGTATGGTGTGGGTATGCTGTGTGTGTGTGTGTGTGTGTGCGCACGTGTGCACCCCCCCACCTCAGGCCACAGTGAGAATACAAATTGACTAAGCCCCTGCTGGCTGCACTGAGGAGATTGGAAACAGGGAAAAGGGACAGGGAGGGGCTGGATGTGCCGGGATGGGGTGGGAAGGAGGGGAACTGGTGCCTTGGGAGAGCCTGCGTAGACACAGAGCAGAGCAAGGACTTGTCTAACCTTTTGTCAGAGGCAAAGAGTGAAAAAGCCAAAGAGAAGAAGACACAAAGCGGAGATTTCCCATCTGAGCATGCAGGCGCAGAACCCACAGTGATGAATGATGCAATCAGACCACAGAGGCTGCTCAGGTTTCGGTGCAAATGAAGAGAAAAATTTGAAAATGTGGCTGAAACCCAAACCCCAAATGTCAGTGTAATCTGAGGAGTGTCTGCTCAGAGCAGGAGGAAAATCAGCCTCTGGGAAGCAGCTCAGGCCTCCTCTCTTATCCAGGCTGCGGATGAAGTGAGGGGCTTATGGAATGGGGGATCCCCTACCCAGGGGCTTGGGCGGCTGCAGGGCCTCAGCACTTCCTGCCATGATGGAGATGAGCAGAAGCCACGTTAGGAGCAGCAGGACCCACAAAATCACAGGCAGTCTCACTCCCATCACGGGTCTCCAGACAATGCAAAGTCCCCCCAGACCCATCGCCACGGCCCCTGTTAATGGAGAGACCCACACGCTACTCACACCCAAATGTGCCTTGTAAACGTTTTGATGACTGCATCTCACTATAATTGGCTTCTTCCCTATTCCTAATGGATTTACTGGATGCACCGAAAGCCATTATTCTGAGAAGTGTACATAGGCTTCACCGAACTCCTAAAGGGGCTCCAGGTACACATGTGGCCGAGAAGCCCGGTGGGCAGTGGTGCTGCCTTATCTCATCCCTGTGGTTGTGTCTCAGCCAGATGGGGTCAAGGAGGCTGCCCACAGCCGAGGGTGGGGCACAGAGGCTCGTTCTGGCTCTCCAGCCCCAGGGACCGGGGCCCCACAACTTCCAGGTGACTCCCCCAACCCTAGGCCCACTCTGCTTCCCCCAAAGACACACTGAGCTCCGTGACAGATCAGCACAGAGCTGGGCAGGGCATGAGCGGATGGCAGCTTCAGCCAGCTGAGGACCTGACTCACGACCCCTAGGCTGCAGTCAAGGCAGGACCTGGTCTCATTCACTGTTTACTTCCATGGCCTACGCGTCAGCTGGCACAGAACAAGAAAGTGCCTGAGCCTGATGGACGCGTGTAGAAAGAATGCATGAGTAAGAGAGAGAGGGAGACAGAGAGAGAGAGTGAGAGAGAGAGGGAGAGGGAGAGAGAGGGAGGGAGAGGGAGAGAGAGAGAGAGAGGGCACCGATCCTCCGTGGTTTCTCACGCCTGCCCTGTGGGAGAGGCCAGTGAGTCTGCACAAGTTGACGCCCGGCCCTATCCTTCGAGGTCCCCTGGTCTAATGACTGGCAAACCAACGGAGATGGGGGGATGCTAGAACCTCTGGCTAGAACCTCTCATTTCAGGAATTCTAAAGCCTTCCAACCAAAGTCTTTTAGAACAGGTGGGGTTTGAGAGTGGGGGGAGGGGAGGAGAAGAAGCCTGCCCACACCTGGGCTTGCTCCACCCTGTTTATGCTCAGCCCCGTAGACGCCTGGCCCAGGGTCTGTGTCCCCAGTGGCTAGCGGGAGTCTGGCATCCCCCAGGACCTTGAATGGTATCGTTGTTGAATGACTGGTATCGTTGTTCACGCATGGGCACTGTGGCCCATCATATTCTTGTTAATGGCACCACAATCTCTCCCATCCCAGGTCCCTTCTCCCAGTATGACTTGGCCCTCCTCTGACAGGAAGACGGGGCCTGTGTGCCTTTACCTTGAATCCAGGAAGGTCTGTGACTGCAGGGAACTGGCACTGTGTGACTTCCAGGCCAGGTCATGAGGACTACACCACTTCTGCCTGGCTCTCTTGAAATCAGCACTGTGCTGTGAGGAATCCAGGCCAACCACGTGGAGAGGTCACACACAGAGGTCACCAGCAGAGGCTGAGGAGCTCCTGGCTGACAGCTTGCATCAACCACCAGGCCCACAAGCAACCAGCCTTCAGACGGCTTCAGCACTAGACTTCACCCCTTCCCAGTGAAACCCAGACACCACAGAGCAGGGACAGGCTGTTCCCACCGTGTCCTGTGTACGGTCCTGGCCCACACAATCCAGAGCACAACTGATGGAGGCAGTAAACAAGAAATTATTCAGCGACACATGCTAGGGATGGTGAGGAAGACCTCACTCATGACCACTGCGATAGGTACAGGCAACAGGTGCTTGCCGCCAGGGATAGAGGTGGGTTTAACTCCAAACACAGTGTGGACAAGAGGGAGTTTATAACTGAGGCGTAGGGTAGGGGCCAGTGGATGGAAAATAACAAAGAGGACCCATGAGGGGTAAGGGGACTTTAGGCTAAACCGACTCCACAGGATTTCTGGTGAAGACAGGCCAGAACGGTCAGACCTTCCCTGGGGGACAGTGGAGGATCAGATATGGAAGGTGATGAGTTATTGGGGTAAAGGTTTCTTGCTAACCTGACCTAGCAGGGTTCCTCCCGAAACTGGAATTTACAAGGGCATGCACAGACGGGCCTAGAAGGAAGTTCAGGAGCTGGACCAGACTCACATTTGGCCAAGCAGGGAAACTTTCTCAGTCCGCTCTGACGTTCAAGGGGGAAAAAAAGACATTCTTCTTTCCTTTGCATAATGTAAGTCCATTTTCTTGTTGGGCCACCTTTTGTTTATTAAGGACAAATGAATCATCTGCTGGGACTTGGTAGTAATGAGCGGAATTTAGTTTCTATGAAAATGAAAGAAAAACAAAGAGTAATGGCTGGAACAAATATAAACTCAGTTTCTGAGTCAAGAAGGCAATAAGCCGGTCAAGATTTCTGACGCTGGGCCTGAAGCTCCTTCAGCTGGAGCAGACAAGCGACAGCTCTTCCTGGTTTGCAGCTTGGAGGTCACAAAGCTTTTCCACGCATGAGCTGTTGAGGTGGCTTCTCTGAAGCTTCTATCAAGTCGTCCGGCTTCAGCTTGCTGGGCTTCAGGAAAGCAGTGGCAATTCCAAGCCAGGAGGATGAGGAAAATTGGAAATGGTCATTTGGAGAGTAATAGGCAAATATCGAAGGAAACTAGAAGAATACAGGATCCAGTCCAGATTACAGGTAGATCACACAAATGCAAAGACCGTGGACAGGGCCAGGACCTAATACTGGGTAAGGAATCGCTGTCAGGGGTCATGAGCCTCTCAGTGAGGGGCAGTGCAGATGATGGGCCCAGGTTCAGAGGCAAGGACTGTAGCTAAGAAAGAACAGGGAAGGATGACCAGAGGTGTCCAGGGACCAGAACACTGGGGACTGCGGCCTGCAGCCACATGGCCAGGGGCCCAGGGATGGTAGAGGAGTGGACCAAAGGACCCATTCTGAGGAAGAGAGAAGAGACAGGGAGAGGAGATGGATGCACCTCCATGACCAAACACCTCTCATCAGGTCCCAACTCCAAGACTGGGATCTGTAGGGCAGGCCAGCCATGTCCCAGTCCATCTAAGCTGCCAGAACAGAACGCCACAGACAGGGAGGCCAGTGAACTACAGAGCTTCCTTTCTCGTGGTTGTAGAGGCTGGAAGTTTGAGACCCAGGTCCTGGCGGATTCCAGTCTGTGAGGACCACTTCCTGGTTCACAGACAGTCGTCTTGCCATTTCCTCACATGGCAGCAGGGGTGAGGGGGTCTCTCTGGGATCTCTTTTACAAGGGCACTGATCCCATTTACAAAGGCACCACCCTCATGACACAATCACTTCCCAAAGGCCCCACCTCCTGCCCTCACAGTGGGATTAGGTTTCTTATGTATTTATTTATTTTTGAGATGCAGTCTTGCTGTGTTGCCCAGGCTGGAGTGCAGTGGCACAACCTCAGCTCACAGCAAACTCTCCCTCCCAGGTTCACTCCTGCCTCAGCCCCCCAAGTAACTGGGATCACAAGCGCCCACCACCACACACAGCTAATTTTTGTATTTTTAGTAGAGATGTGGTTTCACCGTGTTGGCCAGGCTGGTCTCGAACTCCTGACCTCAAGTGATCCACCTGCCTTGGCCTCTTAAAGTGCTGGGATTACAGGCATGAATCACTGTGCCCAGCCGGCATTAGGTTTCAACACACGAATTTTGGAGGAACACAAACGTTCAGGGCCCTGCCTGTGCCCTCCAGGACAGAGGCAGGACAGGGATGTGGCCCATGCCCTGCAGCTCGGAGGTGGGGGAGAAGGCTGTCAGGCCCAGGCGGACATGGCATTGTAGCCCCTGCCCCACCAGGAAGGCTGCTCAGTAGCTAAACAAGTGTACTGAGTGGGAGGGGGCAAGTCTTGGCTCCCCCAGGCAGGCAGCTCTCTCTCTGGGAAAGCATTCAGCCCTACAGCAGGTCCCACCCCGACTTCCAGGACCCAGAGGGAATAGCAGTGTGTGTGGAGATGGGAATAGCCCTGGGACAGTCAGGGGCAGCAACCCGCATTCAAATCCTGGCTGTGTCATCCTGCCCGCCCCAGACCTCAGTTTTCCCAACGGAGGGGTGGTCCTGCCTCCTTGCTGAGGGTAGAGAAGGTGTTTCTATGGTGGCGCCATGCAGGCCTGCCAGGCTCAGTGGTCTTTCTCCCTTCTCTTACGGAGAAACAGAAGTCAGGGAAGGAGGAAAACACCGTGCCCAGGACGGGATTTGCCAGGACCTTGGGTCAGCCCAGCTTCCTCCAGGCAGACCACGGCTGGAAAGGGTTTCCTCAGCAGAACTGAGAGGCCCTGAGAACAGAGTGGCACAGGCCATCCCTCTGTCCGAGGACAGCCACCAGCCCATGTTCCTGGGAGCAGCTGTAGTTTCCACTCCCTCCAACCCTGACCCCTTCTGGCCGGGACACGCTCCCACATTCCCTGCCACAGCCTTCCCACACAGCCCAGATCCCACAGAGCAGGGCTCACCTGGTGCACCCCACTGCGAGGCTGATGGTCACAAGCTGGGGTGTGTCCAGGGCAGGGAGGCGAGGGGTCTGGAATTTAGTCTTATTTGGAGGGGTTGAAACAGAGAGAGGCTGGGTGTGGTGGCTCACGCCTGTAATCCCAGCACT
>NW_012115155.1:11001920-11021908 GCF_000951035.1 Colobus angolensis palliatus | reverse complement strand
CTGCACTCCAGCCTGGGTGACAGAGACTCCATCTCAAAAGAAAAAAAAAAAAGAACAGAGAGAGAATGCTGAATGATGACTATTTCCCCTAAGAGAAAAACAAAATTGGTGTGCGTGCAAATGTATATTATCTGTATGTATGTGTGCTTGTGTACACACGTGCACTTGTGTGTGTGCATGTATGTCTGTGCATATATGTGTGTCCTTGTGTGTATGTGTGCATTGTGTTGCATGTATGTGTATTGTGTGGGCATTTGTGTGTGTGTGTGTGCAGTGGCCACACATTGGCCCTGTTGACTGCCCTGTGCACCTGGGGTACTGTCATGCAAAGTGGGTCCTGTGGCTCCCTCCACAAAGTTAGAATCCAGGGGGAGAAATTGAAGGCAGAAGACTGGCCACACCCAGCAGATTCACTGCCCTCAAGAGCCAGGCCCAGGAATGGGCTCCAGGGAAGACCATGGTGCAGGACAGTGAGGCCTTGGGCAGCAGATATCAGGCTAGGATCCAGCAAAGACAGAGGGTCCAGCACAAATTTGGTCGAGGCAACAAAATTAAGGATGCTGGGACACAGCCTCCCAGAGAGCAGTGGACCCAAGAAGTGGGGGACTCGGCCAGGCTGCTGGGGTTTAAGTGTACAGCTGTCTTCCTGTGGGCCTGGAACATTCTGAGGGCTTGGGGCTGTGGTATTGGGGGTTGTACTTGGTAAGGTACTAAGTCCATTTTGTGTTGCTATAAAGGAATACCTGAGCCAGAGTAATTTGTAAAGAACAAATATTTATTTGGCTCATGATTCTGATGGTTGGCAAGTTTGAGATTGAGCATCTGCATTTGGGGAGGGCCTCAGGCTGCCTCCACTCCTGGCAGAAGGTGAAGGGGAACGGGTGTGTGTAGTGATCACGTGGCAAGAGAGGAAGCAAGAGAGATGGGAAGTACCAGGTTCTTTTCAACAGCCAGCTCTCAGTGGAAGGCAACAGAGCAAGAACTCAATTGCCCCAAACCTGAGAGGGAACATTCATCTATTCATGACGGGTCCACCTCCATGAACCAAACACCTCCCATCAGGTCCCAGCTCTAATATTGGGATCGAATGTCAACACGAGGTTTGGAAGGGACAAACTTACAAATCAAAGCAGGCGCATAGACAGGAGCTTCGGCTCCACACAGACTGCAAATGACCCCATGCCAACGAACTGTGTAGGGAAGACCCGGCCACAGGCCCTGGGCATCAGGGTAGGTCTGTCAGGGGCAGGCAGCGCTCAGAGCTGCAGGGGAGTTCTCGCAGATCCCACCCTCCATGGGCACTGGGTGTCCTTGATTTCTGGGGAAAGCTGTTTCCCATGGGCAGCATTACAAGTGCAAACGAGGGCTCTGGAGTCCTGGTTGGAATCCCAACTCCACTTCCCGCTATCTGTAGCAGAGTAACCCCAACTCCACTTCCCGCTGTCTGTAGCACAGTAACCCCAACTCCACTTCCCGCTGTCTGTAGCAGAGTAACCCCAACTCCACTTCCCGCTCTCTGTAGCAGAGTAACCCCAACTCCACTTCCCGCTCTCTGTAGCAGAGTAACCCCAACTCCACTTCCCGCTCTCTGTAGCAGAGTAACCCCAACTCCACTTCTCGCTCTCTGTAGCAGAGTAACCCCAACTCCACTTCCCGCTATCTGTAGCAGAGTAACCCCAACTCCACTTCCCGCTATCTGTAGCAGAGTAACCCCAAATCCACTTCCCGCTATCTGTAGCAGAGTAACCCCAAATCCACTTCCCGCTGTCTGTAGCAGAGTAACCCCAAATCCACTTCCCGCTGTCTGTAGCAGAGTAACCCCAACTCCACTTCCCGCTATCTGTAGCAGAGTAACCCCAACTCCACTTCCCGCTATCTGTAGCAGAGTAACCCCAACTCCACTTCCCGCTGTCTGTAGCAGAGTAACTGTCTGAGCTCCCTGGTTGTTCAAAAATGAGCCTGTGGACCTCCCTCAAGTGATCCTGTGGGAATTGAATTGGGCCAGTGGAGCAAGGGCCCCAGCACAGTCCCTGGACACTCCCAGAATGTTACTCCCTCCAGCTGGAGGGCTCCCACCCCGGCGAGGAGGGCTCTCCAAGAAGCCGTGAGCACAGTCCTACCACCCAATCCCCACAACATAAAAGGCAGCAGAACAAGGCAAGGAGGCTCCAAGAGAAAGGGACATTCACCAGCTCCTGCCCCCATCTGAAATTGTCCCCGCCTTTCCTCTCTGAATTTGGGCCGTCACTTCTCACATGCCTGACATATGACAGGCTGGTCTCCCCACCCCAGTCTCAGAGCACCACCCAGCCCAGCATCTTTCAGGGAGTCAGCCCAGCGTGGCCACACTGGGAGCAGCATGTAGACGGTGCATGCTGGGCAAGGAAGGGAGGGGTGGCCAGGGCATGGCCACTCCCCTGTGCTCACAGAGTGACACTCAGTCCCCCAGCCTTCCACTGATGCTAGGGTGAGTGCTCTCCCTCAGCAGGAAGCCCAGAACAGCTCAGGTGTGGGATGTGGCAGGGCTTAGCACACACCCTGTGCAGAGGGGGTGCAAATTGCTGCCATCCATTTCCCCAGTATCTGCAACCCTTAGCACGGAGGCTGCTATTGGTGATCTTATCTGGCTGATAACGAACCCTAGCCAAATTCCACCTCAGCCCCATCAGTGCAGACTCTGCCTTCACCCAGCACTGAGGCCCTCTGCACTGTCCCCCTCGCCGCCTTTGTGATTCGTGGGACGAAGCAAACCAGACCCTCGTACGGTGCACTCCCTTCATGCATGTATCCTGCGTGGCTGCAGCTCACAAGGCCAGAATCTTCTTGAGGTCCGGCACCTTCCTGTTGTCTCTTTACCCACATACGGTATCCACAAAGTGATTGTATTAGTCCATTCTCACACTGCTGTAAAGAACTACCTGAGATTGGGTAATTTACGAAGAAAAGAGGTTTAATTGATTCACAGTTCTGCAGGTTGTACGGCAAGAACAGTTGGGGGGCCTCAGGAAACTTACAATCATAATGGAAAGCAAACAGGAAGCCAGATTGTCTTACCACAGTGGAACAGGAGAGTGAAGGGAGAAGTGCCACCCACTTTCAAACAACCAGATCTCGCGAGAACTCACTCACTATCGTGAGAACAGCAAGGGGGAAATTTGCCCCCATGATCCAATCGCCTCTCACCAGGTCTCTCCCCCAACACTGGGGATTACCATTTGACATGAGATTTGGGTGGGGACACAGATCCAAACCATATCAGCGTTATCCTATTTCTTCTGCAGTTATCATCTTGGTTTGTAGGTGTTCACTTTGACTTGTTTTCATATCCTATTTGCATGATACCTGGAAAGCCCCAGACCCCTGCCCTCAGCAATGAGTCAGAGCCACAGTTCTTGAGTGCAACAGAGCAAAGGGGGCCACACACACCAATTAGGAGAAGGAAGGAAAGAAAAGGCCAGGGTAGCAAAAGGCCTGGTGCGGGAAGGGCCAGATGTTGGGAATGGCACAAGGCCAAGGGGCAGCAGGACAGCAGCACCAGGTCATCTCCCACGTGGCATCTTCTGTCACACATGAGCTCATCGCAAAGAAGCATCTCCACTCACACATGGTTCACCCTGGCCAGGTCTGACCCAGAAATTAGTGAGAGGAGCCACTGCTTCCAGGAACTGCTAAGAGGCAGCAGGCAGCAGAATGGCAACTCCAGGGTCCCTCGATGAGGCAGGACAACCCTGGGCAATAATTATGCCAGCACCCACTGAGCTTTGAGGCGCCACAGGAACAGGGGCACTGGGCCCTCCTCACAGAGTTGGTTTTAAGACTTTTAAAGAACATATTTTCTTTTATTACTATTATTATTATTATACTTTAAGTTCTAGGGTACGTGTGCACAACGTGCAGGTTTGATACATAGGTATACATGTGCCATGTTGGTTTGCTGCACCCATCAACTTGTCATTTACATTAGGTGTTTCTCCTAATGCTATCCCTCCACCAGCACCCCACTCCCCGATACACCCTGGTGTGTGATGTTCCCCTCCCTGTGTCCATGTGTTCCCATTGTTCAACTCCCTTATAAGTGAGAACATGTAGTGTTTGGTTTTCTGTTCCTGTGTTAGTTTGCTGAGAATGATGGTTTCCTGTTTCATCCATGTAGCTGCAAAGGACATGAACTCGTCCTCTTTTATGGATGTATAGTATTCCATGGTAAATATGTGCCACATTTTCTTAATCCAGTCTATCATAGATGGACATTTGGGTTGGTTCCAAGTCTTTGCTATTGTGAATAGTGCCACAATAAACATATGTGTGCATGTGTCTTTATAGTAGCATGATTTTTAATCCTTTGGGCATATCCCGAGTAATAAGATTGCTGGGTCAAGTGGTATTTCTAGTTCCAAATCCTTGAGGAATCGCCACACTGTCTTCCACAATGGTTGAACTAATTTGCACTCCCACCAACAGTGTAAAAGTGTTCCTATTTCTCCACATCCTCTCAGCATCTGTTGTTTCCTGACTTTTTAATGATCGCCATTCTAACTAGCGTGAGATGGTATCTTATTGTGGTTTTGATTTGCATTTCTCTGATGACCATTGATGATGAGCTTTTATTCGTGTGTCTGTTGGCTGCATATATGTCTTCTTTTGGGAAGTGTCTGTTCATATCCTTTGCCCACTTTTTGATGGGGTTGTTTTCTTTTTTTAAAAGAACATATTTTCTTAAAAGAAAAACAGAGCAGAAATTAGCTCGTCCCAGGGGTGTGGCAGAGCACTTCCCACCAGTCAGGAAACCACCACCATATCTGTCGCAATGCTGAACTCCTTCCTCAGTGCCGCCTCTGCGCATGCCAGGGAAGGCACAGGCCCACATGCACTGGGAAACATAGCACTTTAATCCATGACCAGTTTTCCCATGGCAGCCTGGGTCCCGTGGGTTTGGTTTTCTTTGCTGTATCACGTATTTATCATTGCTGCCTGTACTGGGGGTCCCCACGAACTCTTTCAGTCAATGCCTTTCTAGAAGGACTCTCAGAACTCCGAAAAGCTGGCAACACCCACAGCTCTGGTGTATTACAGCGAAAGGACAGAGATGTAGATCAGCAAAGGAAAAGGGTGCGTAGGGCAGGGTCTGGGAAAGGCCAAGTCCAGTCTGCGGGTGTCGCCTCCCACGGAATTCCATGGGCAGTGCTGGGTTCTCCGGCTGCCATGTGTGACTGTTTGTGTGAAGTGGGCCCATCCAGGGTTTCAGTGGGGTCAGTCACATAGGCACTGGGAACCCCTATGACTGACCTCAGCTACTGTCCCCAAGCCCCAGAGGCCAAACAATATTCAGCAGGCTCAAGATCCCAGGCAAACAAAAACAGGCCTTCGTCATCATTGTGGGCTGAATTGTACCCATCCCCCAAATCCCCATGCTGAAGCCCTAACTCCAGTGTCTCAGAATGGGACTGTGTGTGGAGAGAGGGACTTTAAAGAGGTGATGAAGGTAAAACGGGTCGTGCGGGCAGGCCCTAATCCAGTACGCTGTGTCCTTACGAGAAGAAGAGGTGAGGACAGAGACACGGAAGGAAGGCCATGTGAGGACGCAACGAGAGGCAGCCACCTCCAGGCCAAGGAGAGAGCCCTCAGGAGAAACTATCCTGACCACACCTCTACCTTAGGCCTCCGGCCTCCAGAACTGTAAGGAAGTGAGCTTCTGCTGTTGAAGCCCAGCCTGCAGCACTCAGCTATGGCAGCACTGGAAAGCCCTGGAAGGCTCAGATCGCCACAAATCACACTGTTAGCAGGGATTCTGTGTGGCCCGCAGCCTCACATCTGCAAAGATATACAAAGACCCTCTTCTCAAGCAGACATTCCCAGGCTCAGAAGTTACCCCTCAGGAGCCAGGAAAGGGCCAGCTCTGCAGAATTCTGGAAAGGACAGGGTTTGGGCAACTCACCCCTGCAGAATTAACTCTTTATTGTACACTCCTGCAACGAATCACCACCACTGTCAGTGGCTTAAAAAAAACACAAAGTTGAACTGGTCTTGTCCCACTGGACCTAAATCAAGGCATTGGCAGGGTTGGTTCTGTACCCTCCAGGGCAGAATCCATTTCTTTGTGGAGGTAGAACGGAGGTCCCCATTTTCTTGGTGGTTGTCAAGCTTCCAGAGGCTGCCCCACCCTTGGCTCACGGCGCCTCCTCCGTCTTCAGCAAACTGAGTCCTTTACAGGTTGCATCTCTCTGACCCTCCTCTTCTGTCTTCCACTTCCACTTCTTTAAGGACTTGTGTGATTAGATTGAACCCGCTTGGATAAATCAGGATGCTCTCTCCACTGTGAGGGCCCTAACTGAATCGCAACTGCGAAAGTCTGCCTGAAAGTAAGATATTCACAGGTTTCCGGAATTGGAGTGTGGGTATCTCTGGGGGCATTGTTCTGCCTGCTACATGACATCCAGCCGAAAGCACTTTGATGGAACAGAAGGAGGGTCCAGGAGTGACACCACATCAGCTCGGGGTTCCCTGGCACTTCCTTCTGGAGACTGTCTGGACCCATGCCAAGTGCAATTGACGATCCAATGCCTCCTTGATATTTCTGGGAAACTCAAGTGGCTTTCTCAGTGCTTGGTCCCTCTACCCCTGACCACCCCCTCCCACTGAATACTTTCTCTCATTTCTGACTTGCAGCTAACCCATAATCATCGCTTGCCCATGAATGAAACATCAGCCCCTTCCCTTGACCTACACACACAGACAGGTGCGTAACACAACCCCAACAGGCCTCCACGCAGCAGGCTTTCCCTCAGGCCTGGGGAGGTCCACCCTGCAGCCCCCGCACACTCGTGGCCTGAAGTCTCTCAGACGGACCACAACAGCAGAGCCTCTTCTCTCCTGCCTCTCCCCTGCTCTCCTGGGGAGAAAGGTTCAAAACACTCTTGCCATGTGCCCATGGCAAGGCAACCTCATCCCCATGCCCAGCAGAGAGTTTCCTGTTGTGCCTACAGCTTTCAAACACCCCCAGCAAGGGCAGGGTTGGAATTTAAATGAGACCATGAGCCCCTTCTTCTTTCCAGCTCAGCCTGGAGTGGGTGTGAGGGGCAGCACACTCAGGGTGTATTGGGTACAAGTGACAGAAGAGTAACAGTCACCATTTAGAATATTTATTGGGTTTTGTCAAGAAAACTGGAAGTGAGTGACTCTAGGCTCTTGGGTCAGGGCCGCCATCACAGGAAACAGGAAGAAAGGCAGGCCGTGGCAGAAAGAGCTCCTTCCTGTGAAGCTCGGCTGTTTTATGAGGGGACAGAACATTTTCCCAGAAGCCCCCAGCCAACTTCCCCTCAGGCCTCATTAATCAGAACTGAGTGACACGCCCACCACTACAGGGGTTCCTGACAGAGAAACAGGATTATTGATTGATGTGAACCAATTTCTGCCTGGGGGCTCAGCTTCCCTGAGAAAATTGTCGATCCTGATACCTGAACAGGATGGGGGTCTTGCAGCAAGAAAGAGTGGTGTGGGGGAGGCAGCCAGCTCTTCTGCCCGCCTGGAAGTAAGGGTGCGGCAGCCTCTCATGGAGTAAGCGTCGCCTGTGCCCCTGCCCTGGGTGCATCGACCTAGGAGCTGGGTGCCAGTGAGCAAGAGGTGGTCCCTGCCTCGCCCAGGCCGGGGGCATGCAGGCAGACATGTGAGCAGGGGTGCCAGAGAGTGTCAGAGACACAGTAGAAGTCCCTGCACAGAGCAGTGAGGAAGCAGTGGCCTGGTTAGGTTCCACTGCAGCCCAGGGGAGTGGTGGTAGTGGCTTGGATTAGATGGTGGCGGTGAAGGCAGAGGGAGGGAGTTCTGGACTCAGCCCCAACAAAGAGGCTACTAGGATTTGCTGATGGGTTGGAGGCAGATGTAAAGTATGAGAGAGAAAAAGACAGAGACAGAGGTGGAGGCACAGAGAGAGATACGGACACAGATGCACACACAGAGAAAGCGAGGCGTCCATCCAGAGCAGCTCCCAGGACCCTCCTGAGCAGCTGTAAGGAGTTAGGGAAGGGTCGGAGGAGGGCAAGTGATGTCATAGACACCCAGAGACATCCAAGTTAGATGCCAGCTCTGGGGCTCAGGGGACAGCTCCAGGCTGGGGACAGACTCTGGTGGTTTCAGTGTGTTCTTGCCTCTTAAAATCATGGGTTTGAAGGAGATCCTAGAGAGGGGGGAGAGAAGAGGAGCAGGACACAGTCTTGGGCCCCCAACACTCCCAGGCCAGGAAGACACAGAGGCCAGGAGAGGAGGCAGCCCGGGGGATCATGAAGGCAGGCAGAGCACTGAGAGGAGAGTGGCCAGAGAGAGACCACCCTGCCACGAGGGGGCCTTGGAGAGACAGCCTCCATGGGGAGGTGGGGCTGAGCCTGAGGGAGTGGCTGGGAGGAGTGGACAATGGCAGGAGAGCTGCTTCTCGGAGTTTTGCAGTAAAAAGGAGCAGCAACAGGCAAAGCCTTGGAAAGGAAGGGAAGGTGAAAGAGGCATTTTGCTTGTTTATTTTGTTTTTCTTTCAATGCTAGAAGAAGCTCCCATCTTGATGTAGAAAGCCTGCACTACTGCAGCAGAAACAGAGAGGTACAGGGAGTCAGGCTTGGCCACCCCGCAGGGAACCTGCAGAGGTTTAACCTGGGAGGAGGAGCTCAGGTTTGTGCTCTAAAAGGTCATTCTCTTTATCCCCACTCCCACCCCACCCTGGTGCACAGGAGAGTCCGGATCCAGGCATGGTCTCAAGGCCAAAGCCGGACGGTCTTGCCAAGCACTGTAACAGGTTAGGAAGTAACAGGCTAGCAAGGCCCAGGAGCAGGCTGGCTCTCCCAGAACACAGACCTCAGAATTCTGAAATGCCCTGGAATCATGGCCAGCAGCACCTGCAGGGATTTCTGACCTGCCTGTCCCCAAAACCAGAGCCCCAGGTAGTTTGTGAATCTCAGCCCCAAATCTGGGTAGGTTCCCAGGGTCACCACTATGAAGAGAGGCCTGAAGAGAAAGGGGAACTATCTGAAAGACATAGATGTAATTTAGTAATGAGATCTCTTCCAATCACTTTTGTTGTTGTTTTTGTTGTTGACTGAGTTTCACTCTTCTTGCCCAGGCTGGAGTGCAGTGGTGCAATCTCCACTCACCGCAACCTCCGCCTCCCAGGTTCAAGTGATTTTCCTGCCTCAGTCTCCCAAGTAGCTGGGATTACAAGTATGCCCCACCATGCCCAGCTAATTTTGCATTTTTAGTAAAGATGGGGTTTCTCCATGTTGGTCAGGCTGGTCTCCAACTCCCGACCTCAGATGATCCGCCCGCCTCGGCCTCCCAAAGTGCTGGGATCACAGGCATGAGCCACCACACCCGGCCTCAATCACTCTTAAAAGAGAGAGAAAAATGTCCAGTTGGTATTTTAGGGAGATTGAAGAAAAGAAGGAAAGCCCCCAAAACAGGCTGCCATAAAAAACAAAACATCGGAGAACAGGAAAATCCTCTTACAAACTTAATGCCCAACGCCAAAACCACCAGCTCAATAGAGAGATGGGAAGATTAAAAACAAGAATATGCCTCAGAATATAGACAGGACCATTAGCGAAATAACGATAAACCCTACAGGGGAGCAATCTAACAACTGACCAATAAGAGTTTCAAAAACAAAGATCAAACAAAACGGAAGCAGGAAAATTTATCCAAAAAGCAACACAAGAAAACTTGCTGGAGTTGAAGGAAAAAATAATTCTTTTGGACGAAAGAACCCATCCCTCATAAAGACACAAGCAGCACGGCCAGACGTCGGTCACTCAGATCCCGGGAGGTGACACAGGATGCCACGAGGTTCCGGGCAGGAGTGTTTCTGTGGCTCTACAGTGCCTGGCGAGGGCAGCTGGCAGAAAAGGTGAGGGCACAATGAACCCTTTTATAGAAACACAGGATGAAAACAGTAACCCTAAGGCTCCCTTCCTTAGAAAGCAGTTGTTAATAGATTCCAGCAAAGTGAGAGGGAAAATCAGGAAACAAGACATGGGATGAGGTAACCATGGCTCCAATCCAGAGACCCAGGTAACAATAGTTCCAGGAGGGTAGCTACGGTCTGAGGACAGGCCCCAGGAAGGGACAGAGGACAGAGGCAGAGTTTTTAGAGGATGTAGAGAACTAAGAGTCCCTAGAAAAGCTACAGAAATCTTGAAAACTCCTGGGGGATGTAACAAAGACAGAATGCAAAAAGTCAGCTGGAACAATATAACAATAACAATTAAACAGCACCGGAAGCGGCCGGGAGCGGTGGCTCATGCCTGTAATCCCAGCACTTTGGGAGGCCGAGGTGGACAGGTCACCTGAGGTCAGGCATTAGAGACCAGCCTGGCCAACATAGTGAAACCCCATCTCTACTAAATTAGCAGGGTTTGGTGGCGGGCGCCTGTAGTCCCAGCTACTTGGGAGGCTGAGGCGGGAGAATCGCTTTAACCCAGAAGGCGGAGGTTGCAGTGAGCTGAGACTGTGCCATTGCACTCCAGCCTGGGCAATAGAGAGACTCCATCTAAGAAAAAAAAAAAAAGCACCAGAGGCTATGAAAAAAACTTAGAAGCAAGGCATGGTCCAAAAGTGAAAGAAGGTCAAGGAGAGTGGTGTGATCTGAGCAATCATCAGAGTGAAAGGGGATTCTGCCTGCCTAGCACCCGAGCTCCCCTGCCACTGACCTACAGAGGACCCAGTGGGGGCCACAGAGAAGGGAGAACCATCCCAGCATAGAACTGGAA
The DNA here is from genome assembly GCF_000951035.1 of Colobus angolensis palliatus. Classification (NCBI taxonomy): domain Eukaryota; kingdom Metazoa; phylum Chordata; class Mammalia; order Primates; family Cercopithecidae; genus Colobus; species Colobus angolensis. The sequence continues at coordinate 11,011,166 of NW_012115155.1, read as the reverse complement.
GCGTCCAGGGGAGGCAAAGACCAGGCATTTGTTGTCAACTTTTGAATGGACGTGTGCACTAACATCACAGGGGCTTTACTCCTGGGTGCAGACAGATCTAGCCATGGGTGCAGACAGGTTAAGCTGAGGAGGTGCGGGCAGAGCCAGTGTCCTCAGCGCCCCTGAGTGCAGCCTGAGCAACCTGCTTACGGCAAAAGAGTGACCAGGAAGGCTCCGGGACTTGGTCTGAGACCACAAGGGGCCAGATGGAGGAACTGAGAACAGCAACAAGGGGAGCAGGTCTAGAGCTGTGAGCTCCTAAATCCTCAGCACGCGAGGCTTCAAGCTCCCAGGTGGCTCTGTCAACCTAGACATGAGAACTGAAAACAGGGCAGCTTGGCATGGTCTCCCAGGAGCAGGCAAGCCCTCCTCTCTCCCCACTCACTCTTGGCAACTGGAGCAGGCAGGACTTGTATTGCCACTACTACCCCCATGTCCTAGAACAGCCGCCTCACAGCGCTCTGCCACCTCCTGCCTCCACCGAAGCTCTGTGGTCCACACTCATTCCTCCATCAGCAAATCTGGGGGCTCTGCCCTTCCAATACCATGTACCCAGATCCAACCCCTTCTTCAGCGCTGTCCTGCTGCTGGCTGGTCCACACCCACCCTCATCTCCTGCCTCCGAACGCATGTCCATGCTTTGACCCTCCACACAGAGCGTCTCCTGCACACAACGGCCAGAGTGATCATTCTATAAGGCAGGCCAGACCAGCACCCTGCTGGATCTACACACGGGAGTTGCCATCTCTCTCAGAGTAGGGTCCACATCCCCAGGCTGCCCACAAGGCCTGCACTTCTCCTGCTCCCTCCCCAGGACTTCACTCTGGCTTCCTCACTGCTCCTCAGACAAGCCTCAGGGCCTTTGCACTGGCTAATCTCCCTCGAGACAGCCATTTGCCCAAATATAACACTCAGAGCTCATTCCTTGCCTCCTCCATCGGTCAGCAATGTAGTGTCAATTCATCAGCTCCCACTGCCAGCTTATCATCCTTATTCGTGGAAATAAGATTAACTGGGAATAGCGGGTCTGTTTCCAGTGCAGAATATGGAGCTGTCAAGAACCAGCAGTTTTCCACACCTGAGGGTGTGTACTCTCTCCAGGAAAGCCTGGCTGCACTCACTCGAGGCCCCGCCCCACCGTTCCTTGGGAGGGCCTGTGGGGCAGCCGCGCTGGGCTGGGAAAGGCATCCCCAGCACACATTCCCATGCACTCGAGTGCACCCGGGACTCCCCAGACCCAGAGCACTGCTGGTTTTTAGGCAGGGCTCTGAGTGGAAAGGGCTGTGCTGTGCCAAGCTCCTGGACTTGGTGCCCTCGGGGCCAGGGATGATTGCTCTGCACCACAGGGGCATGCCAGAGTGACCTGGGACTCCATGCCTGGCTGAGAAAAGTCCTCTCCCCAGTGCCGCTGTAAGTGCCCGGGCTTTGCCAGGCCTCCACACAGGCTGGCAGGCAAAGGTATTCTCAGCTGAGAAATCGCTGCGGCAACCATGGGAGGAGAAGGAACAGAACACGCAGGCTTCGGGCTGTCTCTCACCTCCCCCGCCCCCACAGCGCATCCCCGCCCCCCAGTCTGTCTGCCTTTGGGGTGTCCTCATTTCCCCCAGTCCCTCTCCCTCCCGCTCATTTTCCACCCTCCGCTCCTCCTGCTTAATTTCTTAAAATAGAAGAATTTTGAGAAACAAATTACAGCCTAATGGCAGTGTCAATTCCCATGAGCTCAGGAAAATGTAGAATTTAATTTTAAGTCTGAGAGAGCTTATTTACAGACTGCTTTTTTCCTTTGGATCCCAACAGCATTAGCAAGCTCAGTGTGCCCGAGAAGGGAGTGGTGCAGTAGAGGTGCTGATGAGGCCAGGTTTCAAAAGCCCACTCCCTCGCCCTGAGTGGGTGGCCACAGCCCTCACTTTTTTTTTTTGAGACGGAGTCTCACTCTGTCGCCCAGGCTGGAGTGCAGTGGCCGGATCTCAGCTCACTACAAGCTCCGCCTCCCGGGTTCACGCCATTCTCCTGCCTCAGCCTCCTGAGTAGCTGGGACTACAGGGGCCCGCCACCGCTCCCAGCTAGTTTTTTGTATTTTTTAGTAGAGACGGGGTTTCACCGTGTTAGCCAGGATGGTCTCGATCTCCTGACCTTGTGATCCGCCTGCTTCAGCCTCACTCTGTCGCCCAGGCTGGAGTGCAGTGGCCGGATCTCAGCTCACTGCAAGCTCCGCCTCCCAGGTTTACGCCATTCTCCTGCCTCGGCCTCCCCAGTAGCTGGGACTACAGGCGCCCGCCACCGCTCCCAGCTAGTTTTTTTTTGTATTTTTTTAGTAGAGATGGGGTTTCACCGTGTCAGCCAGGATGGTCTCAATCTCCTGACCTCATGATCCGCCCATCTTGGCCTCCCAAAGTGCTGGGATTATAGGCTTGAGCCACCTCGCCCGGCCTCTTCAGTCAATTTCAGAAGCAGCCTCAGCAACCTGCACCGGGCCCAGCAAACTGCGAGCTCTAGGGAAGCAAAGAACAACCTGAAGCCCAACAACCTGAAGAGGAAGTCCAGCCCAGACCCTCTGATCCAACTCGGCTGATATTGGACCTCACGTTTTAGGAGCTTTTCCAGAAGTCTGTGACATTCCTTCCTTCCTTCCTTCACTCAGGCATGCATTTGATGTTTACCAAGCCTTGCACTGTTTTAGCCCCTGGCGGTATAAAGTGTCCGCCATCAGCAGCATGTATTCTCCTGGGATGAGACAGAAGCAAAGCAAATAACCAAATAAATGTCAGTTGCAAAGAACTGTCAAGAAGAAAAACAAAGCAGTTAGTAGGCGTTCAAGACTGGGGTAGGAGGGCTTGTTCAGAGAGGCTGGCCAGGGAGGACCTGGACCATGTAAACTTGAGCTGATCCTGGAAAGGAGTATACAGTGTGTCTGAGGAAGGCTGTCTGGGCAGAGGGAGCAGTGAGTGCCAAGTCTCCAGGCAAGAGCCTGCTCAGCACGTTCAGGAAACAAGAGGCCAATGTGGTCAAAGCAGGTGCGAGCCTGGGCCTGGGGTTTCCAAGAGAAGTGGGAGCTGCTGGAGGGTTGGGGCAGAAGAGGGGCTGGTCTGACTTGGCATTTGCTGTGGAGGAGGAAGGTGCAGCTCCAGCTGTCCCACCTGAACTCCTGCGCCAGGCCTGGCAGCCCCTGCCCGTCCTGGACTCCCATGCTGTCCCGGCTCGGGAAGAGGGATCTGGCTGTGCCAGCCTGGGAGAAGGAGGATTTTCACAACAACTTTGGCAGGAGTCTGCATAATGACCTCAAAGATACCCACATCCTAATCTGAGACTAGGACCACAGAACCTAAGAATGCCACCTTCCGTGGCGAAAGGGACTCTGCAGGTGTGATAAAGTCAAAGGATCTCAGATGGGGAACTTACTGGGATTATGGAAATAACCCAATATAATCAAAAGGGTCCTCATCAAAGGGGCACAGAAGAGCCAGAGGAGATGCAGGACAGAAGCAGAGGTTGAAGGGATCTGCTTTGAAGATGGAGGGAGCTGTCAAGAAGCAGCAATTTTCAACACCTGAGGGCAAGCACACTCACCAGGAAAGCCATTCCACACCTGAGGGTGTGCACACTCGCCAGGAAAGCCTCTCCACACCTGACAGCGTGCACACTCACCAGGAAAGCCTGGCCACACTGGCCAGAGGGCCCCGCCCCCGTTCCTTTGAAGGGCCTGTGGGGCCTGATGTGCACCCCGTGGGGCCGAGAAAGGCCTCCCCAGCACACGTTCTCTGCATCCAAGTGTACCCGGCACTCCCGAGACCCAGAGCCTGGGAACGAGGGTGGCCTCTGGAACTGAGAAAGCCAGAGAATGCTCCCCTGGAGTCCCAGAGGAAACCAGCCCTGCTGACTTCTTTGCATCCACTGAGCCTTGTTTCAGCCCTCTGGCCCCAGGATGGTGGGAGAGTAAATCTGTGCTGTTTCAAGTTGTTTCAGGTTGGCAGCAATTTGTCACAACAGTGATTGAAAATTAATACAGCCCTCTTAGATTGGATTCCCTAGAAGCAGAGCCCAGGGCTGAGATCTGCAGGCCCAAGGTGTATTGACAGTGAGCTTTTGAGGAAGCACCATGAGATAGAGCAGAAGCAGCATAGGCAGGGAAGAGCCTAGCAAGGCGTGAGCTCAGGTGAGGCCAGTCTCCACCCGCCAGGCCTGGGGAGGCTCTGGGCTTGAGCACAGACTGCTCTGAGGGGTTGGTCTCTCCTGGGTGGGAAGCTGTTCTCTGGGATCAGCAGACAGCAGGTGGGTATGTGCTGCTCAGGGGCAGGGGCATAACTTCCCAGGCATGACAGTGCTTGCTCCAGCAGTCCTGGAGAAGGGGCAGCCATGCACACATCCTCAACAGCAGCCAGGGGACACTGACCCTGATGGACACCTGCACCTGGCACAACCATACAATCACCTCTGTTCACCAAGTAACCATGCACTATGATCCAGGCCCAAGTCTAGCAAAGAAGGTACAGGACTAACTTCCCTGGCCCTAACCATACTTCTGGGAAGCAAGAACTGTTAATACCCCCATTCAGGTGAAGAAACTGAGGCATAAAGAGGTTAGGTAAGCTGCCCAAGTGCTCATAGTTGGTGCTGGAGTGGGGTCCGCACTGGCAGGAACCCCTGATCCCTACGCTGGCTGCCTCCTGCGGGTGGGCAGAGGATGGCACGGCCTGTGCTCAGGACGAGCTAGGGTGGGCACCTTCTTTCAGCACATGATAATTCCTTTTCTCCTCAGCTGGGGAAATAGCCCCACAGACATCCCTCGGTATCCACAGGGATAGGACGTGGGACCCCTGATGATACCAAAATCCAGGGATGCCCAAGTCCCTGATACAAAATGGCATAGTATTTGCATATAACCTACACCTACCCTTCCAACTTCTTTAAATCATGTCTAGATTACTTGTAATACCAGATACAATGGAAATGCTAAATGGCTGTTCTATTGCATTTTTATTTGTATTATTTTATTGTCGTATTGTTATTTTCATTGCTTTTCCTAATAATTTTTGTCTGCGGTTGGTTGAATCCATAGATGCGGAACCCACGGATGAGGAGGGCCAACCGTACTTGTCTTAAAAGACTGATTTTTGGCCGGGCGCGGTGGCTCACGCCTGTAATCCCAGCACTTTGGAGGCCGAGGCGGGCGGATCACAGGATCAGGAGATCGAGACCATCCTGGCCAACATGGTGAGACCCCATCTCTACTAAAAAATACAAAAAAATAGCTGGGTGTGGTGGCGCACACCTATAATCCCAGCTACTTGAGAACTGAGGCAGGAGAATGGCTTGAACCCAGGAGGCGGAGATTGCAGTGATCTGAGATCACGCCACTGCACTCCATCCTGGCGACAGAGTGAGACTCTGCCAAAAAAAAGAGAGAGAGAGAGAGAGAGAGAGACTGTTTACAAAGGAAGGAAAGAGACTCGTCAGGATGTAACAGAGGTTATCTCTGAGTGGATGAGTTACAGGTGATTGCTACTTTCCCTTTATACTTTTTCAGAGTTTCCAAATGTCCTTCAAACAGAGATTTGGAATGCAGACCAAAACAACGCACGTATTTGGTGTCTCTGAATGGAATGGACAGGGCAGGAGAGGCCTCCCTTTGGAGAATCCACCAGCACCCTCTCTGGGACTTCTGTCCCTCGCCCCAGCTGGGCTCCAGGTGCCTTCCTTGGGCTCTGGCCTGGGACCTGGACCAACCTCCCTGGGAGCCTGGGCTGTGAGGGGCGACTCTCAGGTGCTGCCTGCCACGTCCCTTGTGAGGACCGGAGCAGGAAGGAGCCTGTGCAGGAATGAGAAGAAGGATGAGGGAAGAGGCCTTCATGGTCCTGCTGGGCTGGACCTGAGATGCAGCCATAATCCTGCTTTGAGTGTCCCCTAAACCCTCAAAACCAAGTTCCTTTTGATTTATTTTAGTCTACCTACTTTCCTGTCACATCTGATCCAAGCTATTTCTCATCCAGAAAGAGAGAAGAGGGCTACATGCTGCCCACCAGGTGTGCAGAGCCCTAGGCTGGGCAGTGGACAAGCAGGGATGTAGTTGTCCAGGCATCAGGTGTCTCAACCATCCTGAGAGAGGGGGCTGTGGCCTGGCCCAGGCAAGGACACTGAGGCTCAGAGAGGTTAACAGAATAGCCACGTACACCCCAGCAGGCAGTCCTTTCCTGTTCCCTTACACCCCCCTGCTCCAGGGACTACCCCTGGCTCCCCAGAATCACTGGGGTCAGGAGCCCTCCTGAAAGGCAGTCTCTGAAACCCTCACACCAGGCTTCACCCGCAGGTTGAGCTAGACCAGCCGCATGGGCCTGAACATGGGTGGATGGCTGCGTGCCAAAGGCAGGCGCTGTAGCCCGGCCCTGGGGTGTGCAGGCCACCCGCTCTGTGCACCACGTGTCACAAGCAGGAAGACACAGAGGAAACGGGGAGGTCAGGGCTGACGTCACAATGGGAGACCCGTGCAGTCACCCAGGGCCGTGTGCTCAGAAGGTCCCACAGGTGGTTCCTTGTTGTGCTGTCACCGTCTTGAAATTTGTACGTTTTTGAACAACAGTCTCTGCTTTTTCATTTTGCCCTCGATCCCTCAGACTGTACAGCCAGTCTGGGTGAGGTCCTCAGGCCTCAGGGCTGTCTGCTTCAGCCCGGTGAGGATCACTGGGAGACAACACAAGCAGAAGGTGGGTGGTGGCTGTTTTTTTTCTTCCAAAAATGGACACAGTGATTCCAGTTAACAAAACCTCCCATTCCTGAAGCTTCCTGACAGGTTGGCTTCCAACCCTGCTGTGCGGCTGCGTCCCCAGCTGCAGACAGGCTCCACGGCAAGGTCCCAGGCAGACCAACCCGGCCCTGGGCCTCCTGTGCTGGGTCAGGCCAGGAGCTTGGCTCTTCTGGGCTTTGGCCCCCCACTGTGCGGCCTGGGAAGATCAGCACTGTGCTGGCCACGGCGGCCACAGGGCAGGCGTTGGCTACAGTCCACATCTGTGTCTCGGTCTGTGAATGGCAACCTAGCAGTTCCACCTGCCTGACACCTGTAAAACAGTCCCGGGACCTCCTTCCCGCCAACATCCCTCTCCCTGTTTCAGAAATGGACTGAGGTGAGCGCACCTTGGGAAATAGCACCTGTGGAGGCTGGGCTTCGAACCCTGACCCCACCCACTCACCTGCCGCCTTGTCTGCTGAGGCCAGAGGCAGGTTCTGGAGGTAGGCGGACACCCACCCACTTCTCCTGGCTGTTCGGCCCCCACAGCAATCCCCCTGTTCTCACCAGCCCAGAAGCCCCTGAGACAGGCATGCCACCCTCTCCACAGCTCACCTTTCAATCCACATGTCTTGATTTTTAAATTTCTTACATTTTAAATCTGCACTTTCCTCACATTTGAGGCCTAAGGTGGAGGGAGAGTTACTCTAGCCCAACACTGGCTCCAGGATGGGCACCAGACCAGCCCCTCGGCTCCCTGGGCCTCAGCTTCCCTGCTGTGAGAGGATGGTGGTGTGGGAACAGCAGAACCCACTGAGTTCAGCCAGACATGTCAGGAGCAAGAGCCCCTGGGTGGACAGAGCCCCTGGCACCAGGGCATGGGGTCAATCAGCTCCATCTTATCCGCCTGCTGTGCTCTAAGTTCTCTGTAGTGCCCGGCTTCCTGCCCTCTGCTCCCTCTTGGTCACAGTGGCCCCAGCCAGCCTGGGGCCAAGGGGAGGAACATGAAGGGACCCCTGTCCCTCCCACACTCCCTTGCCCTCCAGCCCGTCACACAGTGCCGGCAAGGGGGGGTCTTCAAACAATACCTATGGAATGACTGAATGAATGCCAGAAGTGAGTGTGCCTCCCAGTCACATCCCAGAGGGAGTGCTGGCACTGCCGCCCTCTCAGACGGGCCCTGCAGACAGACAAGAACGTACCTGGCATACTCAGGCCTCAGGTTTTCTCTGAGTCTGGAAGCCCAGTGTCCAGGGCCCCTGGGAGCCAGACACCGAACCTCGAACACACCCTTCTGTGGACCCTCCAAGTGCCAGGATCATTGTATTCCAAGTGTCTCTCAGAGCGGCAGCACTCAGCCGGTCCACATGCATGGGCCCCAGGGTCACACATGCTGTCTCCGAGCCTTGCAGGGCCTTTGCAGCTGACTGTGCTTGCCAAGGTGGACAGCCTCAGACAGGCAGAGAGCAGCTGCCTCAGTCCCCTACTCACCCGGTGGCAGCGAGAGTCCCCCCTTTGGTCTGCAGTACTGCCTCTGGTTTCCCCCAGGGGGACCGACGATGGTGGTGGAGGTTCCCCTCCTCAAAAGCTCCCACAGGAAACTAGGCCAAGTGCAGGGTCTGGATGCCACGGCAAACAGCTCCCACAGCAGCGAGGGCATGCACACACTGGACAGGTTCGCTGCCTCAGGGATGCTTCCTGGTCTGGTTTGCAGGGTCCTCTGGCCCTCCTTAGCTGCTTTTACAGCACCACTCCTTATCCGTGTGCACACATCCTCAGGGGCACCTGTGTGTGTGTATCCTCACAGGCATGTGCTCGTGTGTGCCTTCTCATGAGCATGTGTGCATCCTCACAGACAGGGACATGTGTGCATTCTCAAGAACATGTGTGCATCCTCTCAGGCAAGCATATGTGTGCATTCTCATGAGCGTGTGTGCATCCTTGCAGGCATGTACATGTGTACATTCTCATGAGCGTGGGTGCATCCTCGTGGCATGTACATGCGTGCATTCTCAAGAGTGTTTGTGTGCATCCTTGCAGGCATGTACATGTGTGCATTCTCATGAGTGTGTGTGTGCATCCTCACAGGCATGTACATGTGTGCATTCTCATGAGCATGTGTGCATCCTCATGGCATGTACATGTGTGCATTCTCAAGAGCATTTGTGTGTATCCTCGCAGACATGTAAATGTGTGTATTCTCAAGAGTGTGTGTGCATCCTCGCGGCATGTGCCTGCGTGCATTCTCATGAGCGTGTGTGCATCCTCGCAGGCATGTACATGTGCACATTCTAAAGAGCATGTGTGTGCATCCTCGTGGCATGTGCACATGTTCATTCTCATGAGCGTTTGTGTGTATCCTCACAGGCATGTACATATGTGCATTCTCAAGAGTGTGTGTGTGCATTCTTGTGGCATGTGCACATGTGCATTCTCAAGAGTGTGTGTGCATCCTCACAGGCATGTACATGTGTGCATTCTCAGGAGTG
>NW_012115155.1:10999003-11001670 GCF_000951035.1 Colobus angolensis palliatus | reverse complement strand
TGAGCGTGTGTGTGCATCCTCGTGGCATGTGCACGTGTTCATTCTCATGAGCGTTTGTGTGTATCCTCACAGGCATGTACATGTGTGCATTCTCAAGAGCGTGTTTGTGCATCCTCACAGGCATGTACATGTGTGCATTCTCAAGAGCATGTGTGTGCATCCTCGTGGCATGTGCATGTGTTCATTCTCGTGAGCGTTTGTGTGTATCCTCACAGGCATGTACATGTGTGCCTTCTCAAGAGTGTGTGTGTGCATCCTTGTGGCATGTGCATGTGTGCATTCTCAAGAGTGTGTGTGCATCCTCACAGGCATGTACATGTGTGCCTTCTCAGGAGTGTGTGTGCATCCTTGCAGGCATGTACACATGTGCATTCTCAAGAGTGTGTGTGTGCATCCTCATAGGCATGTACATGTGTGCATTCTCAGGAGTGTGTGTGCATCCTTGCAGGCATGTACATGTGTGCATTCTCAAGAGCATGTGTGTGCCTCCTCACAGGCATGTACATGTGTGCATTCTCATGAGCGTGTGTGCATCCTCGCAGGCATGTACATGTGTGCATTCTCAAGAGCATGTGCGTGCATCCTCACAGGTATGTACATGTGTGCATTCTCAAGAGTATGTGTGCATCCTCGCAGGCATGTATATGTGTGCATTCTCAAGAGTGCATGTGTGCATCCTTGCAGGCATGTACATGTGTGCATTCTCAAGAGTGTGTGTGTGCATCCTCATGGCATGTGCATGTGTGCATTCTCATGAGCGTGTGTGTGCATCCTCTCAGACATGTGCACATGTGCATCTTCATACACCCCATACACACCAAAGTTGCATGTGGACAACTTTGCAGGTGTGTGTGTGTGCATCCTCATGAGCATGCCTGCACATGTATGGAACATGCACCCATGCTGGGCAATTAATTGATTCTAGGTACCACCATGGGAACAATATGTCTCTCTGTGTGGTCCAGAGTGTCCAGGCCTCTTGCAGCTATGCAGCTGTGGCTCGGCTGAGGCAGAAAGGGGGAGGGAAGGGACTGAGCGGGTACTGCGCGCTCACTGGAGCATCTGCATGGCTTCCGCTAGCATGTCTCCTTTCACCTCACACAAACCCTAGAGCCAGACACTGGTCTCCACACTAAAGATAAGAGACTGAGACACAGAAACTCTGTAGTTGTCAAAGTTACAGACAACGCAGGGCTTTCACCCACATTTATAAGACCACAAAACAATCCTCTCTCCATGACAGCTCACACCCTCCCACGCCTCCCCGAGGGCTCCTTCTTCCCCCAAACACTTCTTAATCCTAAATTGCTGCCATTTCTCCTCTTTCCTTTTTTAATAACAATGTTAAGACTGGAAAATATTTATAAAATATTAACAAATGGTTAAACTTTGGGAAGTGAGACTCTAACTTGGGTTTTTGATAATAAATGTGGGCTCCTTTAATGAGGTGGATAAGACTACTTAACCCAATAAGAAAAATGTCTCCCTTTTCTGCCTGTTTTCCCCTTGCCAAAAGCACAATAGAAGACTTCCAAATACCAGAGGTGACTCTATAGCACATGAAATAAATTATGCAGTGGGGTGGAATAATTGCAAGGGTCCTCCCTCCTTTCTTCTGCCCTTAAAATGCATTCTGTTGAGTGTGCTTTATTAAAGTAATCAAAATGCACTCAAATCCATTAGCCAGGTGCTCTCAAAATGTCAAAGACCAATTCTCTGATTAAAGCCATTTCTGCTGATCAACGCAGGGCCTGGGCGTGGCTGCTGAACACCCAACTGGGCACCTGAGTGGAAGCTGCCAGGCCCTTGGCCTCTGCTGACACTGCTGTAGCTGCTGACCAAGCTCAAGCTCTTGTCTCTTTGGCTTTGTCCTGTGGAGGTGATATAGCAACCACCAGTCTGTGGCTCACTTTGCAGCAGGCAGGAGTCTCCACCTGCCCCAGCAGATGAAGCATCTCCTGGACCTCGCTGCAGAGCTATGAAGACATGTTTCTTGGTGCTGGGCTCAAGCACCTCACAGCCCAGTGTCTACCTGCACATTGCCCAGCACACACAAGGGTCTGAAAAACTTCTTTGGACTTTGTTCATGTTTCACAAGGCTGATCCTGACTTTCACCACCCCTTGACAAGACCGGAACACAGCTGCTCTTCAACAACAAAAGCATAGGCAGCAAGAATTTCCATGTAATAAGCCCTGCTTCCAGCCAGCAATTTACAAGCACCACTGGGCGCACATGCACTTAATGTTCACAATGACCCTCAATCCCGGAGACAGCTGCACTGACAGGCAGAAGCACTCTGCCATTTACTGGCTCTTGGTCAACTTGGGCCTAATTTGTTATGCATCAGTTTCCTCAACTGTGAAATGGGCATGATAATATTCCATAATGGCACAGCTGTTTTGAGGAATAGATTGATTAATATGTCAGGCACATAGTAAGTTTTCAACATGATGAAAATGATAATAATGATGATAGTGATAATAATGATCATGGTGATGATGAGGTGATGAGCATGATGATAATGATGATGATGTAATGAGGTAATGGTGGTGATAGGAACAATGATGGAGATGATAATAATTATGGAGATGGCGATAATGATAGTGATGGTGATAGTGATGGTGATGATGTGATGATGGTGATGATAATGATTATGGAGATGGTG
>NW_012115155.1:10983633-10998213 GCF_000951035.1 Colobus angolensis palliatus | reverse complement strand
TAGTGATGGTGGTGACGATAATGATTATGGAGATAGTGATATTGACAGTGATGGTGATGGTGGTGATAGTGATGGTGGTGGTAGTGATGATGGTGATGATAATGATTATGGAGATGGTGATAATGGCAGTGATGGTGATAGTGATGTGATGATGGTGATGACGGTGTGATGATGGTACATGATAGTGATTATAAAGGTGGTGATAATGATAATGGTGGTAGTGTTGATGGTGATGATGGTGGTGGTGATGATAATGATGGTGATAATGATGATTATGGTGATGATGCTTATAGATCATATTATCTGTACCTTGTAAAATCCAGAGATATCAAGAAATTTCCTCAAGTTCTCAGAGCTGGTAAATGGATGAGGTCTGGCTTAATTCAAAGTCAGTGCTCTTTCTAAACACTCTGCTGCCTTTTCCTGGTTTTCATTTCAATTCTCAATTCGCTTCTCATTCTTATTATTCCCTCAGCAGCTTGACACAAGTCCTCCCCCGTCCATCACAATTTTATTCACTCTTCCTTTTTCGAGCATCCTCACACTGCTGCCAGTGCTTTGGACTGGCCAGGGTCAGTGCCTCCAGGAGGCCTCCTTGACTTGCTTCCACTGGAGATCCCTGAGGCTAGGCCAAGGCCTGCCACTGCATCTTCTAGCATAGCCTCCCCTGAATAGCATGACCCCGGCTCCGTCTCCCTCATGGACTAGGCTCACCGAGGGCCCAGTGGCAGGTCATTAAGTGGTTGCCAAAGGAACCGGAGCAGGAGCACCATAACAGCAGGCTGCAAGGCTGGAGAAGGCGTCCTGGGAGCCGAACCCTGACGAGCCTGGTCTGGAGCCCAGTTCCACGCCCTCCCTGCCTCCTGATTCCTCAGGGCTGCTCAGGGCTCCCGGCCTGGGCCCACTCTACCCCAGACTTTCTCTCCACCCTTTCTAGAAGAAACACATCCGGGATGCTTTGAATCCCCAGAAGCCTGCTCTGGGCATCACAAGGCTATAGGAGCAGAGCCCATGGCTCGGGGCTGACCATAGAAGGACATTTAACCACTGGCACAGGAAGGGCCTGCCTGCCTGCATCACCCAGTGGCTGCCCCGTCCAGAGGGATTCCAGTCAGGACCGTCTGACTCTGGACCAGGGAGCTAAAAGGCCCCTCCTCACAGCTGCACGATCCCGGTGCAGCCCATACAAAACCCAGGCCATCAAGCTCAGAGAACAGGGCTGCATTTGTCCCAAGAACAGAGCAGGGGGTCTCTTCCAACACAGGTGAAAAGGTGACAGCCCCTCTTAGAAAAGGCCATCCCAGCCACACTCACTTTGTCGGGGTGTGGGACGTCCCACCACCCAGCAGTGCCCCGCCATCAGGAGGGTCCCTAGTGAGCCTGCCCATAGGTCACCAAGGAGGTGGAGCCTGCCGGGACCTTCCTGGGCAAGTACCCGTGCTGCAAACCCTCCAGACTCTTCTTGCCAAGCTAGGTCAGCAGAGGCTCAGGCCTCAGAGCTCTCCACACTCATTTCCTCCTCTCTGAGACAGGGAAGCCTGCAAGTGCTGCTGAGTGATGGGAAGGAAGTCGCTGCAGGAAAGGTCAGATGCCTACATGCCCTGAGGTGGCCTCCTGAAAAGCAGCTGCAGCTCTGCTCCACCATCAGTAGGGAAAAGAAGGCAGCCCAGCTCCCAGGAGGGCTGTGCGGGCTTGAACCCCAGCCCCTCAGCATGCCAAGGGCTGAGGGAGGAGTCCCCTAACACCAGCTGTTCCCTGGTCCTCTGAAGGTCGAAGGTGGGAAAGACCAACCGGCCCCACAGGGCGTGAGACGGAGATGCCAGCCCTTTGCACTCCTACTTTCCCGACAGCTGTGCTGGGAAGGTCAGATGAGGTCAGAGAAGGGCCTGCAGAAAGCTGATTTTGCACATCCCACCCTGCCTCTGCTGGATACTTATGACCCAGAGCACTAAGTGGTCCAGGGCTCAGGGAAGTAGACACGCAGGATCTAAAAGAGAAATCCCATAGGACAGTGACACTTGGGGACAGAGGTGTGCTGGTCCCACCGTCCCATCCACTTTGGAGATCTGTCCATCTGCATTACTATTACTGAGGGAGGTGTGTCATTATCCCATTTAATAGATGAGAATATTGAGGCCAAGGAACCTGAGCCCATGCTTGAATTTAAAAGGTATGTGGCGGGTGGTAAGGAGCTAGGGTTGCCATTACTCGCTGTGTACAGCTGGGCTGTGGAGCTCCCACGGTCTGGACTGCACGGCTGCCAGCGTAGGTGACCTCACAGGTGCCGCCGAGCGCACACCACCACCCACGGGGTCTCTGGCTGGAGCTCTGGCTGTGCTGCTACATCAACATGCTCAGCAGAGCTCCATGCTGGGGACCCTGTAGGCACTGAGGATATAGCTGTTGACAAAACAAACAAAATACTGCTCACATGTTCACCTTGCAGCAGGGTAGACTCAAAATGCAAATGAACCGGGAAATATAAGCCAGGCCAGCTACGAACAAGTGCAATGGAGAAAAACAATCAGGAAAAGGCAAAAAGGAGGGCTGGGGGCCATGAGCACAGGTGGGACCTGATGTGACTCTGGAGTAGCAGGTGTAATCTGACAGGTGGGAGGCCCCAAGGTCATGCAGGCGAGAAGCTGGACGCTTGGCCCACGGGTGAGTGGGGAAGGCAGGAGGGAGCAGAGGCCCAGTCCTGGCTGTATATGCTGATGGGGAGTGAGGGGAGAGGAAGGCCAAAAGGCTCCGGGCTTTGGACCTGAGCCCCTGGAAGAACGAGATGGCTTCACTGAGTGGAGATTCCTGGGACCCACCACCAACACCCAAGATCCTGTTTTCTTCCTTCTGGAAAGCTGGAGGGGCCATCAGGTCCTACGGTCATCCGTGGGGGTCCCATGGGGCATGCCGAGAGCCTCAGCCAGAATGCAGGGCCAGGCTCTGTTGTCAGCCCGGAGTCCACCACAGCCTCCCTGTGGGACTTGGCCATGACACATCTTCTCAGTGTGTGGTTTTGGAGCTCCTCCTGGGCCTTGGAGTCACTGACACCAGGTTTGTGTGCTGGGGGGACACAACGGGAGAGCTGCTTCATCTTTCTGAGCTGCCGCAGTGGAATGAGCTCCAGAAGACCTTGACCACCAACCATTCCAGGGCCAGGGATCCTTGCTTCCGCCAGCCCCCAGGTCCCACACCTTGTCTTACCTGAGAGGGTGCCTGAGGAGGACAGGTACCAGCCACAGCTGACCAAGTGCATGAAGACCAATGGCCTGCCTGGAAGGGGTCACCGACGGGCAGGGTCCACCCAGGGACAGGGTCCACCCAGGCACCGGGTCATTGGGCTTCAGGTCACAGTAAGATGGGGAGGGCGCTGAGTTCACATCACACTCAATCTCAGCAAATGCTTATCTCTGCTGAAAATTCCACAAGAGCATTCATGTTCTGCACTTTCCCATAATCGGCTTAGTGTTTTGCAGCCACGGCTGAGGCGGTGAAATGCTCTGGTGATTAGCTGCGTGACTGGGGTAAAAGGTGAATGACCTGTGTGTCACATCCAATAAAGCCATCGCAGTCAGGGAAAGTATAAGCCGTAGCCCACAGCTGCTGCTCGGGTGCCCAGGACACCTTAAAGGCAGGAGTGTCGCCAGCGCTGGGTGACCACTGGACTCTGTCCACAAAGTTTCCATTTACCTCCCATGCAGCTGTTCCTGGGGCCGGGTTGCTGGAGTAGAAGCGAAAGGAAAGCAGCCACCGTCACGACCAGATGTGCGGTCCTCCAGCCATGCGCTGACGGGCCGGACATGGGCCAGGCCTGACAACAGGAGTCTGGCTCTGCGGCTGGAATGGCTCCTGCTGCTGGGGCCTTCTTCCCCAGAATCTGCCGTTCCTCCTGAGCCTGCAGAGGGCTCAGAAATCCCAGCCTGTCTCTGTAGAGTAGGAGAAGCACAAACACAGGCCACGGAGCCAGTTAGACCAGCTGCCTTTTCAGGGCTTGAATCTGGGTGGGTTTTCCTTGAAAGCTAATGTTGGCTTCTCCAGTTTCCAAGCCAACCCCAATCCCGCTCCTCTGGGCACCTGGCACCTTCAATTCCTGAGCCTTTCTGGATTTTGTATCAATTCATAGATCTTAACTTTCAGCTTTCGCAGGTTTGCAAAGTCGTTTACTATTTATCTTCCACTTTCAGGTTTTCAAAATTTTCTGAACTTTTTTTAACTTATATTTTAGGTTCAGGGGTACATGTGCGGGTTGGTTATACGGGTAAATGGTGTGTCATGGGGGGTTGCTGTACAGATTATTTCATCACCCAAGTAATAAACATAGTACTTAATAGGTGGCTTTTCAATTCTCACCCTCCCCCCATTCTCCACCCAAGAAGCAGGCCCCAGAGTACACTGGCCTCTTCTTTGTGTCTGCATCTACTCAGTGTGAATGTTTAGCTCCGACTTATAAATGAGAACGTGCAGTGTTCAGTGTTCTGGTCCTGCATTAGTTCACTTAGGACAATGGCCTCCAAATTCATCCTTTCCACCAAGGACAAGATCTTGTTCTTTTTCATGGCTGTGTAGTATTCCATCGTGTATATGTACTACATTTTCTTTATCCAGTCTACAGTTGAGGGGGATTTAGGTTGATTTCACGTCTATACTATTGTGAATAGTGCTGCAATGAATGTATATATCCATGTGTCTTTATGGTAGAATGATTTCTATTCCTTTGGGTATATTCTTTTGTCTAATATGTGTCCTCCCTGCTCTCTTTGTGCTTCTGAGTTTATACCCTTTTAACTCCTGCACTGTTACTTAAATGACATTTTGACAGGAGACAGGACGTGCCTATGTTCAATTCTCCGTGTGTGAAAAGAATCCTCTTCCTGCCTTTTGTTAAAGGTTTCCCCAAAGATTTTTCACTGTTGTGTTGATCCATTCATCCATTCACTGCACAGGTATTATTTGTGCACTGTGAGTCAGGCCTCGTGACAGGTACAGGGGAAAATTGGGGGTAGACCAGATGCAACGAGACCCAGCCTAGGAGGTAGAGCGGACAGGGACAGGTGGCTTAAAGGAAGGCAGAGGGACAAAGAGCTGCAGAGGGCGTCATGCAGCGCGGGGCCTGCCCCTAGCTCCACCGACTACCTAAGCCAGGCAGGAAGGGTCTGCGCAACCCACTCTTCCAGGTGGGGAAACTAAGGGCGGCCGTGGCCGAGTCAGGTCCTGGCCCTGCTCTCTGGCTTCTGGCCCCTCTTTTGTTATCTCTGAGTACCCCTCATCCCCTCGCTCCCCCTGGTCCCCTCACCCCTGTCTCCTCCATCACTCCACTTTTCCTTCTTCCCCCAGAGCTCACAGTGGATTCTCGTCTTGTCGGCACAGCAGCAGATGCCTGTTCCTGCTGAGAATCAGGGGCTTGGGCCAGACCGTCTTGTCAGCAAGGGTCCTGCTCTGTGGGGCTGCATCCCAGGGACTCCTGGGGGGCCACCAACCCTGCATGCCCCCTTCACCGGCCGGGGAGGCCCCAGAGGCAGGGTGCTGTGAGCGCAGTGCCCAGTGTCATGGAAGTGGGCCCTAGCCCACCCGCCAGCAATGTGGGCTCTGCATTTCTAACAGGGAATTGAACTGGCTTCGGGCCACCCTTGGCTTTCATCCCAGCCTCCTCCACTGCTCTCTGCCCTGCCTCACCCTTCTAAATCCATGGCTTGCCCTTCTCCCACTTTCTAAAACCAGCAGAATGCTACTCCCTCTTCCTCTGGAAGGGAAAAAAGTATCTGTAGGCGAGAAAGCCAGTTCCTCCAGACAGCGCAGGCAAAGTGCCTGGGCTGCCTGTCAAATCTGATTTCAAAAGACAATTCTATTTTGAGCAAAAGAATAATGAAGAGATATCCCCAGCTGTCCTGGAAAGAACTCTCTTCTCTCCTCCCGTCAGCCTGCATGGCCTAGCCCACCAGCATCTCTGCAGCCACATCCAGTGTCCGCTGTGGCCACAGGTCCCTGTACCTCTCCCTGTCGTGCCCCCACTCCCCAAGCACTCACAGGGCAGTCCCTGCCTGGAATGGCTTCTCTCCTCCTTTTCCCATCTGAAGCATATCTGACTTCCAGGGACAATTAAGCCACCTCCCCTTGGTGCCCTCGCAGAGCCCCTACCCCTCCCACTCATCTCTCCAGTGCAAATGAGGATGGCTGGCCACAGCCCACAGGCTCCAGCATGACTGGCACGTGCAGTGCAGGGGCTTGCCCGCTCAGAGATGGCACATCCGAGATGCTCAGCACCTATGGAATGAATGAGCCAGAGAATGGACCACCTCGTGCCAGGCCCCAGCAACAGGGGAGGAAGGCAGGATTTCCTGCTGGTAGGTAATTGAGGATGGAAGTGACAAAGCTAGTGGTGGGTGAAACTGGCATCCACGCTTTGTGGCAACCAGGTTGCAGTTTTCCAGGAAACCCTGAGGAGCAGGGAAGACTTGGCATCACTGCCCCGTGGCAGGAGCTGCGATGCAGGACCACCACCAACCAGCCACTGAGCCCAAGCCCCAGCTTGTGCCTCTGAGCCTGCACCTGCCAGAGAAAGGGATTCCTTCCATCCGATGCATGCGGAGGAACCCAGGCAGGAGGACCTTTCCTGAAGGCTGAGGAGTCTGTGTGTGACATTCTTCAGGACATTCTCCTGTGAGGAAGCCCAGGACTGATCTCCTGTCCTCCGAATCCTCCGTCCAAGCCCAGCAGCACTGATGAGACAGCCCCAGAAACTCTTCCTTTCCTGGCATTGCCACTGTCTGCTCACCCTTCTCCCAGAACCCATCTTGAGCATCCCTGTGCAGGGATTACATACCAGAAAAGGCTCCCATGCATAAGGGAGAGACCATGGGGTAACCAGGGAGGCTCAAGCCAGGGAGAGGTAGGATCCAGGTCACTGAGGGCCCGAGGCCCCACTACATTCCCAGACCCTCTCTGCTGCGTTTTCCCCAGTATACTCACCACCTTCTGATACCAACACAATGAGGACGTGGAGTTTTCCTACCGTCCTGTCTGCCTCTAACTCCTCTAACAGCGCTCAGCTTCCTGAGGGCTGGGAGTTTTGTCTGTTTTGGTCACTGCCCCATCCCCAGGGCCTAGAACACTGTGGCTATGCAGATAAACAGCCCCTCTGTAAGGAGGAATGGGTGGAAGTGTGGATGCCTGCCTGGCCTGGGGTGAGCCAGGCTGGCCAAGGCAAGGACTCTGCTTATTGCATGGCACCCCAACTTTTTACTAGGTCTTAGTCAGCTCACGGAACACCACAGCCTGGGCAGCTTAAACAGCGGAGGTTGTTTTCACCCAGTTCTGGAGGCTGAAAGCCCACCGGCAAGATGCTGGTAGATCCGGCTCCTCGTGAGGGTCCTCCTTCCAGCTTTCAGACAGCTGACTTCTTGTTGTGCCCCATGTGGCAGAGAGAGGGAGCAAGAGGGAGAGAGAGAGCAAGAGATGATCTCACTCACGCCTCTTCTCATGAGGACACTAATCTCAGTGATGAGGACTCCACCCTCATGACCTAATTACCTCCCACAGACCCCACCTGCAAAGACCGTTGCACTGAGGATTACGGCTTACACATTTTGGGGGGACGCACAGGTAGTCCATAACACCAGGCTTTCGAAAGGGTATGCTTGAGTCACATTCCAGACGAGCCCCAAATGATTCTGAGAATTCCTCATCAGTTGTGCGTAGCATCTCCGTAAGGGCAGAACTCGCCACGGTGTAAGAGCAAGTACCGCATCGAGGACCAGGAGAAACAAGCCTGAAATCCAGCCTCACCGCACCAGCCCAGAACCCCATTCAAGCCACTTGCCCTCCCCAGGCTGTGCCCACTCACCCCTCCTCCAGCAGGGAGCTAGGGCTTCTCCATCCCTTGATTCCCTCAAGATCTTCGCTACTCTGAGGAGCTGTGACTCCATAACCGTGCTGGGGAGGCAGACCCCCCACTGGAGGAAGTGTGTTCCCTGAACATGGTGAAATGCTGCCCCAAATACTGACTACAGGATGTTGCTCCTCTATCTACCCAATGCGCGTCCACCAAGGGATTTCAGTGTATTTCGGGAAAAGAAAAAAACCCAGATTTCCCATTGTTTGTGGCTTAGTTATTTCAGCCAAAAGAAATTACATAAACTAGGAGAAAGGAGGTAGCTTCCAGGGAGAATGGGGAATGTTTCGAGAAAGGGTCACAGATACAGACTGACCCCTAAATGCAGAAGGAGCCCGAAAACCAAAGTACAGACAGGACAATCCAGTTTGCCGGTAGAGGATGATTTATTGGGGAACTTATGGACAGAAGCGTGGTCTTGGGCAGCCGCAACACAGGTAGATCTCCATGCTGTCACCACCCCCCAGGCCGAGGACTTCTGTAGTAAAGGAAAAGGGCTTACAGGCACTATTAGGGTGACCTTCCAGGAAAAGACAAGAATGCTGTGTACATCATAACCAGTAATTTCCGTGATAACATCAAAGTCGTTTTGGCCTAAGGGCAGCGTTTACAGTCAGTTCACATGCACTAATACAAGGAACGATAGGTAAACTGGAAATCTGAGAGGCATTCTCAGAATTAGAGTTCATCAGAAGTCAACATGGCAGATTCACTCCTGAGACAGAGTCATTTTAACCTCCACCTAGCAGAAGGGAAAGGAGGGCTGTCAACACCTGCTAAATGTTCCTGCACTTCACATATCTCATTTAATGCTTAGTAAGTAGGGACTGAGAGGAAAGAGACGCTTGATTTACAGGGCTGGATTCAAGAAAGCCACTTCTGTCTTATTCAAAATTCAGTGTACTTTTTATTCTCTTCTTCAACAGCTATAAATACGATGCACTGTGTGTGTGTGTGCCAGAAGTGAGCAGTTAAATGTATTTACAGTTTGTAAATACAACATTTACCAAAGCGATCCTTTTTATTCGTGTGTGGGGAAACCACTAGTTGAAATTTGTAACAACTCATTGACAAATTAATTGCACTAAAGGTAAAAGAAAATTTGAGATCTCAATGGAAGAATGATGTTCTGACTTCCAAGGAGCAAACTAAGAGTTCAAAGGGCTTTGGAAGCTGAGTATTTATTTCTGCTGAGACAAACTGAAGAGAACCAGAGTTTGAATTTCTCAGGAAGCTCCCCTAAGTGGTGAGTATGCTTAAAGCCAGGCTTTAAAATGGGCAGAACGGGGACCTCTGTTGATGCCAAGATTAGGTAATAAGGACTGCTTTACCCTTTCTCCCGAAACGAAACAACAGTAAAAACCGTGCCGGGTGCTGTGGCTCACGCCTGTAATCCCAGCATTTTGGGAGGCCGAGATGGGTGGATCACCTGAGGTCAGGAGTTCGACACTAGCCTGGCCAACATGGCGAAACCCCATCTCTACTAAAAATACGAAAATTAGCCGGGTGTGATGACAGGCACCTGTAATCCCAGCCACTCGGGGGGCTGAGGCAGGAGAATCTCTTGAACCCGGGAGGAGGAGGTTGCAGTGAGCCAAGATCACGCCACTGCACTCCAGCCTGGGCGACAAGAGTGAAACTCCATCTCAAATAAATAAATAAATAAAGCTGACCAAATAAATGAAACAAAGAATTGGAAGACACCATACTTAAGGCAACTAGTACAGTCTGGACATTTGTCCCCTCCAAATCTCCTGTTAAAATGTGATGCCCAATGTTGGAGGGGGGTGCTGAGTGGGAGACGCGCGGCTTGTGGAGGCTGGTCCCTCATAAATGGCCTGGTGCTGCCCTAGCAGCAATGAGCAAGTTCTCATTCCATTAGTTTCCAAGAGAGCTGGTTGCTAGAAAGAGCCTGGCGCCTCCTTCCCCACCTCTTTCTCTTCCTTCTTGTCTCTCCATGTGACACCTGCTCCACCGTGAGTGGAAACAGCTTGAGGTCCTCACCAGAAGCAGATGCTGGCTCCATGCTTCTTGTATAGCCTGCGGAACTGTCAGCCAAGTAAACCTCTTCTCGTTACAAATACCAGCCTCAGGTGTTCCTTTAAAGCAACAGAAAGAGACTAAGACAGCAACCAAGGATCATGATCCCTGAAAGATGGGGGAAATGAGGTGAGCCCTCAAATGGCCCCAGTTGGTTATCCTGAGGGTTTCCAGGCCAAAACCCAGGGACAGTACGTTCAGGAGGAGCCTGGCAGACTCCCTGTTGCAGAGAGGAGCTGAGAGCCCAAGACATCTAAGGCCTCCAGAGTCCACAGTACAGAGTGCTGAGAGGGAGAGAGCTGCTTAGGAAGAAAACTCCTCAAAGAGGATCTGCTGCAAGTCTTCAGCTGAGAACTGATCAGTGCACACTTCAGAGTAAACCACGAGAGGCCAGGGAAGGTACCACTCCGAAGAATCAGAGGTAACAGTTTCCACCAACAAGGTAACAAGGCTGGGAATAGTGCCTGGGCCCACCAACCCTACTGAAAACCACAAGACTCGTGGGGCCTTAGTCATGGGAAGCACCGGGCTTAAAATGAGCAATGCTCCTAACAAATCTCAAAGGCAAGGCCCAAAAGGATCAAACTGTTTCCCAGTACTTAACTGTGTCCCCAAACAAAGCTCAAGACTATGTGTAGGAGTACAAAAATATCCAGCACCTAACAACGGAAAACTCACAAAAATCAGCGGGTATGCAAAGAAACAAGAAAATAGAAGTGACAATGAGTAGTTCAACCAGTCACTCAAAACTGACCCACAACTGACACAGATGTTAGAATTAACAGGTAAGGATATACAAACCGGAGCCAGAACTAGGATGAGGCATGAGAAGCACAAGGGCACAACATTGTAAGAGGCACAGACTCTCAGGCTTGTGCAAATACAGACCATAAGTCAAAAGTGTACAGTCATGGACAGCATGAGGATGTCCCAGTCAGTGAGAGACCATATATATGATGGGGTCTCATAAGATTATAATGGAGCTGGGAAATTCCTATCACCTACTGATGTCTTAACAATCCCAAAGCCTAGCCTGCGTAGACCTAGGCCAATGTGTGTGTTTGTGTCTTCGCTTTTAACAAAAGAGTTTCAAAAGCAAAAAAAAAAAAAAAGAAAAGAAAAAAGACAATAGCTTGTAAAATAAGGATATAAAGAAAAAGATATTTTTATACAGCTGTGTGATGTGTTTGTGTTTTAAGTAAACACATTATACTTTACAAAAGCGTTAAATTAACTTTAAGATTTAACATTAAAATTTAAAAGTTTATACAGGAAAAAAGTTACAGCAAGCTAAAGTTAGTTTATTATTGGAAAAAGAAAAAACATTTTTATAAATGTAGTATAGCCTAAGTGTACAGTGTTTATAAAGCCTACAGTAGCGTACAGTAATGTCCCAGGCCTTCACATTCACTCAGCACTCACTCGCTGACACACCCAGCACAACTTCTAGCTCTGCAAGCTCCGTCCATGGTCAGTCCCCTATACAGATGTATCATTTTTTATCCTTACAGTATTTTAACTGTACCTTATCTATGTTTACACCTGTTTAGATAAATGCTCACCGTTGTATTACAATGCCTACGGTATTCAGTATAGTAACCTGCTGTACAGATTTGTGGCCTGGGAGCAATAGGCTCTACCATATAGCCTAGGGGTAGGTGTGTAGTAGACTCTCTCACCTATGCTTGTGTAAGTACACTCCGTGATGTTCACACAATGATAAAATCGCCTAATGATGCATTTCTCAGAACATACCTCTGTTGCTAAGTGATGTATGACTGTATACTATAAAACTTAAAGCAACCGCAAAAATAACAAAACGAAGCCAAAATAGTAGATAACAAAATTACTTTTTAGAATATTTAATATATCCCAAAGAAGGCAGAGAAAGAGGTAGAAGAGACCAAGAACGGATGGGACCAACATAAAACAAATAGCAAGATAACAGATTTAAACTTAACAATGTCAATAATCACATGATATATAAATGGCTTAAATACCCCCAATTAAATGGCAGATATTGTCAGATTGGATAAAAAATCAATACCTAACAATATGCTGCCTATAAGAGATATGCTTTAAGTAAAGACACAAATAAGTTAAAGGGACAGAAAAAAGATATGCCATGCTAAAGACACTAAGAAAAAGAAATCTGGAGTGACTATACTAGCATCAGATGAAGTAGGTCTCAGGGCAAAAACATCTACATTACTATGGGCTAGAAAGTTTATCTTACAATAATACAGTGGTAATCTCATCACAGAAACATAAAAGTCATACCCATTTTTGCCTTCATAGCAGAGTTCCAAAGTTACATGAATAAAAAACTGATAGAACTGCAAGGAGCGATAGATAAATCAACAGTTATAGTTAGACATTACAGCATTCCTTTCTCAATAACTGATCAATTAAGCAGAAAGAAAATTAGTAAAAGCATTGATGATTGGAACCACGCTGTCAACCAAGCTGACCCAAACACTACTAACAGGATGCTCCATGCAAGAAAAGCAGAATACACCACATTCCACTCAAGCACACTCCAAACATTTCCTATACATATTCTTCTCAACCGCACTCCGAACATCCCCTGCACACATTTCTCTCACGCACACTCCCAACATTTCCCGGATACATTCCTCTGAAGCACATTCGGAACATTCCCTGTACACGTTCTTCTCAAACGCACTCAGATCATTTCCTGTGCACGTTCTTCTCAAGCACACTCCGAACATTTCCTGTACACATTCTTCTGAAGCATACTGAGAACATTTACTCAGATAAACCATGTTCTGGACCAGAAAACACATACACATCTGTATCAGTTTAAGAAGTTTCAAGGAATACAGTCTGTTCTCTGACCACAAATAAATCATGTTAGAAATCAAAAGCAGAAAGACATCTGAAATTATTTCAAATATCTGAAAACTAAGCAACACAATTCTAAATAACATAAAACAAAGAATAAGTCAAAAGTTAAATGAGAAATTATTTTGAACTGATGAAAATAAAAATAATATATCAACATTTATGGAATGCCACTTAAGAAGTACTGACAGAAAATTTGTAGCACTTTATAAACACCCATACCAGAAAATAAGAAGAGTCTTAAATCAATGATATCACCTTGAGAAATTAGAACACAAAAGAAAATTAAGCCCAAAGTAAGTAGAAAAAAGGAAATAACAGAAATACAGAAAACTGAAATATATGTATATATTAACAAAACCAAAATTCAGTTCTGTGGAAAGACTGATAATATTATCAAACACATAGCGGGAAGAGAGAAAGTCACAAATTACCAAAATTATGAATGGGAGAAGGGACATTACTCATAAATGAAAATGATAACAAAGGAATATTATTGTACTGTGTTAAATAAAATTCCAAAAAATTGTGTGTATCTGGAACCTGTGAGTATGACATTCCTTGTAAATAGGATCTTTGCAGATGTAATCAAGTTAATATGAGGTTATACTGGATTGGAATGAATCCTAAATCCAATGACTGGTGTCCTTATAAGACAGGAAACTTTGGACACAGAGAGACACACAGGGAAAATGCCACATGAAGATGGAAGCAGAGACTAAAGTACCTAAGAGCCACAGAAGGCTAAGGATTTCCATAAACCACCAGAAACCAGGAGAAAGGTGTGGAACAAGTTCTGCTCAGAGCCTCTGGAAGGAACAAACCCTGCCCATACCTTCATTTTGGACTTCTAACCTCCACAAACATGAGATTTCTGTTGTTTTAAGCCACTCAGTTTATGGTAATTTGCTACAGAAACCCTAGGAAAGTGATATAATTATAAACAAATTTATGACAATACATTTGAAAATGTAAATGAGCTGGGCAAATTTATTGAAAGTAACAAAAACTACCAAAACTCACACAAAAAGAGATAACCTATCTATCTCTGTATCTATTAAGAAAACAGAATTATAGTAAAATGTTTTCCACATAGAAAACTCCAGGCCCAGAAAAATTAACTAATTCTACCAAACATTTAAGGAAGAAATAATACAAGTTCTACTAAAAAGTTATTCCAGAAAACAAAAGAGGAAGGAATACTTCTTAACTGATTATGTAAAGCCATTATTACCTGATTCCAAAGCCAGGAAAAGGCATTACAAAAAAAAAAAAAACTATAGATCAACATCCCTTGTGAATATAGATATAAAAATTCTTAACAAAATTTTAGTAAATCAAATCCAACAATGTATAAAAAGATCAGTACATCATGGCCAAATTTATCTGAGGAATGCAAGATTCATTTAGCATTCCCAGATCAACCAATGTAATCTCCATATTAACAAACTAAAACAGAAAAACTATATTTTCATCTCAATCGATAGAGAAAAAATGTTTGAGACAATCCAGCACCCATTCTTCACAAAGGCACTCAGCAAAGTATAATAAGAAGGGAGCTTCTTCAACCTGATAAAGGATGTCAAAAAAAAAAAAAAAAACCTACAGAAACATCATACTTAATAGTGACAGACTGAAGATATTCCCCTAAGACCAGGAGCGAGATGTCTGCTCACCAATTCTATTCTATTCAACATTGCACTGAAAGATTTCATCAATACAATACAATAAGGCAGGAAAGGAAAGGAAAGGAAAGGAAAGGAAAGGAAAGGAAAGGAAAGGAAAGGAAA
>NW_012115155.1:10966940-10983583 GCF_000951035.1 Colobus angolensis palliatus | reverse complement strand
GGAAAGGAAAGGAAAGGAAAGGAAAGGAAAGGAAAGGAAAGGAAAGGAAAGGAAAGGAAAGGAAAGGAAAGGAAAGGAAAGGAAAGGAGGAAAGGAAAGGAAAGGAAAGGAGGAAAGGAAAGGAAAGGAGGAAAGGAAAGGAAAGGACAAGCATTCAGGTTGGAAAGGAAGAATTAAAATTCTCTATTCACAGATGCCATGATCATCTGTGTAGAAAATTCAGTGGAAATTCTTAAAATGCCTCAAACTGATAGGTGAGGGTAGCAAGCTTGCAGGTTACAGAGTCCTATTAAAAATAAAATTTAAAAAAATCTATTGTATTTCTGTATACTAGCAATAAAAATCATACATTAAAATTCTTTAAATACCATGAAATTAGCATCAGAAAATACGAAATTATGTGATAAACCTGATGAAAGATTTGGAAACTACAAAACACTGTTGAGAGAAATAAAAGGAGACATATATCATGTTCTTGGGTGAGAAAACTCAACAGTATTAGGATGTCAGTTCTCCCCAAATTCATCTACAGTTTCAACATAATCCCACTCAAGCAGTTTTTTTGTACATAGCAAAATGATTATAAAATTTATATGTAAATGCAAAAGACTTAGAATATCTACAACAACTTTGAAAAAAAAAAAGGACAAAGAGAACTAACACTCCTAATTTTAAGACTGGCTATAAAGCTCCAGTAATTATATGACAGAGTGGCACTGTCATAAAGACAGTCAAATAAGTCATGGGAACAGAAGGGAGGTGGAGCCCCTCTACAGTAACCTTGCGCAGCCCCTCCGAAAGGCTGCAGGCCAGCCCTGAAGCCCTACCTGGGCTCACCCGGGGATGTGCACCTGTGAGCTCTGCCTGCTCCAGGCAGCCTCCACACAGGTGCAGCTCAGACACCTCTGTACCCTCCTCCTGGATGGGCCTCTTCCACTCAGGTCATCCCCAGAGGCCAGGGGCACCAATCGAACCCCCTCCTTTCCTTATTTTGTCACCTACCCAAGGTCCTGTAGACTTGACTTTCAGTGTCGTTGGCCAGCAGTTTGTCCTAAAGTCCTCTGTATTCAGAGGCCAAGAGACTAGCCTGGCCCCGGTAAGGCTCCAGGGAGCTGGCCTGGCCTGGCCTGCCAGTCAGTGTTCCTGTGACAGGCACAAGGTGAGCACCCAGCCCGTTCCCGCAGAACCCACTTGCTGTAGCGACACACAGGAAGAGGCAGCGAGGGACTGCGATTGAAAGCCCTCTCCACAGCTCTGTGGCTAGAGGCAGGTCATTGGCCTCGCAGAGCCTATGGTGGGAGGGAGACAAATGGGTTGACAGGTGCCCACATGGTTGCCAGGAACATTTCAGAGTGCAGGTGTGTGGTGGCCAGGCAGCCAAAGGACCTCACCTGGCCAAGGTGGGCCACAAGGCAGCCCAGAGGAGGTGGCTTCAAATCAAGTCCTGGAGGACAAGCAGGAGTCAGCTCTAACTCTACTTAAGTCCTCTGTGCAGAGTGTTGCCCTCTGGGGTCAATTACAAGGATGAAGATGAAGTAGAGGGGACAGAGTGTGTGGTGGAGCCAGGTAGTCTGGTTCCAAAGTAAACAGTGTTCCCACCCCAATGCCAGGGAGATGTGGCTGTAAAAGTGGAGACCTGCCCAAAGAAAGCAGCACAGTGGCCTGCAATACTGTCCAGAGACCACTGTCATATACCCACATCTGCTTGCTGCCCCAGCTTGGCTGCCATGCCCCCACTACAGAACTATGCCTTGAGCAGTTGGAATTAGCACCAAGGCTTGCATTAGGGCTTGTGTTAGGGGTGTGTGGTCTAAGGCAGTGCTCCCCTGGTCCTATCAGGCCAGCAGGGCTTATGGCTGACCTGGTAAGCCTTTGGAAGTCCTCAGCCCCTCAACTGCTTGCTTGGACTTTGGGGACACCTAGCCATGTAAAGAGAGGGCTCTGCAATAAGCCAGCCCTTTAGACTCTGGGTGCAACAGGCTCCCTGGGCAAGATGAGACCATTCCTGGGGTGGAAAGGAGAGGGTCCTGCTGTGATATGTGCCTGTCCTCACGGTCTCTATGGCTCAGACACAAAACCAGACATAACAGGAGCCTCTGGCCAAGCAGCAGCAATGAGGGAATGATTAAAAAACAAATGCAGTCACCTCAGCCAGGTGCAGTGGTTCATGCCTATAATCTCAGCACTTTGGGAGGCCAAGGCGGGTAGATCACCTGAGGTCAGGAGTTCAAGACCAGCCTGACCAACATGGCAAAACCCTGTCTCTACCAAAAGTACAAAAATCAGCCAAGTGTGGTGGCGGGCACCTGTAATCCCTGCTGAGGCAGCAGAATCGCTTGAACTCAGGAGCAGAGGTTGCAATGAGCTGAGATCGTGCCACTGTACTCCAGCCTGGGTGACAGAGTGAGATTCCTGTCTCAACAACAACAACAAAAAAAGCAGGTGCCTGCCCAGGCCATGTGGTCTACCTTACTTTATTCACAGCATGTTCCCTGGGCACGGGTGTGAGGATGGGCTGTCTCCAATGGCGTTATTCGGCAGGCACTCTGAAGTGCTTCCCCGAACCCTGTTGTCTATTTTCCTGGACTTGAGTAATGGTGCTATTAGTGGCTTTATTTGATCTTCATTAAATTTGGGAATTGTTCTCACCAACTCAGTCAGAGATAAAATATTATTTTTCATATTTCCAAAGTTTCTTATGATAATGGTCCAAGGCTGGAGTCTGGGATTTCCTCTCTCATCCTCTCCTGATATTGGGTTTAAATTTTGAGAGAGTGAGTTATTTGTTTGTCTGGCTTAGGCATCGGACATTCTTCAGTAACAGCATGAAAGATGAGAAGGCTGCTCTTCCCTAAGACCATGTTATCTGTGGTAATCACTTCTGATATTTTATTGTTTGAATATGGTAGGTTCTTCTGTGTCATATTTTATAGACAGCTTTTGTGATCAATATCTGATATCAATTGGTAGAATTACTGTTTCTCACTTGCACAAATGTCTAGCATAGATTACGCTTCCAATATAGATTAAAGAGCAAGTCTGGATTTTTTTCTTGCCAAATTATTCCTGGCAATGAGGCAGCTGGGACACCCGGATGGAGGTAGAATCCACTCACCCTCTCCCTACACACAAACAGAGGCTTGGAACAGGGTGCGCATCTGGTGCCGGCTCTTCCTTGAGGCCCTGTGGCTGAAACAGAGAAACTCCCGCCCTGGTCTTGGCCCCATGGACCAAGCACCTGGGAACTAGCATCCACCAGACTATTCTTGCCTGGACCCCATTGCTGAGTCCTAGGGAAAGGAACTGAGTGGAAATAAATTGGTGGGACATGGAATGTGATTGAAAGGGGGCAATTCTTATTCAGTCAGGAGAGAGGCAGTTACAATTCCAGATTTGCAGGGTGGGCAGTTGGGCAATGGGGACCCTGGACTCATACCGATTAAGGAAGAAGACAGTGATATCACTTTTGGACGCATTGGGGCTGACTTGCTCATGGCACATCCCAGCGATGCCAACTAGCATGTAAGCTGTCAACCTCAAATAATGAGGTTCAGAAAATACGATTAACTATAGCTTATTTCAACACAAAGCTTGCGGATGGCCACCCGGGAGACCCCAACTTCGAACGAATGAGGTCAGTGTCCCAAAGTGAAGTTAAGGTTTCACTTACCTAAACAGGGACAGGGAAATCTTAACAGGAACAACATTTTCCATACAAGACAAACGTATAGGGTGCGGGGATTGATTGGTTACAGACTGCTGCTTGCCAAGGAAGAATGTCTTACTACTCCATGAGGAGGGGCAGTGACCTGAGGGCGTTTTATCTCTGGTACTACTTGGTCTTTATTATTTACAGGGGACAAAAGGCAGAAGTTGCTGCATAGCCACATTCCTCTCAAGGCTCAGAACAATTTAAAAGTCCAACAGCTTTAAGTTTGAATTCTTCAATTTCACAGAGCCAAAGAGGTCAGATGTAACAATACAGATTTCAGAGTCATTAGAGCTCATCTGGCTCACTCCCCAGGCAAACGTTTATTGAGGGCCATCTGGGCATAGGACGAGAATAGGAACTTCTTGAATAAGAAACCATAGTCGGCTGGGGTCCAGGCGCTGGGGACGGCTCAGAAGGCAGAGGTTGGAGAGCTGGCAGGCTGGAAGAACTGTGGAGCTCTGGAGAGCGTGGTGGGGGTGGTGAAGGGCCAGCCATGGGCAGTGAGGGATGGATTCCTCGGGCTAAGGAGTCCAGCAGTACCACAGCCAACTTTGGGGGAATTGCAGGTCTACAGCTTGGGAGCTGCTGGCAGTGTTAGGAGGTGATCAGGCAAAGGCTTAGTGAATCAGGAGGAGAGGAGACCACCTACGGGTGGGGAGCCTCAGAGGAAGGGAACCTGCAGGTGGCATAGGGACCGTGCCCATCCCCACGCAGCCCTGTCCTCTGCTCTGTGTGTGTGCTGTCAACAACCAGGAGAAACAGCTCGGGGACAGGGTCCAGCAGGAACAGGGCAGGTGGGAGGATGGCCACTAGGGCGGGGCCAGAGCTCTGCCCTGGGTCTTCCAGCCACCTGGATCTTCGGGTGAGAGTGGAACATGAGGTGATGGAGAGGAGACGGAGGGACTCACTTTACACCGCACTGCCTCCAGCAACTGGAAGTCACACAGCAATTTAAGGAGGGTTATTCTGCCCTGGAGTTTCTCTAGAGTGGAGGGGAGGGAGGGAGACAGGAAGCAAACTCACTTTGCTCTTCCCCGCCTCCAGCATGCGTAGACAAGAGGTTGATTCTCTAGCTGACCGAATGTCTTGCTTTTTATATGATGTTGTTACGTCCAGTTAGCACAATCTTCATCCATTATCCAAGATTCCTAAGAGAGATTTATTCCTTTGTTTTTAATAAGTGGTCAAAAAGCCTTCAGGTCATTAGATAATATGAGACTGTTTTCTGGGTGTCTGACTCAGCCTGGCCTGATGCAACAAAATGCCGTGAGCGGGGTGGCTCATAAACAATAGACTTTTATTTCTCACAGCTGAAGAGACTGGGTGCCAGCATGGCCGGGTTCCGGGAAGAGCCCTCTTCAGAGCTGCAGGCTTTCAGCTTCTCACTGTACCCTCACATGGTAGAGAGACAGCAGCAGCAAGGTCTCTGGGGTACCTTGTAAAGCCCTCTACCTCAAGACCCACTTACCTTCCAAAGGCCCCACCTCTTAACACCATGGCACTGGGGGTTAGGTTTCAACATAGCAATTTGGGGAGGACACAAATATTCAGACCATAATGCTGGGTCCAGAGTGAGGGAAAATATTTATTAGTATCTCAGGGCAAGACGACATACCTTATTAAGCTAGAAGGTCTTTTTCCCACTTATCCTTAATTGCAAAAACGAACTGATTCCCCACGCATGTGCTGCCTGTGGGAAGAGACAGGGCCCCGGGGAAGATGCTGCAAATCCTTGATACTCAGACCAGCAGCGTCAGATGAGCCGTGCCTGGAGGTAGAGGATCTCAAAACGCAGGATCTCCGGCCCCACCCAGGCCTACTGATCCCAGTCTCTATTTCGATGAGACCCTCCAGGAGACGACAGGGCACTTCGTAGTTTAAAAGCTTTGGATGGCCGGGCGCGGTGGCTCAAGCCTGTAATCCCAGCACTTTGGGAGGCCGAGATGGGCGGATCACGAGCGAGGTCAGGAGATCGAGACCATCCTGGCTAACACGGTGAAACCTCGTCTCTACTAAAAAATACAAAAAACTAGCCAGGCGAGGTGGTGGGTGCCTGTAGTCCCAGCTACTCGGGAGGCTGAGGCAGGAGAATGGCGTGAACCCGGGAGGCGGATGTTGCAGTGAGCTGAGATCCGGCCACTGCACTCCAGCCCGGGCGACAGAGTGAGACTCCGTCTCAAAAAAAAAACTTTGGACGAGACTCTATGTACCTCCCTGAACAAAATGCCTGTAGCTCCAAGGCTTCCAGGAGAAAACTAGTCCAGAAGCGCAAACCTAATTCTCAGCAGTTCTCAGTCATAACCCTAATTACCATCAACAGTGTTGATGGCTGTTGATACGCCTGCATTTGGTAATCCTCCCAACCCTAGGAGCTGACTATATCATTATGGTCCCCTGGTCCAGGTGGGAATTCGGAGGCTCCTAGAAGTCAGGGAACTTGCTAAGGTCACCCTGTAAGAGGCAAACCTCGTCAGCCTGAATCCCCGGATGCCACAGATTCCCGGGAATGTAAAGGTATTCATGGGGTGCATGGTACAGGACAGCTCAGAGATGCTCCTGAGCAACACTGGACCGTGCAGTTAATGGTTTGCTGCAATCACATAATGGAATGATATTCCATATGCAACAACAATGTTTTTAAAACCACCAGTGATACAGAGGAATCCTCATTTTGAAATAGTTCTTGAAAAAATATAGTGTAAAAACATATGCAATACATACACACATACAGAGAGAGACAGAGAAAGGAAAGTGAGACCAGTCCAGTAACTGAAAATGTCCACATTAACTGAAGATGTGACTCCCGTGTGACTCAGTGATTCCACCCCTCTGGGGAGAGGTTCAAGGTTACACTAGAGACATACGCATGAAGAGTCCTCATGTGCACCATTTTAACAGCAAAATATTGGAATCAACTCAAATGTCCAGTAGTCACAGAATGGATGAATAAAACATGGAGTATTTTCAGTCAGTGAAAGACTATCCAGCATGTTAATAAAAACTAGATCTGGCCAGGTGCGGTGACTCATGCCTGTAATCCCAGCGCTTTGGGAGGCTGAGGCGGGCAGATCACCTGAGGTCAGGAGTTCGAGACCAGCCTGGCCAACATGGTGAAACCCTGTCTCTACTAAAATTACAAAAAATTAGCTGGGTGTAGTGGCGGGCCCCTGTAATCCCAGCTACTCAGGAGACTGAGGCAGGATAATCACTTGAATCCGGGAGGCGGAGGTTGCAATGAGCCAAGATCTTGCCACTGCACTCCAGCCTGGGCAACAAGAGTGAAACTCTGTCTAAAAAAAAAAAAAACAAAAAACAACAAAAAAAAAACTAGATCTTTATGAAAGAGATCTTCTTTTTTTGAGAAATATCAATGGTGCGCACCTGTCATCCCAGCTACTCAGGAGACTGAGGCAGGAGAATCACTTGAACCCAGGAGGCAAAGGTTGCAGTGAGCCAATATTGTGCCACTGCACTCCAGCCTTGGGAAAAAGAGCAAAACTCCATCTCAAAATAAAAAAAAAGAGAGAAGAAATCAAAATCACTGAAAAATCAATGGTGCACACCATTGATATTTTTCAAAAAAAGAATGTTTAATCAAAAAGGTGTGCTGAATAAAACTTTTAGTATAATATCATTTATATGCATTCTTAGAAACATAAAAAACAATATTCCAGATCACTCATGGTTACCCACATATAGACTGAATAGGCTGAAACAGACTGAGAAGACACACATTGAATGACTGGTTGTTGCGACGGGTCTGGGGCAGGGGTGGCAGGCGTCAAGGGGGCCTCAAATCTATACTGTGTTTTAATTCCTTAGAAAGCAAAAAAGATTTGCAAGAGATGTAATCTATATTAACAGTTGTTAGAACTTCTATATGTTAGATATATAAGTGCTTGTTATATTTGTAGTTTTCTGCAATTTTAAGATTTCTATATTTGAATTTATATATCCCATTGAAAAGTTTGGAGGAAAGTACATAACATATTAATGATGCTGTCCTCTGGATGATTTTGATTTCTTCTGTTTTTTCTTTTTTATTTTGAGATGAAGTTTTGCTCTTTTTGCCAAGGCTGGAGTGCAATGGCACAATATTGGCTCACTGCAACCTTTACCTCCCGGGTTCAAGTGATTCTCCTGCCTCAGACTCCTGAGTAGCTGGGATTACAGGTGCGCACCATCATGCCTGGCTAATTTTGTATTTTTAGTAGGGACAGGGTTTCACCATGTTGGCCAGGCTGGTCTCGAACTCCTGACCTCAGGTGCTCTGCCTGCCTCATCCTCCCAAAGTGCAGGGATTACAGGCGTGAGCCACAGCACCGGCCTCTTCTTTAAATTTTTCCGCATTTTCCAAATTTTCTGTTAGAATCTGTAACTTTCATAATCAGTAGATAAATAGATCCACCTCCCAATTTTCCAAGAACAAACGCACTTCCCGTCTCTGGGCTTTTGATACAAAGCAGAGCATACTGTTGAAGCCAAGCATAGTGGAAAATCAACAAATGAACAGTGCTGGTATCTGACAGCACATTTTCTTAAAGAAAACAACTAGAAATTCAGGAGGTGCAAACTGTTGAGATGAAAGAATTTTAGCACAGCTTCTCTATCCCTATTCAATTCTATCTCATGCCTATTCTGTGGCAAAACAAAGGCAGGGACTACTTCCTAGACATCTGGGTGCTTCTTGCATGCAGTTCGTTTTACCTCTGAATGCTAGAACTAGGCCACACATTAGGGGTTATCTAGTGACACCCATCATTTTACCATCAGGGAAACTGAGGCTGAGAACGACGAACAGGCTTGCAGGAGGTCAGACTGCGGCAGGAAGCTGAGTCTGACTCTTGCCACACTGATGCTGTGAGTGCTGCTCAGCATACCGTGGACAACGGGGGTGAAATCACACTTGTGCCTAAATACGAGAAGTAAGATAAATGTCAACGAAGCAATGAATTCACATTCTCTTAAAAAGAAGTAAACGTAAATTGCATTGCAGAGCAAAGCTAACATAGCTCTCTTCATTAGGCCCAGGTTCCTATTTCTGTCCTCAAAGTCGAATTGCCTGCTTGAGTAGGAGTCTCCTCCTTTACTGAATTCACTTGGTCCTGGATGATGCATTTGGATTTCAGCAGGCGCAGGTAAATTACACAGCTGCCTTTCCACCAAGCTTTCACTCGCTCCATGCAGGACTTCCAGAAAGTGACCTGCATCAAAGCAGAGGGTCTCACTCAGCGACAGTCAGGGAAAGAGGACCCTTCACCACTTCTGCTCATTCCATGCAGGATGCCTGGGCGGCTGCTCTTCACATTTCCACAGGCGCCTCGGAGAGTTTTAAAGAAATAAAATAATACAGCGACGGTTGAGGTTTGCCCTGTACCTCTCCCCTGTCCCACTCCCTTCCCAGCAAGCAAAGTCCTCTCCTGAAGTTAGCATGCATTCTTCCCGTCCTGAGAAACTTTAATCTGGTTGTGCATCTAAAGAGTGCAGAGTGATGCTTTATTATTACTATTTACACCAAGTCACACTGAATTTATAACACAGAAACATGCTTTCTTCATTCACCATTGTTGCTCTAAGCGCTCTTGGAGTGGAGACAGGTAAATCTAGTTCATTTATTTTCATTGCTGTTAGAATGTGTGCATAGGAATACGCCATAATTTATTTATCCAATTCCCCACCAGTGGGCATTGAGATCTTTCACTACTGTAAACAGTGCTCCTGAAACCTGTTTCTATCTTCCCCTCTCATGGAGGTGCTGCCCTGGGGAGGGTGCCTGGTGATAGACCCTGCAGTAGTACTTATTCAGCCTCATCAGGGCTCACCTGGCTGTCCTCCAAGGCCGACTGAGGTCCTCTCCTCCCAGCAGCACAGCCTGTGCTAGCCCAGCCCACGTCCCTCTTGTCACTGCTGCAACCTGTCCAGGGGTGTCCCGTGGCCATATAAATGGGCACTCCCCAGCCCCAGCTGGGGTGGGCGAGCCTATTTTTCCATGCGTATTAGCCACTAGGCATTTTTCTTCTGTGAAATGTGTGATCATGTCCTGTGACCATTTTTCTAGAGGATCATTTGTCTTTCTTCTTCCTTGATACTGTCCTTGGGTGACAGGCTCATACCTGAGCCTAGGACTGAGGGTTTTCTAATCTTTTTAAAATCTTGCTTTAACAGGTCCCACTGTGAGGTCCACACAGCTCATCACACCAAAGCAATGTCCGGAGTGGGCTGGGTGGGAATGCTGTCCCCTCAGGACAGAGGCAGGCGGCAGCGCGATCAAGGGCTTGTGTCTTGCATTTGGAGCTCTGTGGCTGACTCCGCTGTCCCTGGCTCTTCAGATAAAGGAGGGATGGTGAGCAGCCCAGCCTACCCAAGGAGCCCTGAGGCGCTGGGATAGATGAGGTGAGCAGGAGACTTGACCCAGCCTTGCTAACTGCAGCCATTGTGAATAGCTTGTGTCACATCTAATCAGTATTAAGTGAATACAACCTGGTTCAACTTATTATGAAGTAGAGATACCCTCAACATAAATTTCAGAAAGTAATGATGAAAAACAGGGAGAGCTGAAGTGAGTTGGAGTCATCATAGCGAGGCTCGGCACAGTTCTGTGTAGCTCCCTACAGACCCACAGTGGGAAGCAGACCCGCAGAGAGGGCAGGGGGCCCTCCAAAACACCTAGAGTGGATGGGGGTGGACATTGAAGACAGCATGCCTGCAGAGGAGCCATGGGACAGGGGGACTCTGATTTTAATTAAAGTCTTCCAGCAGAAGAGAACCCTAACGGAAGCAACTTCCCAATGAAATAGCAGGGCAGAGGTATTCTTAGATCCAGATTGGATCTAAGAGTGGGCTGACCACAGCCCAGCAGCCCCACCTCCCTCCGCACAAGCCCCATATCCAGCTACAGGAAACCATGATATGCCTAGCCCTCAAAGTGAAACTCTGAGGGGAAGAAAAAATAATATCCAGTAAGATGCAAAGTGAGGCCAGGAGGCATTTCCCACACCATGCTGAAACCAATGGGAAGTCTTTTTGCATGTGTGTGAGGAGTCTCACTCTGTCGCCCAAGCTGGAATGCAGTGGCATGATCTCGGTTCACTGCAACCTCCACCTCCCGGGTTCAAGTGATTCTCCTGCCTCAGCCTCCCAAGTAGTTGAGATTACAGGCACCCACCACAACGCCCAGCCAATTTTTATATTCTTTAGTAGAGATGAGGTTTCACCCTGTTGGCCAGGCTGGCCTCAAACACCTGACCTCAGGTGATCCACCCATCTCACCCTCCCAAAGTGCTGGGATTACAGGTGTGAGCCACCATGCCCAGCCAACCAATGGGAAGCCTTGATGGAGCTACGTATGTTAAAATGAAAAGAGATGGCATAGCTACGGAGGGGTCCTCAAAAAGTTGATGGACAATGTGTATTATTAAAAAAAAAAAAAAACTATGCAGGGATTTCAAATTCTTTTGCACCAAAATAAACTTGTACTAACTTGTTAAAACATGTCTGAACAGATTCTAGTTTGGGGAACTAGGAAAGATAAGACAACAATTTCAAGTATCCCTATCAGAGCAATATGAATTCTGCTAAAATCAAAGCAAGAACAAACAGCAAATCTCCAGTGAAACTTGGGTGGAAGAATAATGAAATCATGGAAGCTTTATGAAAAGCTTATGAGGACAATGCTCCAAAGGAATCAGCAGTTCACAAACCAATAACTCTTTTTAAGAAGGGATGAGGTGATGTTGAAGATGAAGCCCACAGCACCAGACCATCTACATTGACATGCCAAGAAAAAATTAATCTTGCTTGTGCCCT
Organism: Colobus angolensis palliatus; assembly: GCF_000951035.1. NCBI lineage: Eukaryota > Metazoa > Chordata > Mammalia > Primates > Cercopithecidae > Colobus > Colobus angolensis. The sequence goes on along the minus strand of NW_012115155.1, from coordinate 10,972,065 downwards.
AATTGAAGAGGGCTGGTGATTAACAGCTCAAATAGCCAACATCATAGACCTCTGAATCAGTTCACAATTCTAACTGAAAACTGAAGGTTGAGCAAACTTTCCACTTAATGGATGCCAAAACTGTTGCACCAAGGTCAGCTGCAGACAAGAGCAGGGTTGCCGACAGAAATCTTAAACAAGTGGGATCAAGATCCTGAAGCGTTTCTTCTAAGAATTGCAACAGATGAAATCTGGCTCTGCCAGTATGATCCTGAAGACAAAACACAATCAAAACAGTGGCGACCAAGAAGTGGAACGGGTCCAGTCAAAGCCAAAGGGGACTTGTCAAGAGCCAAGAACTTGGAAACAGTTCTTTAGGATGCTTGAGGCATTTTGCATGTTGACTTGTAGAAAGCCAAATAACAACAACATCTGCTTATTATGAGAGTGTTTTGAGAAAGTCAAAGCGTTAGCAGAAAAACACCTGGAAAAGCTTCATGAGAGAGTCCTCCACCACAACAATGCTCTTGTTCATTCTTCTCATCCAACAATGGCAATTTTGTGAGTGTTTCAGTGGGAAATCACTAGGCAGCCACTTTATACCCCTGATTTGACTTCGTCTGTCTGCTTTTTGCTTCCTAACCTTAAAATTTATTTAAAGGCACCCATTTTTCTTCAGTTAACAATGTAAAAAAGTCTGTACTGATATGGTTAAATTCCCAGGATCCTCAGTTCTTTACAGATTAACTAAATAGCTGGTATCAGCACTTACAAAAGTGCCTTGAACTTGATGAAACTCACATTGAGAAATAAATTTTATATATTCTAATCTTTTAGTTCTTTCTCCCAACTTTTTGAAGTCACCTCATATAAGATCACAAAAATAAATAGATACAATGTTAAAACATTCTAGGAAAGAAAAAAAAAGATGAATAATCAACTCTTGCATGGAGAGGAAAGGAACAAAAAAATGGTAGAAAATTCCAAGAGTGCTTCATGTTAAAGAAAATCTTACACAGAACAGAAAGGCAATGAAAGAACTCAAAAACAGATGATTCTGCTAGCGTATTTGGGGGAAGTGTACTGATGTCTGCAACTTTGAAATGCAAGGGATTGAAGAATGGAAAGAAAGAGATTTAGAAAGAAAGAGAAATAGTAAAGCAAGTGTAATAAAATCTTGGTTGTAGAATTTACATGTTAAGAAGATGGGAGTTCACTGTAAAATTCTGTCATCTTTCCTGTATGTGAAAAGTTTTTATAGTAAAATGCTGAGGCAAGAAGATAATATCTATTCTTTAAAATTGTCATAAGGATTACATGAGATAAATGTGGAAGGGCTCCGTACACTATCGCAGATTTACAGATTTTAAAGATGATTAAAATGGTGGAATGACATAACAAGGGGAGATTAAGGAGCTAAGGAAACAAAGAACCTTTACAGAACTAATAAGTAAATTAGAAACAGAAAAGAAAAGACATGACTGATTACCAAGTTTCTAGCATAGAGGAAATACTGAATATAATCAAAATTAATGCAGAATGAAAAGATAACATGATTAAAGTAATTAAACAGATATCAGTGGACATGAAAAGCAAACAACTAGTATCCAACTTATGGATAAATGGTATCCCTAAATGACAGAACCTACCAAATGGAAATTAAAATATCCAATGCAAATGAGAAAAAAAATTACTGAAAAAAAGGAAGAATTTATAACTAAAGTTGAATGGACACATATATTTCAGAAGATAATGATACAGGAAAATCAACATCAAATCATTTGCTAGGATAAAGAAGAAATTCTTTAGGCATCCAAGCTCCTCACTACACCCCCACAAAAAAAAAAAAAAAAAACAGTTCCTTACCTAGAGAGAAATCAGTCTGCCTTTAGGTTTCTCCTAATACCACCAGATTCCAGAAAACCACAGAAATCAGTTTTTGAAATTCACAGAAGTAAGCTATGACCAAAAACTTCCTAGTCAGCCACGTTCAGCAATGGGAAATCTTAAACATGCAAACATTCAGAATATTGGCTACTGAAAAAAAAAAGACAGTAAGTGTTGGCAAGGGTTTGGAGAAAAGGAAACCCTTATACATTGTTGGTGAGAATGAAAATTGGTACAGCCATTGCGGAAAACAGTATGGAGATTCCTCAAAAAATTAAAAATAGAACTACCATATCGTCCGGCAATCCCACTTCCGGGTATTTATTCAAAGGAAAGGAAATCAGTATCTCAAAGAGATATCTGGACTTCCATGTTCACTGAAGCATTATTTACAATACCAAGATATGGAATCGACTAAATATTGGTCAATGGATGAACGGTCAAAGAAAATGTAACACACACACACACACACGTGCATAACTATATGAAGTGATGAATATACTATCTAGCTTGATTGTGGTATATATTTCACAATGTACACATACATCAAATCATCAAATTGTGTGCCTGAATTTTTAATTATCAAGTATGCCTCAATAACATTAGGGAAAAAATCCCTCAGTATAACATAATATTAAAAAGATGATAGAAGTAAGACCAGACTTTCTTGATATATCAACAAGTATAATTGAATAAACTCACATTTTAAAGATTACATTTTAAAAATTTGTTTGCTGAAAACAAAGAGATCCATCTTCAGCAAAGTCACTGAGAACCTGAACGTGAATGGCTGGGCAAAGCCAGACAGAGTGAAGCCAAGGCTGTGATGGGGGGTCATCAGTCAAGGCAATCCAAGGGAAGGCACTGTGGAAAGGAGAAAAGCACTTCCGATTGATAAAGAGTATAATACACAATGAAGTTCTAACTGTCAGGAAAATATATATGCCAAATAAGGGGGCACCAAATTATAAAAGGAAAAACTACAGTAAATACAAAGAAAATAGAAATTCAACAGTAGCAAACAGATTGGACTCTCCTTCCTCTGCCCATGACCAATCAATCGTATAAACAACAATGACAAGAGATTAAGGATGGGGGTCCATGTAACAAAATGAATAATTATATCTCCCATTATGCCCGGCGAACAGAATGCCACCCGCTTTTCAATATCTATGGGACATTTACAAATGCTGGGCCTCCACCTTGATGGCCGACCTGCTTACAGAATGGTGGGCAGGGTGAAGGGAACCAGGGAGTGAACCCGAGGCACCCAGAGAGCAGCAGCGGCCACAAGCCCTCCCCACTCTAGGAGTGAAGAAGCAAGAAACCTGGCAAGGGCAGGAACTTCCAGCAGAGTGACAGGCAGGGTGATCTGGAAGGAGCCCGTCCTCCTACCCTCTGCTCCCCTCCCCCATCCGCCTGGAACCCGCCTGGAAGCCAGCTAGCAGCAAGGTTGCTCAGGTGACACAGCCACAAACATCAGCCTCTTGGGGCCCAGAACAGGGCAGAAAAAGGTGAAAAACAGGTTGGAGAGGGGCAAATGGAGAATTTGAAGCACATCATTCCAATCGAATCAGGAAAAAAATTGTAAAACATAATAGAAGTATGTTTTGCTCAAATCTATGCAATGCACATAAAACCTGGAAGAAATGAATTACTTTTCAGGAACATACGAGTTATGAAATTCAAATATAAGAAAAATATGTAGAATGTAGAAAAATAGTAGATAAGTCACCATAGGAAAATATCTCAATTCCATTATTTTTGTTGAATTCCCTTGTTTTTCCAGTAAGTTTTCACTAAATTCTACTTCTTTCAGATATACAATTAAGCCACCTGAAAATACTGATAATTTTTCTCCCTCCATCCCAGCTTTCATATCTTATTCTTTTTAAATTTTCTGGCTGTACTAGTTAGTCCTTCCCATACAAGCTCAAATAATAGTGGTGGAAATAGTAGTAGAAATACTATTATATACTATAGAAATAGTCATGGAAATAGCCTTATTTCTGCCTTTAATGGCATATTCTCAGCATTTCCCTATTCAATAGGAAGCTGGCATCTTGTTTGAGTTTGTTTCTCCTGATATGTTAAGGAAGTATTTAGCTATTCCTGTTTTAGGTATGACTAAACACTTTTATCAGATACAATTTTGGCTTTAATGGAGATCATCATGGGTTTTTTTCCCCCTCTAAGGACTCCTTAATATGGGAAATTATTTCCCAGGTTTGGGGGGGGTTTTTGAGACAGGGTCTTACTCTGTCACCCACGCTGGAGTGCAGTGGCGTGATGTCAGCTCACTGCAGCCTTGACCTCTGGGGCTCAAGCAATCCTCCCACCTCAGACTCCTGAGTAGCTGGGACTACAGGTGTGAGTCACCATGCCCAGCTAATTTTTGTATTTTTTGTAGAGACAGAGTTTTGCCACGTTGCGCAGGCAGGTCTTGAACTCCTGGGCTCAAGCGATCCACTCACCTACACCTCCCAAAGTGCTGGGTTTACAGGGGTGAGTCACTACGCCTAGTTCCCAATCTTTTTTTAGTACTAATTATTTCCTAATAGTAAAACACTTTTGCATCTTTGAAATGAGCCTCTCCTGACTGCATGGCATTGTTTCTCAATTTTATTTATAGATTTGATTAGCTAACATTGCATTTCAAGTTTTTGCATTAATTGATATGAGTTTTTATTTCTGTGCTCTTTTTGTCTGGTTTTGGTGTGAATTTTGTGCTGACTCCATCAAATAATTGGAAGTTTTCCTTTTCTCTCTAAATTCTTGGAGAGCTTAAATGTGCATTCAAATTCTATCCTTTGATGATATAGAATTCAATCTGGGTCTGGTGGTGTGATATACAAATTGGGAAGAAGAAAGCAAAATTATTATCATTCGTATACCTGGAAGAACTAGAAGAATCAATTGAAAAACTATTTGAAAACTAAGACAATTCAGTAAAGTACCTGAACATGGAATTGATATTCAAAAATAATATCCATGTAGCTAACTATTATTTTTTAAATGCAATGGAAAGAAAACAAAAGCCTTTCCCTGAGTAACCTCTTCCTACCTCCACCTTACTCACCACTCAAGGCAACCAGGACAAGCAAAGGCACACACAGGTACATGCTCTTATGCATACATGAGAGATTATTGTGGGCTTCTCTATTAATATATGATAACATCTAACACTATAACATAGAACACTATGAACACTATGCACAATTATCTAAAGATTTGTTTATTTTAAAATCTATTTTTAAAT
>NW_012115155.1:10951198-10966825 GCF_000951035.1 Colobus angolensis palliatus | reverse complement strand
GGCTCACTACAACCTCCACCCTCCAGGTTCAAGCAATTCTCCTGCCTCAGCCTCCCGAGTGGCTGGGATTATAGGTGCCTACCACTGCACTGGCTAATTTTTGTATTTTTAGCAGAGACGGGGTTTCATCATGTTGGTCTTGAACTCCTGACCTCAGGTGATCTGTTCGCCTCAGCCTCCCAAATAAAAATTATATTTTTAAAATTTATTAGTGATGCAAATGCATAAAATCTAAGTAGCTCAGCAGTGCTCCCATACCATCATGTGGATGCAAAGACACCCCTAGGAGAACAATGCCCATTCCAGTACTTCGTATCACATCTGCTTTCATTATTAGTAGTACCATTAATCTGCAGTTTACGGGTAGAAACATTTTAAGGTGATTGTCGATTTTATGAGGAAAGTTTAGACATAGTTCAAATCATCTGTAAATTCATTTAACTGGGCATACAGGCTCTGCCAAACAGATCCAGAACAGGGAACCCCACACTGACTGGAGAAATGTGCCCTGCAGACAGGCCAGGTAACGGTACCTATGTCAATTTTTCTAGAAATTACCAGTAAATATCTTCTAGCCCATGTGCACAGTCTGGGTGTGTGTGGCCCGGCACACTGCAGCAGCTGAAATGGGTTGCATCAGGCAGGGTTTGGTGAGGAAAATGGAAACCACTTGAGATCCTCCATTGTGAATGGAAATGGCTGTAACAGGTGGAATTTAAAGCTTTCACCTGTTGGAAGGCTGGGTTGCACCCCAGCCTTCCAAGGGTCAAGGAGGCCACCAGAAATTATCTCAGCTGCTCATAGCACCAAAGCAGGGGATCCTCAAAAGCTGCCATCAACTGCCACTGGCTTCCCTTTCTCCTTCATCTTCCAAATCTCATATGAGTGCCCCTCCTTGGCTGACTCTACCCAGACCTTGAGGAAGGGGATTGCAGGAAGTGGCAGTTGTAGGCTCCTCACCGGCAGCCATGCAGAAAAGAATGTGGGGCAGTGAAGCCGAGTCACCAACAGGCAATCCAGCACAGCTGACACCTTTGCCACCTCAGATCCCTACACCCGTACCAAACCTCCAAATGGCCAGAGCAGTAGTGTGCTGTGTCTTGCACAATGCAGCCATCCCTCACACCATCAGTGTAAATTCAATCCCTCCTCAAAAAGAGAAGATGCAAAGGTCGGTCAACTAGGTATCCCCCTCTGGAGAACGTTCATCCCATTTCCAGCTGAGTCACGACCCCCGCTGGAGATCCTGTAACGTGTGCTTCATACTAGAAAGGAGTGGACAGAGAGATAAGAGAGAACTGAGTAAATATATACAAATACACGATAAAGCAAGGACGAATTCATACAGAGCTCTTACAGCCCTGGTGGGCCTTGACAACCTTCTTTTCACGTCCCTCACCGCAGAACACACCTTGGCTGATCATGGTTCGTTACCTGGCAGGGTGACCCAAACCTTCGTTCCTGAAGGAGCTAAACCATGACCTATATTGGATTGCTGTATCCTTCCACTCGTTTTTACCATGTACTACCACAAAGAGGCACCCCATGTTCCAGACACGTTCTTCTCCGGGCCCAAGCACCCAGCCAGTGTGGAAGTTCTCTGCTTTGCTCACTGGACAGTGACGTCATGGATCCAAAGCAGCCCAGTGCCATTCACAAATTAACTTCCACGAAGCAATTATCATATTTCTTCCTTAGGAACCAAGACTTTGATGAAAACAAGCAGTGACCATGACTGTGGAACCAGAAGCAGACATTGCAAGAAGGGCCTTAGCAATCACAGAAAGGAGCCCTCTATGCAGCCACCTCTTAGTTCTCAGACCCAGGTGTCCTGGCCCTAGGAGACACTGCATCCAATCATGGTCATGTTCAAGGCATACATGGATCCTGAAGGCAGGACTCCAGACCCTTAGCTAGTGCTGTTCCCAAGGCTCAACGGGCCTTCTCAAGTTCTCAGAGCCAGCGGCTCTGGGTGGGGGGCACAGTGAGACCCATGTGTGTCATGAGAATGAGCCGGCTTCTGTTTCTTGTCAGATCACTGCTAAGTGAGAAAGCACTTAAAACACCCATGCATGGTGGCGCTAAGAAATAGCAAACAGGGAAGGCAAATTGTATTCAGAAAGATGTCCAGCCGGGTGTGGTGGCTCAGGCCTGCACTCCCAGCACTTTGGGAGGTCAAGGCAGGTGGGTCACCTGAGGTCAAGAGTTCGAGACCAGCCTGGCCGACATGGCGAAACCCCATCTCTACTAAAAATACAAAAATTAGCCGGGTGTGGTAACACCCTCCTGTAGTCCCACCTACTCAGAAGTCTGAGGCAGGAGAATCACTTGAACCTGGAAGGCAGAGGTTGCAGTAAGCTGAGATTATGCCACTGCACTCCAGCCTTCCAGCTCAGGTGACAGAGCGAGACTCCATCTCAAAGGAAAAAAAAAAAATGTCTGTTGCAGGGCAGATAGTCACTGTGCTTTCTGCACTTTCCATGACATAAGGAGGTGGGTGGCTGAGTGGTCCTCCAGGGGCCCAGTGTCTGCTGGAGCAGGCTGAGCCTCCACCACAGGGCAGCGGGATCAGCTTCAAGAGAGAATTCCTGTTGTCGGCCCCTCTGACTCAGCTTCCACAGCTCTTGCTCCAGGAAGTCTTCTGGCCTGGCCTGACGTCCCACTCCGAGTGAGACTCCACACCCCTGCTTGGTACTCCAAAGCTCCCTGGGCTGGCTAGCTCATTCATTCCTTTGTTGTTAGTTAATTTAGTCAAGGGAGATCCAGCTCCAGCCTTGGAGGAGCTCCCAGCCTGGGCCCATCCCACGCTGTAGCGTTCTCACTGCCAAACTGTGAGCTCCTTGCTGCAAGGGGCTGAAGCTAATTTCCTCTATAGCCCCGTGAAGGGAACAGTGCCCAGCACAAGCTGCCAAATGGAGGAAGTGCTCCTCCCCGGCCCCTGGTGTAGGCAACAGCCTGCCACAGAGGGGCCAAGGCAGTATCACCAGTGTCCATAGCAGAGTTCCCTGTGTTCTGCACCCCCTCCTCACCACTCAAGATCCCAGCAAACAGCAGAGGCAAAATCCTTCTCTACATTTCTGCCTCTGGGCCTAGAATGTTCTGGAATGTTCTTCCCTCTGCTTCCTGTCTTCTTCCCCCATGCAGAGCCAAAGGTCTTCCTGGCCTACTGGGTCTCTGACTGCAAACAAGCAGACATTTCAAGACAATGCCCTGGGCTGGTGGCCTGGTGGTGGCATGAAGCGTAGGGGCTCACGGGGGAAGACCCGGCTTCTTTACAGCCTCCTTAGTTGTGTTGGATTTGAAAATGTCTGGTCCACCCTCAGAGAATCTTGGTCTCCAAGTTAATATTAGGTCACTCCCACCCCAGGCCCACCGTCCCCCAGACCCCACCAGAGGCAACTCTTAACACACAGACGTTTGGCTCTGTCCAGAGGTTCCTGCAGAGTTGTGTTCATGCAAGCATATGCGTAAGAAACTACTGTCCTGCCAGTTTTTCAAGGAGAGAGCATGTTGTGTATAGTTGGGGCCCTTTGGCTTCCTTATCAGCCTATCTTGGAGATTGTTCATATCGCCATATTTGGAGCTGACTCATATTTTTTCCCATGGCTATACAACATTCCATTGTATAGGAATACTATGATTTAATTTAATTAACAATTCCTCTCTTGATGGATAATTAGGGTTTTTTGGTCTTGGGCTACCATACAAATTCTGCAGGGAACATCCTGATAAATGAGTTTTTCTTCCCAATGGCATACCTGTAGAGTAAGTTCCCAGGAAATGAATCACTGATTGAAGTGCTCTGTGCATTTTAGATTTTAGATCAGCCAAATTGCTTTACCCAGAATTTGCGCCAAATGTTCTCCCGATGGTAGAATATAAGTACTTTTCTCCCATACGCTAAAAATGCTACACATCATCAAAGTTTTGCCTTTCCTAACCTGATAGATTAAAACTCTGGTACACTTGTTTTAATTTGCATTTTTTAGATTAGTGAATGAGGTAGAATAACTTTTCACACATTTACTGGCTATTTGTGCTACCTTTTCTGTGACCTGACTATACATGTTTGTCTCTTTTCTTGTTAGGATTTTGATTTGTTTTGTATTATCAAGTAAATTATCCCTTTATTCATCATAGTACTGCAGTTGTTCCTTCAAATTTTGATCTTTTATTATTTTGTTTTATGTTTAAAATATTTGCTTGAGCAGGGTTTCAAAACTTTATTTTGTAGTGGAGATGGTCAAACCTTTAAAACTTCTGGATTTTGTGTCTTGCTTTAAAAGTCCTTCCTCAATGTAAAGTTAAATTTTTAGGCATTTGGTGTTTCTTTTCATTTTTTTAGAGTTCTTTTGTTTTTTGTTTGTTTGTTTGTTTGTTTGTTTGTTTTGCACTAAAGGTTTGATCCATATGTAATTTGCTTTGGTTTTGAGGTGAGCTAGGGATCCAGGTTTACTTATTTATTCGTTTATTTTATTTTTCTGCATGGCCACTGAGTTGAATAAGTCTCTTCTTCCATAGGTTTGATATGCCACCTACTTCAAGTCCTATATTTTTATATACACTTGGATTCTTTTCCAGACATTTATTTGTTTATGCTCTCTTTTTCTGTTTATCCTTGTGCCAGACACACACTTGTAACTACTGTAACCTTTCTATTTGTATAGTAGGGTTAGTTCTCCCTTATTATATTCCTTTTAAGACATTTTCTGGCTGTTTTTACATGTTCCCTCCTGTCCCAAAGTGAACTTTAGAATTAGCTCAGAACTTTAGAATGACATTCATTAGAACCTTGGGATTGCGTTGGAGTCATAGATTCATAGAGAGAGACCTGATGTCTTCATTGTAAGAGTCTTGCGGCCGGGCGCAGTGGCTCACGCCTGTAATCCCAGCACTTTGGGAGGTCAAGGCAGGCAAAGTCACCTGAGGTCAGGAGTTCCAGACCAGCCTGACCAACATGGAGAAACCCCGTCTCTACTAAAAATATAAAATTAGCCGGGTGTGGTGGCGCATGCCTGTAGTCTGAGCTACTCAGGAGGCTGAGGCAGGAGAATTGCTTGAGCCCAGGAGGCAGAGGTTGTGGTGAGCCGAGATGGCGCCATTGCACTCCAGCCTGGGCAACAAGAGTGAGACTCCGTCTCAAAAAAAAAAAAAAAGTCTTGCATCCAATATGATACGCTTTTTATTATTCAGGTCTTTGACCTTCAGATGTTAAAGTCTTCTTACTTTAAACTCATATGCAGATAATTTTTGTGGCTTTTATCAAGCGATTCATGTATTGGCAGCATGCTATGAGTTGAAGCCTCAGGACACAGGGAGCGGTGCTTGCCCCAACACAGCCTCTATTCTGTTGTGGAAGAGAGACCATAGATAAACACGTAATATAGTAACAGGAAGTGATAACCACTATGGGGAAAAACACAATCAAGGAAGGCGATAGATAGTCTCAGGACTGTTTCAGAGAGTGGGCCTCTCTGAGGGAGATCTTGCAGGGTCTAGGCTGTTCCAGATGAAAGGACGATGCATGCAAAGGCCCTGGGTCCTGCCAGTGTGGCTGGAGTGCAGTGAGAAAGGACAATCTTGTAGAAAATGGGGTTGGGGAGTAGTGAGGGCTGGGCCCTGCAGGGCCCTGTTGGCCATCCCCTGGCTGTTGAATGTTTTTCTAAGAGAAATGGGAAGATTTGGAGTGGTTTTTCACAAGAGAATGTCATCATCTGATGTCCACATTTAAAATATTCCTTCGGCTGCTCCATGGGGAATGAACTGCAACAAGGCCACCTTAGGCCTCCTTGCACATTGCCCTACACAGGAGACCAAAGCCCAGTGGAGATGAAGCCCAGCTCCCCCCATGCCCTGCAGTACCTGCGCAACAGCTAAATACACACAGCCAAAGACAGGCAAACCCCAGCAACTGGCCACCCACTCAGTTCATGACAATGGGCTTCCCCCGAGCCCCTGAAGCTCCAAGGTGCCTGCCTTCACACAGACAGATGGTTGAGGTTGAGTCTCACCTGCCCATCTCTCCCCATCCTCACTCTCAGCAGTGATGGTCCTGCTTCAACAAGGACACAGAGGAGATAGAAGAGAGTTTCCACAGGCTGCGTGCATCCACCAACCTCGCCCACAGCCTGCCTGCTCACCTGTGACCACTCCTGCAGATCTGGTGGGCACCGTCAGCCCTGCCTGCCCAAGCCTCGCTGCTGGTCCTTCCACCTCTCATCCAAAACCCACGCCTCCCACGGCCTTGCCATTCCCCTCACTGACCAGGGCCCAGGCTTCCAATTACTCACCTCAATATCTTGGAGTCAACTTTAACTCCTCTGAGACCCCATGACCTGGAAATTCTGCCAGCTCTCCCTCCAAAATACATCCAGGATCTGGCCACTTCCCATCACCCTCACAGCTCACACTCCCATCGCCCTCAGCATAGTCCTCCCAACTGTCTCCCCACTCTGTTCCTCCAATCCCAGCAAGGCTCCTGCCTGTCTCAGAGGGAAAGCCCAAGTCCTCACAAAGGCTCGCAGGGCTGAGGCATCTCTCACCCTGTCCCTCCATGGTGACCTCCATTCGCCACGTCACTATGTCCCACTCTGCCCTAGGGCCCGTGCACTCGCTGTCCCCTCTGCCCGGAACATTCTCTCCATAGACACTTGTGTGCCAATGCCCCCAGCTCTTTCAAGGCTGCACTGAAGTGTCTCCTGCTCATTGAGGCTTACTTACCTCGATCACCCTATATAAAATGACAGTCGGCACTCCAATCTGCTTAGGCTGTTTTACTTCGTCTTCATCACCTTCCACCACACTGCATAGATTACAAACGCGTCACGGTGATTGTTTAATTTCTCCCCACCCTGCAAGAATGTACACTCCTCGGAGTGGGAATCCGAAGCACCGAGAACAGAGCCTGCTCTTAGGAGGAGCTCCGTAACTATTTGCTGAATGAGGAAACAAGTGAATCATCATTACAGTTTACAAAGAGTCAACACCAGGAAAGAAACAGGGTTGTCAGATGTCGCTTCTGCTCTCAAGAAGCTCACAGTCCACATAGGAAGAGGATCTTGGCAATGAGGACACAGCATGCCTTTGCAGTGACTCCACTGGGCCTCAGGGGACCCCGTCGGCCAGAGCCCGACTCGCCGCTGCCAATGGCAATGGGTCCCTGATGGGACAGAGGTGGACCATGAAGAGTGGGCCGGAGCAGAGAGGAGGCCACCTGTCACCTGCCCACTGCCTCCACGTCCTCAAAGCTTCCCTTAGCTCCTATAGCTGCCCAACTTTTCCTTGGAAAATGGCTCCTTAGATGAACCCAAGCAAAAAAAAAAAAAAAAAAAAAGCCTATGTATAGAAGAGAGGAGTCACAGGCAATGGGTTCTCAAAGGTATAAAATAGGGACTTTATGAGCATCTCAAGCATCTCAAGCCCAGATCAGGCCATGTTGGACTTAAGCGTGAGTAGATGATGATGTAGTCATCGGTGAGGGAGGAGCTGAAAGATCGCATATGGATCAATGGAAGACTGCACCCCAAAATATCACCCAGAGCCTCCTCACCTCCCCCAGTGGTCATCCACTCACTCATGTCCTCTCAAGAAGCCCACTCACTAGTGGGCAGGGAGAAACCACTGAGCCACCATTTACAGCATCGTGTGAGATGTGCTGCAATTTGGGGAAGTTAACAGGAGACAGAAAATGAGTTTAAATTTTCCGTGCCAGCTTATTTTGATGAGCAAAGACTTCCTGGGGTAAAGCACTGCAAAGGCTTCAGAGGGGGTCTCCAGGTCTAGCAGGAAAATCGTGCTGGGTTGATTGAAAAGTCTGTCCTGGACACAGGAAGGGGGTGGGGATATGGAAAACTTGGAACATTTAAAAAGAAAGATTAAAAAAAAAAAATAACTCCTCAAAGTGACTGAGCAGAAACATATTAAAATCTAAAAGGCAATTCAATGGAAAATTATCTGACATTATGTTGGCAATGGATCTTTTAAAATGAGATATATTACAAATAACAGGCTTAACAGCCAAATATGACCTGCCTAATCTGCCTGAAGAGGAGTTTTATTCCTCTTATTCCAACAGACCACGTGCTCCCTTAATAGAGGCTGAAGATCCCCCAGGGGCCGCCTTCACGGAGAGATGGGCTGACTCCACGTTCTGTCCGCCCCAATTTAATTTGGAGGGTCATTTCATAACTGAGGACTTCTAGCGTCCCTTTAAGGTCAAATATTAACTCACAAGGGCAGGAAGATGAGTTAGCACAAGTTTTCAGGGAAGCAATTTGGCAATTTGTATCAAGAGCCTTTGTAATAACCCACTGATATTGCTTCTGCAAAATCCCACGGAGGCGTGGGTAAAGACTTACACACTAAAATATTCATCAAGCATTCTTGTCATGGCGTGAAATTGAAACAATCCAGATGTGGGAAATAGTGAAATAATAAATTTGCATATTGACGGAATATTATGAAATGATGAAAAATGTTTACAAAAAGCTGTTTTAAAGGTGCGCAGAAGTGTTTCCAATATAACACTGAACTAAAATCAGAATGCAAAATTGTATTTAAAGTATGGCTCAGTTAAGAAAAGCAAGAAAGCAAGTTTTAAAATACTGGAAAGAAAATCTTGGTAGTGTTAACGGTGAATGGAAGAATTGTGGGTGAGTTTTCTGCATTGTTACACTTTTGATTTTTCTAATGTATTACAATGAGCACAGTATCAGATAAAATAATTAAAAACTTGTTTTAAAAAATGAAAAAGCAGAAAGGGTGTTTCTACTCTTCAGAAGTGGGAGCCCGCACTATAAAGGGAAACCAAAGCAGCCTCCAATTCTTTACCTGGACATCAGCCTAGTTCCCCGGGCTCCACAAAGCCAGGTGTAAAGGAAACGGGCGGCTCCAGCCTGAGGGGCAGCCACTGGGAGTGTGCCCCAGCCCTCATTGGCCCTGCAGCTTGGAATAATGAGCCAGGGCCTGGAGAGGGAAGCAATGGTCCAGAGACACTCAGCTGGGCACAGCAGAGCACAGAAAACCATGCAGCTCCCGACCTTCCAGGCCCCACGGCACCCCATCTTACAGAGGCAATCCAGAGTGGGGGCAGGAGCTGGGTCTGGATCGTCAAGGTCAGTTTTGAACGTTCTTTGCCACCCTCCCTCCCTGGCACCTTGGACCGGTTAATCAAACGTCTCTGTGCCTCAGTACCATCATCTGCATTTTGGGAATGATAATAGTTCCTAACTCAGGCGGTTGCAGAGACCTTGCACATAGTAAGTGCTCAGTTAACATTAGCTTTACTTTTAGTCAGCAAGGTCACTAGCTGAGGGAGTGGAGGTGACACCGTCAAACACCACTAACGTCACATTTGTCCAAGGTCAGTCTGCTGGGGCATTTGTCCATCCTGGCTAGAGACTCCAAGCGTCAGTCTGCAGGCTGTGCTGGGCTGGTGGCCCCAGAGTCATCTGGGAACCTTCTAAAAGCTGTAATGTCCCATCCCCTTGCCCAGAGGCCTCAGTTCAGGAGCTCTGAGAGGACCTAGGAATCTGCATTGTAATAACACTCCCATGTGATTCTAGCTTGCATCCTGCCTTGACTAAGTCCTGCCTTAGTCCATTTTGGACAAACTGGGTGTCTTAGAAACAACAAAACTGTATTTCTCACAGCTCTGGAGGCTGGGGAGTCCAAGATCCAGACACCAGCAGATGGTATGTGGTGAGGGCCCACTTTCTGGCTCATAGAAAGCACCTTCCAGCTGTAATGGCAGAAGGAGCGAGGGGTCTCTCTGTGGCTTCTTTCATAAGGGCACTAATCCCATTCATGAAGCCTCCACCCTAACGCCTTAATCACTTTCCAAAGGCCCTACCTCCTGATACCATCACGCTGGGGTTAGGACTCAACATATGGATTTTTTAGGGACACAAACATCCAGGCCATAGCAGGGGCCGCTGACTTCCAGGGTGTCCGCTTTTCTTGGAACAGAAGCCCATGTTAGGATGAGCTTTAAACACTGTGTTCCAGTGAGCAGCTGCCGTTTCTGTTACAGGCGTCCCTCTCCTTCCCTCTCCTTTCTCATGCTGCAGTGCCTGCAGTCCTGAGTCCAAGGTATGCCTTCTCTTCCACGTGCAGAGAAGTAACCCGTCGTTGTCAGCAGGTCCCAGGGTTCACTGTGTTCCATTGTTCAACACAGTCAAAGAAACACACCCACAACACTTCACTTCATCAAGAAGGAGCCAAGCCTTCCTGCGTCTCTGCTGTCTGAGTGCATCCATCTGAAGATCACCGTAAGAACTACTAACGGTGAAACCCCGTCTCTACTAAAAAATACAAAAAACTAGCCGGGCGAGGTGGTGGGCGCCTGTAGTCCCAGCTACTTGGGAGGCTGAGGCAGGAGAATGGTGTGAACCCGGGGGGCGGAGCTTGCAGTGAGCTGAGATCCGGCCACTGCACTCCAGCCTGGGCGACAGAGCGAGACTCCGTCTCAAAAAAAAAAGAACTACTAACGGGATCAACAAGGGTTCTGGCCGCACTCCAGCCCAGGAACCCCCACCCTCATCACATATCACCTCCCCACTTCAGCCGGCTTCCCATGATATTTCCACACTGCTGACAGAGCAAGTTCCTCCCGTGGGAGCCGCTGATTCCTCTGCACAGGACGAGTACTAGGCACGGCATCTTACTAAGCTGCCTATGTTGTCACTCAGTCAAACCCTGCATTTGCCCCTCCATCAAGGTTAGAAGGTTAGCGTTCCTGTCGGAAGGCTTGAGATTTCGAGACACTAAAATCATCTGTCCTCCGAAGATCAGGCAGCAGTTACTAAGCCTCATGCACTATCCATGTACAGAGTGCCTGATTCCAAGGACAGGGCACTGCAGCTGCCCTCCTTGGGCTGGGCTGGAGGGGAGGGAGACACCTAAACAAATACTCCTGCCATCTGCAGGTGTGTGCAGGAGCAATTGTGAGAGCTTCGAGTGTTCAGGGGTGAGAGGACTTCACTTCACCCGCAAGGCCAGGGAGGCCCCTGGAGGAACTGCTCCCTGGACGGAGCCTTGCACACTAAGTAGAAGTTACCTAGGAGCTGCAGGGATGGGGAAGAAAAGACAGACAGTTCAGGAATAGGGGCCACCTTGTGCAAAGGCATGGAGGCAAGAAGGGAAGAAAAAAGCAGGTGTTTGAGGGACCGTGAATGCAACACCTTGGTCCTTCTTCATCCTCCACCTGTTGGGAGACTACCTCCCTTTTTCAGATGGTCACATCTGATTACTGACAGACACAGCGATATAAAGACCCTCTGCCGTAATGCTGGGACACGCTGACAGTTTCCCCAGTTTCAGAGCTCTCCTCAGGACTCTCCACCCAACCCTGCCACCCCTTCCCAGGAGTTGATCCCAGCACCTCCTAAGCTGATCCAGATCTCAGAGCTGGCTTCCTGGGAATCCAACTCTCAGTGAATTGCAAGTCACTCAGCAGCACCTGGAGAACATTTTTAAATGACAGTCAGTAAAACAGCATGCTCAGTCTTCAGACTTCTGGAATCAACGAAGGGATTGAAGGGCACTGACTGATCTCGGGCTGGGACATGAAGGTTCAGACCCTGTTTTCTGATGCCCCTTGTTTCCCCTCCACTCCTCTCCTTTCCCAAAATGAAGACACTCAGTTGTTTGATTTCAAGTCACAGAGAATGTGTGAGGCCAGCCCCTTGTTGAGGGAAGGTGGAAGCTCTGAGATCCGCCCCAGACAGCTGGAACCCAGAGAAGTGAGATCACCCGTCCCAGGCCACGCATACGGGAGGCCATATTTCCAACCAGTCTGTCTCAATTCCAACTTGCTCTCTTTCTACTTTGCTGTCTCAACATTGGATGCATTTTGAAAACGATCAAGTCCCCGTGGATGCCTGAGTCACCTGTGAGTGTTACCACAGAGTTGCATTCTATGGCAAGAGGCTTTGCAAGTGTGATGAGGCGGAGGCTCTGGAGGAGATGGAGGCTGTTGCCCTGGATGGTCCAGGTGGGCCCTCAGGGTAGTCACCGTAAGGAGACAGGAGAGCCCAGTGAGGGTGAAGCGCTGTGCTGATGAAAGCAGAGACTGGGACGATGTGGTCAGGAGCCAAGGGATGCTGACAGCTTCCAGAAAATGCTGGAGGAGGCAGCTCTAACAGGAGGGGGTGTTTGTGCTCCACACCCCGTGAGCCTCCCCAGAGAGACAGTGCACCACCACAGAGAACAGGCCTGGCTTACAAGGAGCGTGGAGGGGACACCAGAACCAGACACCCCCAAGACCAGGCACACGTGGACGACAGAAATGGGCCAAGCCAGAGCGAGGCTGCCCTTGTGCACAGGTGACAGCCACATCCTGCTCTGCACTGCCAGGGTACCAGTCAGAGAGACCCAGGGACTCCTGAGAGCAAGGAGCAAGCTGTGCCAGGCCCAGCAGGGAGACGGGATCTGGGCAGGCAGGGCTGCGGCAGGCTGAGGCCACTCTGCAGACACGCAGAGGGGAGGGACTTCAGGATCAGTGGGGGGGGGGGTGGGAGCACCCCCCACACTTCCTGAGTGGCTGCCCCCAGAGGCTTCGGTCTGTCTGGATTTAAGCCTCAAAAGTGAAAAGATCAGTGCACAAGTTCAGGGTGAGTGGGGGCTGTCCAGAAAGAAGCCCAGGGAAAGGCCTGGGAAGGTTTGGGGTTATCTTGGTTTCTGGTTTGTACCCATTTGTTTTTGGCACCAGCAGTATACAGGCATTTGTTCAAACACTGGGTGACTATTTCTTGTGCACCCGCCATGGGGTCTAGTGTATAGTACCTGGGGATCCTCACGTGGACAGAGCAAACTCCCAGCCTGGGGGTGCAGTCAGCTTTGTCCTGAGAGCTGTACTCTCTCCACCTCACCACACTGCCCACTCCTGGTCAAACCAAGCTGGGGTAAGAATAACAGATTTTGTGAAATGTCAGCCCAAATACAAAAGGCCCTGCTATCAATAAGGAGGAAGCTGGGCCCTGACCCAGACCCTAGCATCTAGAGGCGTAGGACATCTTATTGCTCCTGGGGGAGGTGCTTTTATTATCCCAATGTTTGAGTCAGGAAAGCTGAGGTGACACAGGGAGTAGCTGCTCAAGCCTCAGGCCACCAAGCAGTCCTGACTCCTGCGGGTCTGTCCACGTAAACCACATATAGACGGCGTCTCGACGGCTCACCCACCCCAGGGGGGCTTGTGGGTTCCCCTCTGAGGCCTCCTGGAAGAGATCACATCACAAGCACTGGACAAGGGTGCTGAATTGTGCCGTTGCCAACGAGGCCTGACCGCTGGGGGCCCTGACGCTGGGCCACCCACTTCACCCCACAGCCACGGAATTGAAGCCTCTCCAGCCAAGTAGACCCAGGCTCAGATGGCAGGGGCCAGACTCTGAGGAGGGCAGCGGGGGCTGGAGAGCCAGCCAAGCCAGGTTCCCAGAGAAGACCAAGGCATCCCTATCCTGAGAACACACGCGGCCAGATGCATTCCACACCTGGGGAAACTGAGGCCTGGAGGAAGAAGAGTCCAAAGCCAGCCAGCATGAGCTGGGCCTGACACCTAGGCCACTGACCTGGGAACCAGAGGAACACCAGGGTGCTGACAGGGAACCACAGTGATGGTGGCAGGTGGCCCAGGGCAGTCTCCTCAGCCAGTCATGGACGAACGGCCCCCAAGACACTGCCCTCGCAGCTGAGGAAAGAGAAGGAGGGGTTTCCTTGCTAAACCCTAGAAGAAACAGCAGTAATGTCCAGATGTTAAAGGCAAAATCACTTCCTCTGAAGAGAAACGGTGTTTTTAAGAGACAGGCGGCGGAGCACAATGCCAGCGCCAGCAGAGGGCCGGGCAGGGGCAGCCGGCGCCCTGCGGGAGACATGCCCCAGGAAAGGTGTGGCTCCCCTGACGTCTGTGCACCCCACAGCGGCCAAGGAGGGGCTCCCCGTGTCCACAATGGGCTCGGTTCAAGGTTGAACATTACCAGGCCCAGCAGCCACGCTGCCCAGCCCGGGCCAGCCACACATCCAGGGCTGGGAGACAGCCTGCCACCAGCCTCTCCCAGCCCCCAAGACTAAAGGCCATTGTGGATGTGCAGTTGCTGGGTAGCCCCCCACCAATACGGAGGTGCTGATTCAGCAGGCCTGGGGTAGGTCTGGATTCCCACGCAGGTGTCTGGGAATCAGAGACTTCCCATCTCCACCCAGGACATCTGTAGGCACGTGGCTCCCAGCTGAACAAACTCCAGGATAGGAAACCTCCCAAACTGCAGCCAGCATCTGCACGTGCACAGCTCCTGTAGACATGCCTCCTTTTCATCCAGGAGAACCTGGTGGAAGGCGGGGAGCTGCCTGTCCCTCGGAGTGAGAGCCCACACAAAGGAGCCTGCGACGCCTGGTCCAGCCTGTACCCCAGCAATTAGAAGAAAGAGAAAATAACTAACAAATGCTCAGAAAATCTCCCCATACCCTGAGTACTGGCGATCCAGAATTTTCCCTGCCATCACTTTGAGGAGGAGGGAATAACAAGTGATAAGGTCCTACTGGAGGTCCTGGGGTGGGTCTGATGCCACCTCCTCCCTCTGTGGCCAGAGGCCCAGGCAGTGGCCACTGGGCTTTATTCAAAAGTCCGGAGAGCATCCTATTAGTGGATGCAGAGGCAAGAAAGGGCCTTGGGAACCAGGGAAACGTCTCTAAGAAGGAAGAGGCTGAAATAGTTTGGGGACATTCCTGGTTAATCAGGAAATCTAGAGCCCTAAATGGCCCTTTCTCCCCAGTCCTGGTCCAGCTGTGTTTAGTTGACATGTGATATTCTGAACTTCCTTCTGGATTGCCAGTTGTTGAGAACCTGAACCTGGACTGCTGGCCTGACTACAGCCTGAGACTCGCCACCCTTGGGCTGGGTGGGTCTGCAGGAACTGAAGTCTCAGGGACTGAGCCCTCACTGGTCAGGCCTGTTCAACCTGGGAGGGAAGGTCCCTTCACCCAGCATTCACCCCTCAGCCTGGCTCTCCTGGCCCCTACTCTGTTCCAGGTCGTCTGGTCCCTGAGTGGCTGGGACCCCACTCTAACCCGTTGGCTGTGCCCTCTTCCAGGCCTGGTCTCCACATCTGCTTTTTGAAGGCACCCACTTCTGCCAGCAGGTATGAGCCCAGCCACAGCCTTAAGCTCATACCAGCACCTCCTATCTATGGCAGCTCCTGTGCCAGCGTAGATGCCTGGCCCTGCCACTGCACACTTCAGCTGTTTGGATGCTGGCATGGCAGGAGCAGAGCTAAGGGGAATAGCTTCTCTGACAGAATCGGACCCATGAGAACACTCAGGGAAATGCTGGCAGGCACAGCAGAGGAGCCCTCATCCCTCATGGAGGCCGCACCTCCAAAGACCCAGGCAAGTAGCTGCCAAAGAGGTCCCAAAAGACCCCGGCATGCTGGAACCATGCACAGCCTACATTATTCTTCCAAGAGAGAGGCCCAGGCCTGCTTCCAGGGCACTTCAGGTCAGCTCCATCGTGCTCTGCTTACCAGCAAAGTGGGGCAGCCCAGACCAAACAGTGCCCACTACAGCCCAGCCAGCATGCTCTAATCAGCACCCACAATAGCCCCCACACCCTGTAGGACCCAGAATGTTCTACAGCCCTCC
>NW_012115155.1:10923579-10951143 GCF_000951035.1 Colobus angolensis palliatus | reverse complement strand
CACACACACACTCTCCTGTGACCTTGGAGCTCCCAGGCCCAAGTTCTGCAGGAGGAGGCTTTCATGAGCACAGAGCTCCCTCCCTGCAAAGAACAGGGGCTGCCTCACTGCTGTCTACCCATTGCGAGGAACGCAAACACACCCAGGGAAGAAACCAGGCAGCAAAAGGCCCTTCTTCCCTTCTTTGCACAGGTCGAAAGGGAGCTCAGCTCTTCCCCCACTGTCAGCAGTTACTGAAGAAATCTGTTCTCATCAATTTAAGTACTGTCCAGCTTTGTTGATCTTCGGCTCCACCTCAGACATCAAATGACCCTGCTATGCCAAAAGGAAGGCGTCCATGAGGAGCTCCAGAGACACTCGTGAGTTAGGGTGACATCACAGTTTCATTGAGCACCATCGGTGTGCTGGGCATTTTTGTGTGCATGGATGTGAACGTGCCCAGGCCCCACATCCACTAAGAGGAAGAACTGGGAATAGAAACCATGTCCCTCTGATGCCAAAACCTCCAAGTTTTCAGCCAGAACCAAGTGGCAATGTGTAAGAAAGCCACAAATGTTAGGTGTAGCCCTGTCAGGAACTGAGACACTTTGCAGGGGCAAAATCCCAGGGTTCACTCTCGTAGAGAATTTCAAGGTTCTTAAACAGTAATCCAGACCCTTAAATGAGAAAGAGGGAAGGAGGAGGAAGGCAGAGGGAGGAGGAGGGGAAGACAAAGGGGAGTGGGAAGGGAGGGCAAGCCTGGATGTCCAAGCGACTGTCCCCTGCCCTCTTCCTTCCTCAGTCCCTCTTCAGCCTTTCCCAAAAGGAAGCTGTGGGATAGAGGACCACCCAGAAACTGATTTCCACTCTAATTTCAGGAGGACATGCCTCTCCAAGCAGAGAGCCTCAGTGCTGAGCTTCCGTCTGCAGGGAGTTTCTCTGTGAATTTATGAGACGCTGTAGAAATGCTGACGGAGTGGTTTCTGCCACGCCAGCAGGCAGCCCAGTGCCCTCATTAGACTGGCTTCCTGCAGGCGACAGGGACAGATAGGGAAGGCTATGGGGGCACAGGGAGGAGGTGGATGGCTGACAGAGAATAGGTGCCCGTGCATGGGGGCTGCCCAGCAGCCCAGACTGCTGGCAGGCAGGAGGGACATGGCTTCTGCACACCCACCACTCACTGCAGTCCCTAAGTTGCTAAACGAGGTCACGCCAGCCCTGGGGTGGGATGGGTGCAAGGTCCGAGGACCGCAGGGAGCACTGGGACAGGCCACAGGGAGCACTGGGACAGGCCACAGGGCAGCGGGGACTTCTTCCACAGGGCAGCTGGACTACCGAGCAGTGCTTGTCCTAAGAATCCCTCTGGTCTCTCTCCTGAAGCTCACTTGCTCCTTTGACCCCAAAAGCAGGACAAGAGATTCCACATGGAAGACAAGGCCCCTTTCCCCTCAGGATCCCAGTTTCCCTAAATTCCTTTCTGATTCGTAAGGTATTCACGTTTCCTCAATCCTCCAACGTCCACATATTTTCATGTCTTTTCTTAAATGCATAATAATCACCACCAGTTATGGAGGGCTCCGCATGCGGCCAGCCTGTAGCGAGGCATGAGCCTGCAGACTCACAGTAAAAGGTACTGCCTCCCCTCCCGAGAGTAACCCCTTGGAGGAAGTGTTACAGACAAGGAACCCCAAGCCCGGAGAGACTGAGCAACCTGCCCTGAGTCCCACAGAACGGAAACTGGGCTGAGGCCGGGGAAGTGCTGAGTGCATGTGTGGGAATGTAGCAGAGTGCTTTCACGTCCATTCCCTCACATGATTCCAGCGCCTGGAGAAGTAAACAGGGCAAGAATCACCCCGATTAACAGATGAGAAAACTGAGACCAGAGAGGGTCCTGCCAGGAATGGCGGAGCCTGGGGAGAGAAAGCAAGTTCGAGCCTAAACATCCCATGGTCTGGTGCCCAAGTTGTTCCACCCTGCCAGGTAAACTTTTCTTTGAAAGCAATTTTAAAAGATTAAAAATTAATAGGGATAATGTGATGTCATGACTGGATCAAGCCTGGGGCAGAGGAGAAACCACTGGGGAGGGGTAAAGACAGTGAGGGGCTGAGCCTGGTCAAAGAACAGCAGGGAGCAGCCAAGTGGACGAGGAGGCCCCTCGGAGTGAGGAGAGGAGCTGGCATGCTGTAGGCTGGGTGGCTGCCTGCACAGGTGGCTGGACAGTGACCACCTTTCCAGACACATTGTCTACATCCTTTCAGGCTGGTCCACTCACGCCTCAACCCCTAATGGATGGTAGCCCTGATCCTCACACAGGCAGAGGCAGGTGCCATGCCCAGAATCTCTCCTGAGAACACAGAGCCTCTCCCTGTGACCTCCCCAAGCCCAGGAGGCTTTCTGGGGCCAGATCACTGTGTGTGTGCATGCGTGTGTCTGTGCTCCTGCCCCAGCACTGTGGGGTCTGAGGGGTGGAGGCAGGACGTCCATCCAGCACAGCCGCCCTGACGCAAGCCTGGCACCATCCACTCAGCATCTCACTACCTTCTACTAGGAGAATGATCCTGCAGCTGGGTCCTGCCCACAGATTTTGATACTAAGTGATATTTCCAGCAAAAGTCTTATAAATTGATTTGTAGAAAAGGCGGGTGATGGAGAAAAATGGGGAGTTGCAGACATTGAATTCAATACCAAATAATCTAATAGGCCCAATTTCATTTTCTTCTCCTACCTTTGATGTTTGCAAATCATTGGCACTTTGGTTTGCACATATATCTCAATGCAAAATGGTGGAGTGGCAATAAATAAATGCATTATCCAGATAAATGGCTGCTGGTCAGGGTGAAACAGCAAAGAATGGTCGGTGCTCTCCAGTGATTTACAAGCAGGAAATTCACTTATTCTCCCCTGACCCTTGGCTGTTTCTGGCTCTCAGAATTCTAGAAAAGGGAAACTGGGCAGAGAAAGGCACAGACAGCAGGAGGAGGAAGACTCAAGGGCCCCCAGGCCTGGGGAATAATCAGGCAATAATGATGTTTTGGCCTCCAGGGCCGCAGTGCTTCCCAGAGCCTCAGGCTGATCTCTGCTTCCACCTTTGGAATATTCAACCAATCCTACACATCAAAGCATCTTGCCCCATGGCCCTCCTTGACCTTTCCCCTTCTGCTTCCCAGGCCACATCATCCCTCCTGGAGGCTATTGAAACACACTGCCAGTCATTGAGCCTCTCATGGCTCTTCTCCAATTGAGCCTGCCCAGAGGTGCTAATGACAGGGTCCTAACACTCAAATCCTGCCACGGCACTTCCTGCTTAACTCCTCAGTGGCTATCCTTTTCCACGATCCACTTGACTCCAGAAACCTTCCACTACAATGCGTTCTCTGACTCTTTCCTTTGTTTTTCCCACTCTAATGCATGAATGGGCTATGAGCTCTTTAAAAGCAGGGGTTGTGTCTGATTCATGTGCCAGCTCTCCAGCACCTAGTACAGTGCCTGGGATGCTGGACAGGAGGATGGTGGAACAGGCAGGTGAGTGGGTGAGTGGGTGAATGGATGGATGGGTGGGTGAGTGGATGGATGAGTGGGTGAGTGGATGGATGGATGAGTAGATGAGTGGGTGGATGGATGAGTGGGTGAGTGGATGGATGGATGGGTGGGTGAGTGGATGGATGAGTGGGTGAGTGGATGGATGGATGGGTGGGTGAGTGGATGGATGAGTGGGTGGGTGGGTGAATGGATGGATGAGTGGGTGGGTGGGTGAATGGATGGGTAGATGAATGGGTACATAGATAGGTGGGTGGATGGATAGATGTGTGAATGGATGGATGGATGGATAATGGGTGAATGGATGAATGGGTGGATAATGGATGAATGAATGGGTGCATAGATAGGTGGACGGATGGATGGGTGGGTGGATGGATGGATGGATGGATGGATGGAGAATGGAAGGATGGATGGATGGGTGGATGGGTGAATGATAGGTGAATGGATGAATGGGTGCACAGATAGGTGGCTGAATGAATGGGTGGCTGGATGGATGGAGAATGGACAGATGGATGGACGGATGGGTGGATAATAGATGAATGGATGAATGGGGGGATAATGGATATATGGGTGGATGAAAGGATGGATGCATGGATAGATAATGGGTAGATAATGGGTAGATGAACAGGCCTACATTGTGCCATCAAGGCCTCACCTTCCTGGTCTGGTCACCATTCAGGTAGCTGCTCATTCAGCAAAGCATCTCTCTCTCCCAGCTTGTTTTTCCATCTGTCTGCCATGATGTAGGTCATTGATTAAAACGAACTGTCACAGTCACAGACAGAGCCCTGCAGCCATGGTACAGAAAATGCGTCTGAATCCAATGTGGCTCCTCGCCCAAGCTGTGGGTGCAGAAGCCTGGCCTACTTTGGGTCAATCTAATTGCGGTCGCCCCGCCATGTGGTGCCCTGTTCCTGTTTCTTCCACAGCAACATAATTAGAAATGTTGTCCAATGTTTTTTCAGAACTCACAGTGTACTTTATTTAAGAACACTGGGTCTTAAGGCTCAGCATAACTGCCCAGGGAAACTGAATGTCATGAAGCCATGGCTTGTTTTTAATGAGCCCCTGCAGGCCCCCAGGAATCACTGTATTCTTTACAAACTTGTTCCCCTCTCTGAGCGTTTCTTTTGCCAAAGAATAAATGCTCACCACAGGGGTGTACAAAGGGAAGTTGGGCAAAGTGTTTAAAATCATACAGATAACTCAACAATTGTCTAAAACCCCAATCCCATACACCCACCCTGGGGCTGTCATGCTTCTGCCTCCAGGTTGTCCCCAAGCGCATCAAGGAGGCCTGCGAGGAGCTGGGCATGCATCCCTCCCCAGCTTCTAGCTCTGTAGACGCTCCTGCCTAGGCCTGCACCGCCTCATTTTAAAAGGAGAGTAACAGTAACAGCCTCAGGTTGTTGTGAGAAACGGGAAGTCAGGAGAACAAGCATGTGCCAGGTACGAGGCGACACACAGACACCAACTAGTGAATGAGGGCAGTGACCCACAAGCACTGGGTGCCATCTCTCTGATCTTCTCCAGTCCCCACCCCCAGAACCCTCCCAACCATTCCTACTCTTCCGAGCATCCTCTCGCCCCTCCCTCCCCTAGGCTGGATGGACGCTTCCACACAGGCCAGTCAGTCTCATGGCTCCTGGCACAGGGTCCATGCACTTTCACCACCCCATAGGTCCAGCGGGTGTCCACTCCTGCCTGGCTTACAGAGCAGGAGCAGCTGAGTTGAGTTCTGCCACTCCACAGACACAGGGCACAGCCCCACTTGCTCCCCCAGGAACTACACGGCCTCTGAAGGACAAGGAGACAAAGGGTTCCCGGCTTCGGATGGCTAATTGAGCATGCACCCCTGCTTTCACCTCCTCCCAATGCCCCACTCCAAAATAGGCAACACAGTAAGGACATTTTTTAAAAGCCATAAATCCACAAGAACAAGGAAAACAGGAGAGATGCAATAGCAAACACTGGGAAAGGTGGGAAGTAAACTGAAAGAAGGAATTCCTGAGTCAGCAGGGAAGGAATCGAAGAATCAGCGCCATTCACCCTGCAGACCCCTCAGATTGCCCAGAACTGGCAGCACCAGCAGCTCCTGTAACCAAGGCCAGGGGGTGAAGATAAGATCTAGAGGCTGCTGGAGAAGTAGTGAGAACCCCGAGAGTCCCCCTTCCACTCTGCACCTGGCAAGGGAAGCGCCCCTACCCTTACCGCCACTCTCCCCTCCCCGCACCCCCTGGAGATGACTGGAGACTCCCCTTTGAAGACTGGGAAGCAGAGGGTGTGAGGCGGATAGGCACAGAGAGCACCGAGAGCCCTTCCCTGCACGGGGCCATGCGCTGTCTGCATGCATGCCTCCCCTTCCTGGCTCCCAGAACAGGGCAGCCAGACATTTTACCCCTCAGGTAGGAGACGAAAAAGCAACTCAAGACCTAAAGATAAAGACACAGGGGTCCCCATAAGAGTCTCTCCCCTCCAGATCGCTCCACACGCCCCACCTACCCACTCCCAGCGCCCAGCCAATGGTTTCACTCCTGCTCTTGAGTCAAGAGGAATCAGACATTCGAGGAAAGCGTCCATCGACAGAGAGAGAACTAGCAGCTTGGAGGGAACCCACACAGAAAGAGAGATGCAAACAAAACCACTAACCATAGCCTCTGAGAGACAGAAAGTATTACAGCCAGGAAATAAGAAAGGGGCTCTAAAAAAAATTTTTTTTCAGAAAACAAAGGAGAGCTCCTGGAAATTAAAAACTGAATAATTAAAAGTTTAAATTAATAAAGGCAATGACATAATAAAAAGTTGAGGATATTTCACAGAAAGGAGAGAATAAAGCAAAGAGCTAGAAAGCAGGATAGAAAACCGTGTTTTGAATAGAGGACCCGTCTGCGAAGCGAGGCTGTGCAGCCCGCCCTCATGTGTGACTTTTTCTCCCCTCTCCCAGCGTTGGGGTGCTCTGTTCTCAGCTCTGCAGCTGCACCTTCCTGCAGGACTCTTCTCCAGCCACCAGAGCCACTTGGCCTGTATCCACTGGGACTAAAAGTGCTGGGAGCCTAGATTCCCCTGGATGGCCTTAGGCAATAACAGCCAGCTGCAGGAATGTTAAAGCCAGCTCCCTTGCCTTAGGGCAGGAAGATGCTGAACTGTTTGTAGCTTCAGCTTTCACATTCCACTTCCCTGCTGGACCAACCAAAGGCCCTTCCACGGGACTTTGCCTGAAATCTCACCTCTTCCCTCCCCTGCTTCCCGACTCCCTCACCCATTGCCCTCAAAGTCATTGCACACAAACCTCATCTAAGGGTCTGCTTCTGGGAACCTGACCCAAGACAGTATACATATTCAAATAATAACTGGAAAAAAATTCTGAAAAAAAAAAACACAGGAGACAGAATAAAGGAAATCAAATAAACAAGAAAAACCCCTGCACCGAAGATTCCCACACTGGGGGGGTCTGCTGAGTACCCAGCGAAATGGATGAAGACGG
The DNA here is from genome assembly GCF_000951035.1 of Colobus angolensis palliatus. Taxonomy (NCBI): domain Eukaryota; kingdom Metazoa; phylum Chordata; class Mammalia; order Primates; family Cercopithecidae; genus Colobus; species Colobus angolensis. Next base: position 10,944,143 of record NW_012115155.1, on the reverse strand, counting down.
AGCCAGCCTAAGTCACCTCACTGAGACAGGTTAGATCACGGAGATAAAATCAGATTCTACAAGTTTTCAGCAAGGAGAAAAACAGGTCCCATACACTGGAGTAAGACTTAGCAATGCCTTTGGACTTTTCGGAAGCACACAGAAGCTAGAAAACCAGGGAGCGATACCTTCTTAGGGAATAATTACTTCCCACCAGAGTTCCATGCCCAGGCACCTATTTATTATCTGCGAGAGTAGAATGAAGATAGCTTCAGATAAGTAAAGTCCTAAAACATTTATCTAATGCTTCCTTTATCAGAAGATACTGGAGAATGTGTGCCAACCAAGAAACAGGCAGGCCCAGGATTCAGGACACTGGAGACCCTTGGCGGGAGAAATATAAAGGGAACCTCCAGGACCAAGGACAAGGAAGACCCCACAGGACAACCCTGGCAGCCAGAGGGTGACCGGTCCACACTGAAGTAGGGGTGGCTCATAGGACAGATTCGGCGAGGGCTGCCATCCATCACCCGCCTCTGATATTCTACCCCCATCGACCTTAGCGGAACTACAGAGGAGATAGCCAACCAAGGGAATACATCAAGGAAGAGGGACCTACGGTCTGGGATACAGGGGCTCCATCCCAGGAGTCCAGGGATGGGAGTAAAGGAACTCACCATAAGAGAGTCACACAGCAGGCCTGGAGAATAATCAGCCCAGAAAGAAGAAGGCTGGAGACCTCCAGGATATAACTTAGGACTATTAGACCACCCAGTGTAATTGACCTTGTGGAAACTGTCATGGAAAGGTAATGGAAAAGTATAAAAAGAATAAGTACAGAGAAAACTAAGCAAATGAAAAATAAAGATACTAATTTCAGTGAAAAATACATATACAACTACAGTATATTATATGACTCTGCTTTAAATAATATTTGCATCATCATATAATATAATCTGTAAACAAGAAAATTCATTGAGAAAACATGGCAATAACTATAGCAGGCCCAGCTTATCCACCGAGTGTACATTGCAAGACCCCCAGTGGATGCCTGAAACTGCAGATGATACTGAACGCTATATATTCTGTTTTTTTGTGTGTACATATATACCTACGATAAACTTTAATTTATAAATTAGGCACAATAAGAGATTGACAGTGTCAACCTAGGCCAGACACAGTGACTCATGGGCTGGGTGCACTGGCTCACGCCTGTAATCCCAGCACTTTGGGAGGCTGAGGCATGTGGATCACTTGAGGTCAAGAGTTCGAGACCAGCCTGCCAACACGGTGAAACCCCATCTCTACTAAAAATACAAAAATTAGCCAGACGTGGTGGTGCATGCCTGTAATCCCAGCTACTCAGGAGGCCGAGGCAGGAGAATCACTTAAACCCGGGAAGTGGAGGTTGCAGTGAGAAGAGATCATGCCACTGCACTTCAGCCTGGGTGACAGAGCGAGACTCAGTCTCAAAAAAAGAAAAAAGAAAAAAATACCAATGTCAACCTAAAGGAAGAAACTGAGGTAAGGTTAAAATAAGTAGAGACTTTTTTTGGGGGATAGGTTTGGGAACTGCAACTCAGGAGACACAGATTCGAGTTGCCCTGAATATGTGCTCCAACTGGCAGCAGTTACAAGTGGGATTTTAAAGAGAAAAAGAAAGCGCAATTCCTAAGTTGAACAAAGGCTATTGATTAGCTACACATTGTTCTTTGTATCACAAATTCCGGGAACATGAAGACAGTGACAGGAGATCACATTGTGTAAGTTGTGGTAACATTATAGATAATTTCTCAGCTAGTCTGGAAACTACAGGGGAGAAAAAATCAAAATGCATTTTAAAAATTAGCCCCAGGGATGGGTGCAGGACTAAAACTCATGCTCATGTCTCTCTGGGCCTGATACATTTTGCAGACCTCACATTCTTTAGACTGCTCTGAGTCATTTTCCTTCCTCATTTTCCCCTTTTGACTGAGATCTTTCTCTTACAAAAGCATTGATGAAGTCTGGGCGCAGTGGCTCATGCCTGTAATCCCAGCACTTTGGGAGGCCAAGGCGGGCAGATCACAAGGTCAAGAGTTCAAGACCATCTTAGCCAACATGGTGAAACCCCATCTCTACTAAAAAATCAAAATGCATTTTAAAAATTAGCCCTGGGGATGGGTGCAAAATTACAAATATTACAACATATTACAATTACAAATAATACAAAAATTAGCTGGGTGTGGTGGCACGCACCTGTAGTCCCAGCTACTTGGGAGGCTGAAGCAAGAGAATCGCTTAAACCCAGGAGGCAGAGGTTGCAGTGAGCCAAGGAAGCACCACTATACTCCAGCCTAGTGACAGAGCAAGACTTGATCTCAAAAAAAAAAGCACTGATGACCAACATTTTAAATGTAAGTTTGTCCCATGTCGCTATGGAGGTTATTCCCAAGTAATTTAATCCTGTGTCAGAGGGAAATGGGAGAGGTACTATAGCTTAAGAACTTAGTGAGGCCTCAAGGCCAAGTTGATTGTCAACACAACGGGACAGAGCAGTGAGATCTCAGTCAGGTCATCACATACAAAAGAGCGGCGGTGTGTTGGATCATTTCTAAGCATCCAGCCATCATGATTTTAGTTTTGGTTGTTGCCTTTAGACATCTAGAAATACAAGGCATGATCAATTTAAGGATCAAAAATACACAACTAAGAACAAATATTAACAAAACCATTTGAAATCCAGACTTGCAAGTGTTCCTTTTCGTGAAGGTAATCAGTCAAATGCTGTAAGTGATCTGTTTTTCCAACGTCTTGCAGCCATCTTGCCCTTTGAGTGATTTTTTTCTAACCAAGTTTCCGCTTCTCATCCTGCTCTGAAGCACAAGGCACCTGGCCATGGGCCAGCTTCAGTTAGAGATCTTGATGATGGAAGATGTCCACTTAGGCAGAGTTGCACTTTTAAAATGAGGAATGTGAACTTGTGAGTCAATGCCACTGAGCTGCACAAGGATTGATTAACAATACCTGATATGGTACCTTCCAAAATGGTTGAAAGGAATTCTTTATTTCATGACGTTTCCAATACATAAAATTGGAATAACATTGGAAGCCATGATCTTTGATGACTACATCTCTGGGGGGCTCACTGTTAAAATAGTCCTTAATTAATTTAGAAGTTTTAGTGAGAAGCTTTATAAGGCCTTGGCAATAATGAAGAATGTTACCTTTAAGGAGAGCTTGTTCCATTCCTTCATCTAGGTGGGTGGGTTTTCCTGTTATTATCCCAAAGACAAAAAGCTGACGCTTTCCAAATAGGGTAGCATGTAAGTTAAGTGATATCAACAGAAGACCCTCAGGCCAGGGAATGTTAAAAGTCCCTATAAGCCTTGCCAACTAATTTTTTTTTTTTTTAATGGAGTCTCGCTCTGTCTCCCACGCTGGAGTGCGATCTCAGCTCACCGCAACCTCCACCTCCCAGGTTCCAGTGATTCTTCTGCCTCAGCCTCCCGAGTAGCTGGGATTACAGGCGTGCACCACCAGGTCTGGCTAATTTTTGTATTTTTAGTGGAGATGGGGTTTCACCATGTTGGCCAGGCTGGTCTCGAACTCCCGACCTCAGATGATCTGCTCATCTCGGCCTCCCAAAGTGCTGGGATTACAGGCGTGAACCACCAGGCCTGGCTAATTTTTGTATTTCTAGTAGAGACGTAGAGATGGGATTTCACCGTGTTGGCCAGGCTGGTCTTGAACTCCCGACCTCGGGTGATCTGCTCATCTCGGCCTCCTGTGCCAACTGATTTTTATCATCTAGTTCGTGCATCTCACCGGGCTGGAAGACTGAAGGTGTCATGCACAACAGAAATGCTGAAAAATAGGCCATAAATGACAAGTAGCATGAAGGATTTGACACTGAAATGGGTTCCCAGGCTGCTGTGAAGCTCAAAAGAACCTCCCCCAGAAAAAATAGAACTTAACGTGGCCCTGGTTAAAGATGCAATTGGCAAAGAAATTTGGTCTTTTTGTTTTCAGTTTACTCAAAAGGTGTATAAAAATCTTTTACTATCTCTTATTAATACTGTTTGGACGAACAGAGGCAAGATGGTGCACTTCCTGGTTCTTCATCCCCCCGCTCCCAACTTTTCCCGCGCGCGTGAAAATGCAGCCGGCGACCCGGGAAGGTGCAGACCAACTGGGCATGCACCAGGTGACGTCAATCCGAAGAGACCAAGATTTACCTGGTCGCACCTGCGGAACGCCCCTGACACGCCCGTGCCCCACCTATTGCCCTCCCACTCCTAGAAAAGCCGCTCTCCGCCAGTGAGCCACGCGGCCTTCCTCAGGAATCTTATTCAAAAGAAAAACAAATTCAACCTTTGTATTAGTGTGTTAGTAATATTAGAACTAATTTTAATAAAACCTTACAAACAGATCTATCTAATCAGCTTTGACCACAAAATAAGATTTCCATAAATCTTCCATTTAAAACAACCTTTAAATAACTAGGCCAAATTACCTTTTCTTTAACAAAGTAACACATTCTCTGTCTTTCTTATGATTTTCTGTCTTTCTTATAATTTTCCTTACCAAAACCATATCCTACTTTTCTGTTTTTTGTTTTTTGGTTGTTGGGTGTTTGTTTTTTTGAGATGAAGTCTCACCCTGTCTCCAGGCTGGAGTGCAGTGGCATGATCTCAGTTCACTGCAACCTCTGCCTCCTGGGATTGAGCCATTCTCCTGCTTTAGTCTCCCAAGTAGCTGGGATTCCAGGCATCCACCACCACACCCAGCTAATTTTTGTGTTTCTAGTAGAGACAGGGCTTTACCATGTTGGCCAGGATGGTTTTGATCTCCTGACCTCGTGATCCGCCCCTCAGCCTCCTAAAGTGCTGGGATTACAGGCATGAGCCACCGCACCCGGCCTCCTACTTTTCATATACATTCTGCTTATAGAATTGTTTTTCTTACATCTAATAGTTTTAATTATGCATATATATTAACTACAGTCTTAACTCTTGGCAACTGTAATTTCTGGTGAAAAACCAAGAAAGTAAGTAATTTTAATTGTTATGTATCAGGTACAGAGCACGGGACAGAGGACGGAGCTGTGAAGACCATGCCTGCAGGACGTGATCCCTCCCAGCATGACCAGGGGGCAGAAGCCAGCAAGGATGTGTTGGGCTTGGCTCTGTCGCACAGCTGTTGGCCTAGACACTGTGGACATCCATATGACTTCGGTTCTCACCATGGCCACCTCCTAAACCGCAGAATCTAAAGGCTCAACACCAAAGATGTCAGCTCACAGTAAGACGTGCACAATACTCCAGGGAAGCCCAGCCGCCTGCCCTCACAGCTTTAGCTCCCAGAAAAAATCACATAAGCATAAAAAGTGTCACAGAAGCAACAGTTTTACAACCTTAAAACACCTAGCTGAGACAGTATCTATTTGTTCACCAGTAGACTTGAGCAAAAAAATGTCTAAAATTCTGAAGGCATTTCTATTTTGTTTTACCAACAATTTTTAAGCTAGCTGTATTTACCAACGATTGCTAAAGTCATGTAAACTTGAAAGCCTTTGGGCACGCAATATGTGAGTACTCATGCACTTATAAGTCAATTTGGTACCATGCAGGCAACATACACACAGACATGTACCCATGTAAACATAAAAACAAAGATAGGCACAAAAATTGTACGGCTTTGACTTTAAAATTTTAGCCATGAGACAAGTAAAACTCTCTAGTTTAAAAGGACACTTGGATTAAACTGTGCCTCTGTAAATGGAACAAATTAAAGTTTATCTGTCCCACATGGCTGAAGCCCTTACTGGGTTTTAGAGAAAACAGGGTAGCAAATTAACATCTTGAAACACAGAGAAAGAATTTACATTTTCAAGAAGGGTTTTGGTTTTGTCAGAGAAAGATTAAGAATAAATCCCACAGGAACACAAAAGCATAGGAATTCACCACAGGATTGATAAGGAGCCCAATTTCATTTAGATATGTAGCTTCTAATTTGGTCTTTGTTTTCCAACTGGGCCACTGAGCTCAGGGTAGAGCTCATGAATGAACAGAGCCCACAAAGCATGTGTCGCTTCCAGGGCCTAATCCTTACAAATGTGAAAAGCAGGCCCAGCTGAAAGGCAGAGCATCTAGATCTTCCAAAATCAAGGATCCCACTTTACATTGAATCCCATGTCCCCCAGATGAGGAAAACCTGATGGGACCAGGTCCTGCAACACTTCCGCAGAGCGCCTCACTACAAGACATTCGCCCGAGACTGCTGGGCAATCCAACACCAACCAGCCCCCTGTGCTGTCAGCCCAGCCCCCGTGGGACTCCTATCCCTCAGTGGTGAGTGTTCCCACAGCGTCCAAGTATCCAAACCACACTTTTCTTATCTAAACACACAAAGAAACAAGTAATCCCTGTCGTAAATACATTCGTTGCAACTGCTGCAACCACCTCCAGAACTGCAGCTCTCACAACTGACTCACCAGCCATCACTCACACAAAGGTCACGTTCCCTCTCGCAATACAATGGAACCCCTGGTGCCCACAAAGCCAAAGAGATCTGGTAACTCAAAGCGAAAGGGAGCAGAGTTTTAGCCCTGAGAGGGACATAGCCACTACTCTCGGGACGCCACGAGGAAAGCAAAAGGCCTCACACAGGGCCTGCGGTGACTTTGCCTGTGTTCCTCAAGAGGGCTCAGGGCTGTTGGAAGTCTCCTCCAGATTTCTTCATGTGGTTTCGAACATGGCAAAAGGAAGGAGGAGCAGAAATGGAAGGAAGCAGACCAAGTCCTAGAGGAGCCAATTTGGGGAGATTTTAAGGTTTCCAAAAGGCCAATGTTGGGAGGCTAAGACGGGCAAATCACCTGAGGTCAGAAGTTCAAGACCAGCCTGGGCAACATGGTGAAACCGTCTCTACTAAAAGTACAAAAATTAGCTAGGCACAGTGGCCGGTGCCTGTAATCCCAGCTACTTGGGAGGCTGAGCAGAAGAATCGCTGGAACCCGGGAGGCGGAGGATGCAGTAAGCCAAGATCTCGGACTGCCCTCCAACCTGGGCAACAGAGGGAGATTCTGTCTCAAAATAAATAAACAAATAAAATAAAAAGCCAATGAAGTTTTACATTTTTGTCAGCAAAAATCATGCCAACAAGAAAGGAAGCAAACAGAGGGACCAAACATATTTGAAAAGCAGATTCCGTGGACTAAAAAGCAATTCCCAGAAACAGTATCCAAAAGAGAAAAGGAAGAAAGGAAAAAATTATAGTTTGAAAATCAGCTTTTAATTAAGCCTGCTCTGACCATACAGCTCATTAGAAAATCCTTTCAAATCTCTTATTACCAGATTGCAGTCAGGGCAATCAGAAAGTAGGCTTCCCATTCATTTGTCTGGTTCTAAAACCTGCATTTTCCCATTGTGGGTGCAAATACATTAATTTAGAAATGTCGAAAGACCCCCAGTTTGGCCATTGCTACTTGGGGTGAGCTTGAGTCGTGTGGGTCCAAGGTGGAGCTCCACAGGTGTTCTACACAAATACAGTTGGTGTTTCTGAGGGCCGGGGGATGATCCTTAAGGGAAAACTCAGCTTTGACAATCAGCTTTGACATCATTTTAGAAATTCCCTTTCAAAAGTGACCAAGGCTGGAACAATGTACTGGGCTGAAGTGTGCTGCTCTGTGAGTGCCATTCCTCAAAGTCGTGATTCATTCTTTTTTTTTTTTTTTAGACAGAGTCTTGCTCTGTCGCCCAGGCTGGAGTGCAGTGGTGCGATGTCAGCGCACCGCAACCTCTGCCTCCCGGTTCAAGCGATTCTCCTGCCTCAGCCTCCCGGACAGCTAGGACTACAGACACATGCTACCACACCCAGCTGACTTTTTGCATTTTTAGTAGAGATGGGGTCTCACCGTGTTAGCCAGGATGGATTCGCTCTTTTTACATGTCTCAGAATCTCTCATCGCTTTTCGGCAGCAGAGCACTCAAGGTGCCAGGTGACCAGCCCTTATGTGCACCTTCTGGCTAAGCCAAAAGTCCCTGCAGACATTTTTCTCAAAGGGAGGTCCTATAAGGCTGCTACGTATCATGGACAAATATTTCAATACCTCCATAAAGTCTCTAGTCACCTAGAGTCCCCAGTCGGTATGGAGGGAGGGAGTGTCTCTTAACTTGGGAGTGGGAGAACTCACTCTCATGTTGTTTTCCGTTTAAAACCAGCAGGAATTGATTAAATTAAAACACAAGTCCACATTACAAATAATAGGAAGCAGCTGCAATTTTTAAAGGGTGCTATGTAATTTTAGGCCAAAAAACACAATGAAACAACGTACGCTAGACTACCAATGCTGTAACCCAAACCTTTTGCCATGAAGTGGAGGCAGAAAAGGCAGAAGTTCTCTGCAGAACTCTTTACCCAAATCTCCTGTCCAGAGACAGAGATGAAAGCCCTCACTTTTAAAAGAAAGAGAGGGTTTGAAAACAAAATCAAGACCTCAACTTAAAGGAAGTGAGGTCTGGATTCAAGAGAACTCACTCTTTGTACCCGGGGAAACCTCTGGAGTCGAAGGAACTCAGTCGGTTCATCCTGGTACTGAGTGCCATGTCCAAGAGTGCCCGGTGGCAAGGGGGCGTCACTGTGAAATGTCGACCCAAGGGAAGAAATGGAGGCAAAATAAATATGAGTAGAGAGTTTATCTGGGACAAGTTTGAGAACTGCCACCCAGGGGACATAGACTCAGGTTTCCCTGAATATATGCTCTGATAGCAGTAGTTACAAGTGGGGTTTTAAAGGAAAAAAGACAGGACAGGCAGTTCTTTAGTTGACATAACCTATTGACTGGCTATATGCTGCTTTTTGTATCACAAATTCCGAGAACATGAAGATAATGGGCGAGGGCTACATTGTGCAACTGGTAACATTTTCAGTAATTTACCAGCCAGTCTGGAAACTACAGGGAAGAAAGCAGAGAAACTAGAATGACTTTAAACAATTAACCCTGGGTTTGGGTGCAGGGGTTGTGACTGAAATCTCATGCTTATGCCTCGGGCCTGATCAATTTTGCAGACCTTACATTCTTTTTTTTTTTTTTTTTTTGAGACTCAGTCTTGCTCTATCGTCCAGGCTGGAGTCCAGTGGCGTGATCTCAGCTCACTGCAACCTCCCCCTCCTAGGTTTAAGCGATTCTCCTGCCTCAGCCCCCCGAGGACCTGGGATTACAGGCGTGTGCTACCGCACCTAGCTAATTTTTGTATTTTTAGTAGAGACGGGGTTTCACCATGTTGGCCAGGCTGCTCTTGAACTCCTGACCTCAGGCGATCCCCACACCTCCGCTTTCCAAAGTGCTGGGTACACGCTGCCGCGCCCGGCAGACCTTACGTTCTTTAGACTGCTCTGAGTCACCTTTCTTTGTCAATAACAATAACTGATGATAAAATCGAGAAGTCATAACAATCGACTGTGATAAAAGTTATGTGAATGTGCTCTCCTTCTCTCTCCCTCCAAATATCTTCCTGTACTATGCTAACCATTCTGTGATCATGTGAGATGATAAAATGCCTACGTGATGAATTGAAGTGAGGTGAAATGACATAGGCATTGCCACATAAATGGAAAATCCCAGAGGTAAACAATGTGTGAGTTTTAAATTGCACAGCATTCTGAGTAGCACCCAGGACATGAATCCTCCCTATGCCCAGCATGTCCACGCTGCAGATGCTGCCCACCCATTAAGTCACTTAGTAGCCATCTTGCTTATCAGATGGGCTGTTATGGTATTTCAATGCTTGCCTTCAAGTAATCCTTATTTTACTTAATAATGACCTAAAGCACAAGAGTAGCAACAGAATATGTTCAGACCACGGTTGACCACTGATAAATGAAACCTCAGACACAAAACCATTGATAAGGGAAGGACTCCTGTACTAGGGAAAACAGGGAGGGTATGGATGAAAGAGAGTGGAGATGTAAGAGAGATCAAACCCTCAACTTCTGCCAGAATAAGTCTACAGATAAAGCCTAAACTGATCAAATATGTGTGTGTATAACAGTATAGGAACATTACTGAGGAAGAGAGAGATGGTGTAAATATTAGCAAAATGAAAGAAGCTAAAAGGTTATAAATGTAATCGCCTCTGGATTTAGGAAGTCTGGTGACAAGTTTAACACATCCTTTGTAGAAGCCGAGTAGAAACTGCCCCTTCACTCTCTGAAGGTTCGCTGAAAGGAAACTAACGAACAGCATATTAATAGGAGAAAAGGCATACAAATTTATTAACATGCATGGGAGTCACACAAAATACAAGAACTCAAAGAAATGGCCACATGGTTGATGCTTTTATACCATCTTGAGGTTACAGAAAGAATGGGGGCCCCAACCACGGCCAAGAACAGGTAATGGAAGTGGGAGAAGAGGAGGCCTGGCTACCAGAGGTGGTCTTCTTGTGTAGATGAGACCTCACAGGCTGCAGCCCTCAGAGAGAATAGATGGTAAATGTTTATTTAAGACCTTTAAGGGTGTCAGACTCCTGGTTAACCATTCCTAGACAGGACAAAGGAAGACCTCAGATAAAGTAAGCTGCATCAATGCAGGTTTTCTGTACAGATGCAAATCTCCCTGCAAAAGACAACTTTGCAGGGCTACTTCTGTCTGCAGGCCCTCTCTGAATGGCCATCTCAAAATATACCAAAGAAGTGTATTTTGGGGTGAAGTATCTTGGTATCCTTCACTACACCCCTATGAAACACCACCATCACAATCAAGATGATGAATACAACCATTGTCCCCAAAAGCTTCCACATGCCCCTGGCTCTTACCTCCTCCCAGTCCCCAGGCAACCCCTGAGCTGCTTTCTATCACTATAAATTACTTTGCATTTTCTACAACTGTATTAAATTAAACCATACAGCAATTGTTCTTTTTATTCTGTGGCACAGCAAAATTTTTTTAGTCATCTTCCTTTTTTTTAGTGAAAACATTTAAGATCTACTCTCTTAGCAAATTTCAAGAGACAGGGTCCCCACGTGAGCCATGGAACAGAAGGTACCACCTCACCTGCTCTTTCCCCAACAGAGAGCAGATGGGACCCGGGGCTAAGGTGGAGGAGGGCAGGGAGGGGAGCCACAGAGCTTGGGTCACTGAGGACCTCCTGTCCCTGAGCCGTCAGCCCCAGCTCAGCTGCGAAAGTAGGCATGACTCAACCACCAGACAAGCTCAGGGCACCCCCAGAGCTGTGAGAACATTTCCAGTAGAGACCCCAGGAGGCAGCAGAGAAGGCCTGAGTCAGCCTCCTCAGTGCCTTGTGCCTAGAGGAGCAACAGCATGGCCAGGTGCATGTTTGTGGTCTCAGGGTCCCATGCAGAGGGTCCCATGCAGAGAGGACACAGAGTATGTGTCAAGTGCCAGGGCACCACAGACCAAGGCAGGACCTGGATGTCTCATCAGATGCCAGCAGGAGACACCAATCACCAGGACCTAGCCTGGGCCAGACACACTTAGCAAGAGAGGCCCCCTGGCTCTCTCCTGCCAGCTCTGAAGCCCTGCCTCGGTTTCCGAGAGCCACAGTTCTCCACAGCCTGGACTGAGCCAGAGGAGAAAAGTTTGGTGGTTGGAGTGGGAGGCAGTAAACTTAAACTGAAAATACGTGGGATAGAAAAGATTGACATCAATACATTTCTTTTTTTTTTTTTTTTTTTTTTTTGAGATAGGGTATCACTCTGTCACCCACGCTGGAGTGCAGTGGCATGATCATGGCTCCCTGAGGCCTTGCACTCCTGGGCTCAAATAATCCTCCCGCCTCAGCCTCCTGTGCAGCTGGGACTACAAAGGGCTAGATACCATGCCTGGCTAATGTTTTGATTTTTTGTAAAGACAAGGCCTTGCTATGTTGCCTGAGCTGGTCTCGAACTTCTGGGCTCAAGTGATCCTCCTGCCTCAGCCTCCCAAAGTGCTGGGATTACAGATGTGAGCCACCATGCCCAGCCACATTTCAAACTTCAGAGCACTGAAGACAAACAGAAAATCCTACAAGCTTTCAGGAGAGACATAAAAATAAGTTGACCTGGGTTAGATACAATAATCCAGGAATCATAATGCCAGAGAGTCTTGTTAGTAATTCTAAAATCTGTTTTTAAAAAACCTATATATATACATATGGCAATACCTACAAAATTCTATAGAAAAATCATTTTGATCAGAGAATTCTATACCAGCTGTATAAGCTTGCCAGGGCTGCTGTAACAAAGTGTTGCAGACTGTCTTAAACAGGAATTTATTTTCTCACGATTCTGGAGGATGGACATCTGAGATCCAGGTGTTGGCAGGTTTGGTTTCTCCTGAAGCCTCTCCCCTTGGCTTGTAGAGGGCCACCTTCTCCCTGTGTCCCCAGGAAGTCATCCCTCTGTATGGCCTGTGTCCTAATCTTCTCTTCGTATAAGGATACCAGTCAGACAGGATTAGGGCCCACCATAATAGCCTCATCTTACCTTAACTACCCCTTCAAAGGCCCCATCTCTAAATACAGTCACATTCAGAGGTACTGGGTTTAGGACTTCAACATGCAAGTTTGGAAGGCAGAGGGACACAATTCAGCTTGTACCACCAGCCAAACAATTCTGACATTTTCAGACATGCAGGCCCTCAGATTGCCCTCCCATGCACCCTTCCTTCCAGCCCTTCAGGAAATGAGCTTTTCCAAATCAAGGGCATGACGTCATCAAGGCTGGCATCATCCTGCCAAGGCTGCAGGAGACAGAAGCCCAGTGGGACGGAGAGCTGAGGACAGTCTCCAGTCCAGCAATGAACATAGACTCCATGATGGCTGAGCCGCAGGGCCAGAACGGCCAGGGCAGCTGGGAGATCAGGGGCTCCCAGGGAGACTTTGCAGGACAGTGCAATTGATGGAGCAGCTAATGTACTGGAGCACCATGAGAGGAAATTCACTCCAACAGGAAGGGGCGCCAGCAACAGGAGAGGAGTTTGGGGATCAATTAAGGACCAAGGACAACAAAGATAAATGTAAAATATACAGATGATTATTCACTCTGAATAAAACAAAAACGTTATGCAAGAAAGAAAAATAAAATGAAGTAAACGAAAAATAGAAAGCAATCATCAACTGCAGGTAAAACGAAAAACTTGTGCAGGAATGGGCTTGGCTGTGAAAGACCCTAACATAGTCACAAAGTCCCAATATAAGCACTAGGTGTTAATCTTGTCAACGATGATGGGACCACCCTCAACTCCAAAATAAAAAGCAGAGCTCAACTCACTGCCAACTCAAGCAAAGGAAAGCACGGCTGCTCAGGCAGCCTCCCGGAGGAAGCAGAGCTGGGAGTGCAGGAATTAATGGACCACCGCGGGGGAGGGGGATGATGCCATCACCCATCCCTTGAGGGTTATTGGGTGAAAGAGACTGTGGTTGATTGGCTGGCCCTCCTGGGTTTAGTCAGGTAGTTCATTCCCTGACTGGCTGAGTTTCAGTGAGGGACTGACACCGATTGGTTGGCTACAAAACATGTTTCCTAAGGCTTTTGAAAGAGTTTTAAACCGGTTCTGCTGCTGCGTGTTGCCATGGCTATAGAATAATGGGTCTTTTCCTAGGAGTGTGGGAACGTTAGTATTCTCAAGCCGCCCAGAATTAGGATGTAACTGTGTTGTTGATAAAGGGGGATTGGAAGTGTGGGGAATCTGTGTGTGGTATTGCCTACTTTCCCACCTTCCAGGGAGGGGAGTAAAAGGGTAACACCAGAAACCAGAAAGTCAAAGTTAACCATGCAAGCACTTTACTTAGAGCTATGAACACACCATCAAAAGAACGGCTGAGGCTGGAGTCCTCCGGGGAGCCAGAAACTGCGAGGTGGGACAAGGGACTGCCGCCTTGCCTACTGCCGCCTTGCCTAGCAAACCTTGTGGGGCTTTTCCACACCTTCAACCTCATAGACGCATAACTTTAGTAAAATATTTGTTTAGCTGAGTATGATTTTTTTGGAAGTTTTCACATGTAAGTTATTAAAATGTTTTTGTAAAAAAATAAGAGTCCCACCCCTGGCACACTGTAGCAGGGAAGTAGATGTCTGCCCTGGGTGCTCAGTCTCTGCGTTGGTGAACTCATGGAGGGCCTCCCTTGCTGACCTCCCTCACTCACTGTAGCCTCTGAGGAGGTGGAGAGGTTTCAGGTGCCAGCCCAGACACACCTCCCTGGGCCCACACCACGTACACCCTGTGTGGCTCAGCCAGAAGCTGGAGGGTAAACTTCTCCCCCAGCTCAACAGGGGAGAAGTTGAATCAAGTTGATTAAGATTTTGTTGATTAAGATTTTGTTGAATCAAGTTGATTAAGATTTTGTTCAACTTGAGAAGTTAAATCAAGTTGAACAAAAACCAGGCACTAAACTAAAGTAGGAGATGAAAAGGTGATTGAAGAGGGCGTCAATAAAGAACTCTTAAAAATCCATATTAAAAAAAAAATACTCAAGAAAAATGAGCAAACCACATAAACAGCACAAGCAGGCATTTCACAGAAGAAATACGCATAAGAAAAGATATCATTCCTCATTAGTGGTCAGAGAAACGCAAATCAAGGCCCCGGTGAAATTCCATTTTACACTCATTTGGCAGAAACTGACGGGTCAAAAGAGAAGTGGTGCTAGGGAGAGGATGCAGGTGTGGACCACGGCCGCATGGCTGGTGGGAGTGCACACGGGTACGGCTATGTTGGAAAACAATTGGCGTATCAATGTGGACCAGACACATAAACTGAGGCCCAGCAGTGCCACCCCTAGGTCTATATCCCAGGGAAGCTCTGGCACGTGTGTACCAGCATGTGTGGACAATAATGTTCATGGCAGCGTTCACAGAACAAAACTGGAAACACCCCAGGTGCCACACAGAAGACAACGCAGCTCATTCACTCGGCTGATTTCCACACATCAGTCAGCACAACTGCACCAAAGGGACAGTCGACGGTGTGGGTGATCTGGGAAGCATCTTCTTAGGGAAAAACTGCATTCCATGAGAGTACACATGGCATTAAACCCCATGTAGGAGGAGCATCAGGCTGAGCTTTACACACAATGATAGACCTAGGATTCAAAGAAGTGTACTAAATAATTCCTTAATCCAGGCATCATTAAATGACAACGTTTCCCCCTGGGAATCTAGAACTTGCCGTGCAAATGCTCCAGACCCATGGTAGAGGAGTTCCTCTCCCTGGAGGCTGCACAGCTGCCTTCCGGTCTATTAGAAGCCATTAAATCCTGAGACATACACCCTCCCCTTCTCCCCCTGCAGCACTCCAGGGTCAGGGGGCACCAAGGGCCTGACCGTGGGCCTAATTGACACCGTCCCTGGAGCCCTCATCCGCATCTCATCAGGAAGATCAAAAGTGGGGGGTAGGGGATGGACCCATAGCCAGGGCAGAAGGGATGTTCACGGCTGTAGCTAGCGTGGTGGCAGGTGGTGTGGACAATCATGCAGAGCTGCGGGGAGCAGACCGTGCTAGGGTGACAGAACTTCAGAGCTAAGCCTGGGACAGGCGGGCTGAGATGCTTGTCACCCGCATGGCCCTCCAAGGGCCCAACCCCGGAAGGCTTCACCGCATCACCATGGCCTGGATCTGATGTCTCTCCAGGCTCCTCAGGGACAGGCCATCGTCATCTTCAAGTATCAGCCAAGAGGACCTCAGAACTATTTGTGTTCTCCTTTGAGACCCCCCCATTCTTATGAGCACCGCAACATCAGCAAGACAGAATCTCTTCACTTCTAATGGAATTGGATTCCCAAAGGGAATTCTGGCCTTCTCTGTCCCATCAGTCAGGCTCTGACGTTAATAAAAGGAGTCCCTTATCTCATAGGATTTTAAAGACCTGCAGCCCTAGACACATTGAACACACATGACAGCCTTCATGAAAGGCGCTTTGACCACAAGCTCTGTCGGGCATAGACAGGCTGCCCGTGAAATGAAGGTCCCTTGCACCCACAGGAGGGTGGTCCCTTCCTGGGGAGGGGAGAGCCAGGAGAGAGGAGGCTCCTCCCTCCTTTCATGAGGCTGACTAGAGCTGGGCTGTATTCAGGTCCTTGAGGGGAAATGGCCGTGTGGTCAGCGAGCAGCCCTGTCACTTGGGGTCCTCAGAGCCCCAGCACTGTCACTGGCCTTGAGGCATCAGGTACAGCAGTTGTCAGGAAGGAGGAGGTGGCCGTGCCAGGTTCCTGTGGTCTTTCCAGTCATCCGGGCTCCGGCAGCCAGGCCCCCAGGCCTGGAGACGCCCACTTGCCTCCTCTGTTTGTCATCGTTGCTGTTGCCGCTGTTTTTGTAGACAGTGCTATCCCCAGATTGACTCAGCGCAGACACAGGATAGGAGTTTTCCGTGCACCATCCTGACTCTCCCCTGTACCTGCCCGGCCAGTGTGCCCCTCCCCAGGTGACAGCTGAGGCTCAGAAGGAAAGAACTCGCCTGTCTTCACCTGCAGAAGGACCCCATGTGTCTGACTCCAAAGCCCTTCTCAGGAACCCTGAAATGACGCTTTGAAAGTGCCTGCCTTTTCAAAGGGCGTATCCAGACCACTGGCAATTCAGCATGGCCTGGGCTAAAAGGCCAGGCCCCTCCTGGGAGAAGTGTGGTCTCCGTAAGGAAGACTCATAGGAAAAGGCCGGGGACGGGGAAAGAAACTGAGGCTGCTGATGTAATCCCGTGGGATGCCTGGCTGGGGCCGGGTTTTGAAGTGTGCCTGGTGACTGGGCAAAGGCTGTGCACTCTGCCCTGCCCTGTGTGCCCCAAGGTGAAGTGGGCAGTGACTTAGGCCTGCCCCTCTCCCACCCAAAGCCTTTCTTCTGTCTAGATTTCAGGTATACCTGGCTGGTCCCAGCTAGGTGCCAACTGGGCTGGTTCCGTCCAGCCTCTGCTTGGCATGAAGATTCCATCTTCTGTGTCCCTATGTCTGCACAGGTGGGGTAACTTCTAGAACTTTCACTAACCCCATATCCTTGCCATAGCCCCTCAAGTTTCTCCACTTTTCTTCTCCAAAATCCTATTTCACTTCCTATGGGAAGAGCCAGGCCTTGGGGAGCTAGTTCTGCAATCTGGCTGTCTTTGTAAATCTGCTCCAAGGCCCTGGGGATGGAGGCTAATGTGCCCCAGGCTACCCCCTACCCTCAAGAGTGAGGCAGGGCCAGCATCCTCAGTGATCCTGGGAGAGTCACTGCCCCCGCACCATGCCCTGCTCTGCTCTGTGCTCAGCCCTGGTCCAGGTGCTGAGACCTGATGGCACACACAGGATGCTCACAAAGCATGTTAGAACAAGACTCCGTGCAGTAAGTAGGAAGGGGACAGCCAGGGCCATGGGACGTGCTGGGTAAGGGGTGTGAACTCTAAGGCCTCACTGAGGGGTGGCTTTGGGAGAAAGAAGTCTGTGAGGGAGCTGGCCATGTGGACATCAAGGAACTGGCATTCTTGCTGAGGAATCAGCAAAGACAGAGGCCCAGCCATGGGAGGGCCTGGGTGTTTAAGGAGCATGGCAGACCTGGGGCCCAGGAGCAGGCTAGCGGCCAGAGTAGAGCAGGTGGGGCCTGTGGCTCCTGCCAGGGCACTGCGGACCCCTGGAGGGGTCTGTACAGAAGCGGGCTGTGGTTGCAGCCGAGAAGCATGGTGCTGCTGTGGTGAGGAAGGACTGGTGGGAGGCAGGGGAGGCTGGGGAACCTCCTAGGTGATGCACGGGTCAGCTCAGGACCCTGCAGCAAATGCCACCGGCTGACAGAGACTCCTGTCATTCTTTCTGGAGCCTGAGAGACAGAGAGCAAGGTGTCAGCTGGGCTGGTTCCTTCCAGGACTTTCTGCTTGGCGTGGAGATGCTGTATTCTCCCGTATCCTCACATGGCCTTCCCTCTGGGTATCTGTGTCCTCATCTCCTCATCTCCTTCTCAGAAGGACGCTAGTCAGCTTGGATCAGGGCCCCACCCATGTGGTCTTATTTACTTTAATCCCCTCTTTAAAGCCCCTATCTCCAAATGCAGTCACATTCTGAGGTCCTGGGGTTCAGACTCACCATATGAATTTATGGGGGGTAATCACACAATTCATCCCACTACAGTGACAATGACAGGAATCCTGGGGAGACATCGTGGGAGCTGGGGCCATCGCAGCAGCAGGAAAGATGGTGAGAAGGAGTCAGATCCCACAGGCAGGCACCGAGGGAGGGTGCAGAGACGGCCTGCCCAGGAGAAGGCAGTAAGGGGTACACAGTCCACAGTGAATTTACACCACCAATGACACCGATGAAAAGTTGATGGTTTCATGATATCACCATGTGCAGACAATAATATATTCATTGATAAAATCCTTCTGCAAAAACTGTTCTGTTTGTCTCATTTCTACCACTGCGGCAGTCACTGTTGAGTTCTAATAACACAGTGTGAACCTCAAGCTTGTGCTGCTGTCATTTTTCCTCTCGTCAGCATTGTGTTCTACTTACACGTTAATTCAGAGGGCTCCCAGCTGCACAGGTGGCCCCACACGGGCACCGGCTCTCACCAAAGTTCAAGGGTTTCAGAATCACACTAGTCACCATGGGCCACATCAGGTCTCCAACCCCTTCAAGTAAACAGGACATTTAAAATAAACATTAACAGCACAATTATAAAGACAAGGGAAGGCCGGGCACGGTGGTTCATGACTGTAATCTCAACACTTTGAGTGGCTGAGGTGGGAATTCAGCCTGGGCAACATAGTGAGACATCATCTCTGCAAAAAAAAAATAAATAAAAATTATCCAGGTATGGCAGCGGAGGCTGAGGTAGAAGGATCACTTGAGCCCAGGAATTTGAGGCTGCCATGAGCTGTGATTGCACCACTGCCCTCCAGCCTGGACAACAGAGGAAGACACCCTGTCTCAAAAAAAAAAAAAAAAAAAAAAAAAAACCAAAAAAAAAAAAAAAAAAAAAAAAAAAAACCAAAACAAAATAAAGACAAGGAAACAGAACACCAGTTACTTCAATTCTGTCAGTCTATGGGACCACTTGGGATTTTTATTTGTGTTTAAAATATGTAAAGTGATAAAACTGTGAACCTCAAGGTATAACTTTTTGTTTGACAAATATACATATTAGCTCATACATGAAATATTACTGATTTTAAATACTGTTTAAAAATGAAATTTAGGCAGGCCAGGTGGCTCACGCCTGTAATCCCGGCACTTTGGAAGGCCTAGGCAGGTAGATCACGAGGTCAAGAGATTGAGACCATCCTGGCCAACATGGTGAAACCCCATCTCCACTAAAAATACAAAAATTAGCCAGGTGTGGTGGTAGGCGCCTATAATCCCATCTACCCAGGAGACTAAGGCAGGAGAATCGCTTGAACCCGGGAAGCAGAGGTTGCAGTGAGCCAAGATCACGCCATTGCACTCCAGCCTGGGCAACAAGAGCGAAACTCCGTCTCAAACAAAAAAAAAAAGTATCCACTTTCATCATGGCATGATTATATATACAATGTTCAGTTTAAGACACTTTACACTCCGCATTTTTTTTCTGGACATGATTGTTAGTTTTATCTGATGACTATGACTGATAATAATTCTGCCATACAGAAGAGGGATGTCTTGGTCAGTTTAGGCTGCTGTAACAAAGTCCCACAGACCGGGTGGCTTAAACAGAAAACACTCCCTCCTCATGCTCTGGAGGCCGGAAGTCTGAGATCAGGGTGGCAGCGTGGTCAGGGTCCTCACCTGGCCTTTCCTTGGTTCATGCAGAAAGAGAGAAATCTGGTATCTCTTCTTGTTTTAGAAGGTCAGGAATCCTACGGGGAAGCTCCACCCTCATGACCTGATCTCACCCAGAGGCCCCACTCCTAATGCCAACAACTTGGGGTTTAGGGTGAATTCAACACATGAATTTTGGGAGGATACAAGCCTTCAGTCCCTGGCACAGGGGTTGTTACAAAAAGGTATAACAAGCCAGACACAGTGGCTCACACCTGTAATCCCAGCACTTTGGGAGGCTGAGGCGGGCGAATCATGAGGTCAGGAGTTCAAGACCAGCCTGACCAACACGGTGAAACCCCGTCTCTACTAAAAATACAAAAATTATAGCTGGGTGCGGTGGCGCACGCCTGTAATCCCGGCTACTCGGGAGGCTGAGGTAGGTGACTCACTTGAACCAGGGAGTCAGAGGTTGCAGTGAGCCGAGATCTCACCACTGCACTCCAGCCTGGCAACAGAGCAAGACTCCATCTCAAAAAAAAGAAAAAGAAAACGCTATAACCTCTGGGTGTCACATGTGCTTGGAAGGTCCCTGGGACTCAGGGTGTGTTTGGAAGGTGGAAGCAGGGGGTGAAAACTGACTGCAAGCGTGAGGACGGGGTATGTCGGGGTGCCTGGGCTGGCTGTGGGAGGAGCAGATGTGGCTGAGCATGGGCAAGGAGCAGGAATCAAGTTTTCGGGAATGTTCCATTTGGGATACCTGCTGGACATCCCCGCTGAGCTCTCAAGTGAACAGTCAGGTACCCAGGCCGAGGGCCCAGGGAGAGGTCGAGGCTGAAAGGCAGAACTTGGGAAGCATCGACAATTACAGGGACTGGAATAGGAGGAGGCTGCCCGGCAGCACCTCAAACAAA
>NW_012115155.1:10898339-10923529 GCF_000951035.1 Colobus angolensis palliatus | reverse complement strand
CCCCCCCATTCTTATGAGCACCGCAACATCAGCAAGACAGAATCTCTTCACTTCTAATGGAATTGGATTCCCAAAGGGAATTCTGGCCTTCTCTGTCCCATCAGTCAGGCTCTGACGTTAATAAAAGGAGTCCCTTATCTCATAGGATTTTAAAGACCTGCAGCCCTAGACACATTGAACACACATGACAGCCTTCATGAAAGGCGCTTTGACCACAAGCTCTGTCGGGCATAGACAGGCTGCCCGTGAAATGAAGGTCCCTTGCACCCACAGGAGGGTGGTCCCTTCCTGGGGAGGGGAGAGCCAGGAGAGAGGAGGCTCCTCCCTCCTTTCATGAGGCTGACTAGAGCTGGGCTGTATTCAGGTCCTTGAGGGGAAATGGCCGTGTGGTCAGCGAGCAGCCCTGTCACTTGGGGTCCTCAGAGCCCCAGCACTGTCACTGGCCTTGAGGCATCAGATACAGCAGTTGTCAGGAAGGAGGAAGTGGCCGTGCCAGGTTCCTGTGGTCTTTCCAGTCATCCGGGCTCCGGCAGCCAGGCCCCCAGGCCTGGAGACGCCCACTTGCCTCCTCTGTTTGTCATCGTTGCTGTTGCCGCTGTTTTTGTAGACAGTGCTATCCCCAGATTGACTCAGCGCAGACACAGGATAGGAGTTTTCCGTGCACCATCCTGACCCTCCCCTGTACCTGCCCGGCCAGTGTGCCCCTCCCCAGGTGACAGCTGAGGCTCAGAAGGAAAGAACTCGCCTGTCTTCACTTGCAGAAGGACCCCATGCGTCTGACTCCAAAGCCCTTCTCAGGAACCCTGAAATGACGCTTTGAAAGTGCCTGCCTTTTCAAAGGGAGAGGTCGAGGCTGAAAGGCAGAACTTGGGAAGCATCGACAATTACAGGGACTGGAATAGGAGGAGGCTGCCCGGCAGCACCTCAAACAAATACCAAAATCACAGGCACAGCTCTTCAACGCAGCCACAGGCATCCGAGAAGCAGCTCCCCCAGGCCTGGGCAGCGGCGGGTCCCAAGCTGGTCTGAGGGCCCAGCAAGGTGAGACTGAGGTGAGCCGGCCAAGCGGGGTGGAGGTGGGAGACACAGGGAACATCTTGAGAGCACAGTAAGCAGTGCCGTGTCTGATGTGCGATTTTATCATCAGGCCTCAGGAGAAAATTGAAGAGTTCTAAGTAGGAAAGTGACGTGATCTGATTTGAGTTTTGAAAAGATCACATAAACCCTGCTCTGTGGAAAGGGGATTAGAGAAGCAAAGTAATCTATCCAGGTGAGAAATGACACGTGGGGACCAGGGCAATGTCTGCAGAGATGGAAAAAGCCCGTAGAGCCGAGAAACCAGAGGCAGGTGACCCCCCCAGGGGATGAGTATGGAAGGAGAGGACTGGGCTAAGAATAAACCCTGGGTGTGGGTGCCCTGTGCTGAGACAGGGAAGGCAAGGGCAGGGAAGGGCACCATTTAGTTTAGACATAACTCAATGGCCACGCTGGGACGCCCCAAGAGGAAGTGGGGCTCAGTCTCACTTCCTCCCAGGACCTGGGGTGTGGCCTGTGTCAGGTCTCTCTGTGCCCCAATTCTAAAGAGGGAGTATAACCCCCATTCTTCCTACTCGGCAGGGCTCCTTGCTAGAGGAAATGAGACTCAGTCATTCATTCAACAACAGGGAACTTAGAACTCACTGGCGGCGGGCACTTGGCCAGGTCCGGGGTCCGATCCATAATAGTGAGCAAAATAAATCTCCGCACTTAAGGGAGCTTGCGTGTCATGGGGGACCCGGGCAATAAGTTGGGAGACGTGGACAGATTGGGGGTACCTGTGAAAGTAGAGCCAGTGGGACTTGCCAATGAGCTGGATGCAGAGAGTGAGGGAATAAGAGGAACCCGGACAATTTCTAAGATTCGGCATTGAGAAATTGGGTGGACTGGGTGGACAGAGGTGGCTCACACAGACTTGAGAAAGACCCGGAGAGAACAGATTTCAAGGGAAAAAATAGTGATCAAGTTTAGGCCTTGCCGAGTTTGGGAGATTTCTTGGACATCCAAGTCATGGGATCAGGTAGTGCCTGAGCTCCTTGGAGGGCCCGGCACACACAGGCTACAGTGCTGGAAGCCACGTGATGGACGGGCTGGCCAGGGAGATAAGATGAGGGCCCACAGAGTTCGAAGACCTTGGGAAGATGGAACACACCTCACCGAGTCTGAGAAGGAAGGGGGAAGCCACACAGAATGGGGTCACAAAGGCCATGAAATAGGGGAGCTACGGGTGTGGTCACCCAGGGTGATGCTCCTGAGAGAATGGGGAGCGTGGATTTGACAAGATGGGGGTTCGAGGCCAGGGTCATTGGTAGAATGACTGGGGAGGAAGCCCATGGAGCAGGATGCAGGACGAAGAAGTGAGGAATTAGAGACCGTGCCAAGAGCAGCTCTTGTAATGTGACTTACACAAGGGATGATCCTAAAACCAATAGAGAGGCATTTTCGTTTTCACAGCTCAACCTTCAGTCCATGCGAGATGTTGCTACTTAGAAAGAGGAAACCCAAGAGATGAGCCCTGTGCAGGACAGGGATGTTGAGTGTGACCTCAGGACCCACCTTTCTTCAGGGCTGGGGCTTCTTTTGGGGTTGCCCTCAGCTAAACGCCAGTGTGATTGGAAGCTTGGAAACCCAGGGCATCTTCACACCCAGTGAGGGCCCTGAGCGTGGCTCTGCTGTCCCTCCCTGAGCTGGGCTCCACTCACGGCTCACTGGCTCTCACCCAGCCATTTGTGCATCCATTTGTTTAAAAATTCTTGCTGAGTCCAAGGATTCAGGTCTGAATCAGACCTCATTCTTGCCCAGGAGGACTGATAAGGAGGCAAAAAAGAACATGATAAGCTCTGGGGTGGCAGGGGCGTGGGGCTGCAGGGACTGGGGAGAGCCTGTGCCGGTCCTGTCTGGAGCAGATGGGCTGGGGGCTCCTCAGGGGAGGCGACTCAAGTGCCAGCCCTTAACAGCCAAAGGCAGTCATCCCAGTAAAGAGGGCAGTGGATCCCAGGGCTCAGCAGGTGGCAGAGGAGAAATGCCTTGGTTGGGGGCCAAGCTGGCCCTGGGTCTGGATTACACAGTCTTCACTTTGCCATGTGTTTCTCTCAGTAGTCCTGGGAGGTTAAGAGAACCTAAATTATTCACTCTGATTAGCAAATGATTAAACCAAGGCCAGGGCCTGCCTCACCACCATCCCAGGCAGAGGCACAGGACTGGGAGCCACACTTACAAGCGCTTACCCGCACTGGGCTCTTTACACACATGGCCTTCTTGCTCTCCTGGCTTCTTGTAGGAGGTGTCTCTG
This sequence comes from Colobus angolensis palliatus, assembly GCF_000951035.1. Classification (NCBI taxonomy): domain Eukaryota; kingdom Metazoa; phylum Chordata; class Mammalia; order Primates; family Cercopithecidae; genus Colobus; species Colobus angolensis. The sequence goes on along the minus strand of NW_012115155.1, from coordinate 10,920,201 downwards.
CGGGACAAGGGAGGGAGGTGAGGCCCAGGAGGCCACGCTGCAGTGATAGGGAGATCAGGCAGGGCCTGGGCAAGTGCTTCCGCTGCATACCACTCCCAGCTCAGAAGGGGGCCTGAGGCCTGGGCTCTCTGAGCCCGACTGACTGGGGGAACAACAGTGAACCCCGGCACTCTGGAGACGCTCAGAGCCTTGGTGCTGACAAGGCAGGGACTAACCTGGAGCCCTGGCTGGTCAGCAGAACAGCAGCTGTGCATGGCCTGTGGTAAGGGCCCTTGTCTACATGCCCCTGGAAGTCACCATCATTGAGTCTCCCTCCTTCCTACTCTGCCAATCCTAGATTATCTAGGACTTGACATCCCTCAATGGCTCAGTCTCTCCAAGGCAAGGAGTGTCCCAGAAAGGCCCCCTCGGCTGCATCACTACCTTGATAGATTCGGATAATTGTCCCTGCCCACATCTCAAGTTGAATTGTAATCCCCGTAGTGGAGGTGGGGCCTGGTGGGAGGTGATTGGATCATGGAGGTGGATTCTCATGAGTGGTTTAGCACCATCCCCTTGGTGCTGCCCTCAAGATAATGAGTGAGTTCTCACATGACCTGGTTGTGTAAAGTGTGAGGCACCCCACACACACCGTCTCACTTGCTCCCACTCTGTGATGTAACATGCCTGCTCTCCTTTTGTCTTCCACCATGACTGGAAGCTTCCTGAGGCCTCCCCAGAAGCTGACGCTGCTGTGCTTCCTGTACAGCCTAGAGCACCATGAGCCAATCTGACTTCTTTTCTTGATAAATTAGCCAGTCTCTAGTATTGCTTTATAGCAATGCAAGAACAGCCTAATACACACCTCCTCTGGGTCCAGGAGGTGACACTGAGCCTGGGAGGTGAGCCCCACTTCCCACAGGCCCCAGAGGTCTTGCCAGCAGCAGGGAAGGCAGATCCTATCTGGAGACCAGGTGAGGACACGCTCCAGGCTCCCCTGAGTCTTTCATGGGCAATACATGGCCTGAAGAGCCTGAGCCTCCCCCACTGTGATCCTTTCCACCCCTGCCCCCAGCTCAGGAACTCAAGCTTCACCTGGAGCAGCCTGCAGATCCCCAAAGAGCCAAGAGGAAACACAAAATGTCCCAGTGACAGCCACAACACCATTCTCTATGAGGCAACCAACCCACCTGCCACCCTGCCAGCTCCAGCTCCAAATATGCCCTATGCCTGGCAGTGTCTGGAGGAGGGGAGGAGGAGGCAGCGTCAGAGAAGGCTGTTTCCCAGATGGGAGAAATTGCAGCAAATTGGTGTGCGGTGGGAATGAGCCAATAGCAAGAGGGAAGATGATGATGCAGGAAAGGAGGAAATTGGGGGATCCCTGCCCTAAAATTCCTGGCATGTATGCTGAGGTTCAGTCTCCCTCCTGGCACACACATGAACCAGGCCCAACATACACCACTGCCAAGAGTCCTCTCAGCCAGGGAGTTCTTGAAGAGCCCCAGATGCAAGTAAGTGTTCCTTGAGATGAAGAAACCAGAACTAGAAGATGCAGTAACCTTGGGACCCAGGGATGTGACTCATCAAAGCATAAGGCTTACTCGAGTTTGGGAGAGGATGTATTTCCTTTCTTTGAAAATATTTCTTGTTGTGTTCTTAATTTGTTAAGAAGTCAGCTCATGGCAGCCACTCAATAAAAATGTAAAACCGGCTGAGTACAGTGGCTGATGTCTGTACTCCCAGCACTTTGGGAGGCTGAAGTGGAAGCATTGCTTGGAGCCAGGAGATCGAGACCAGCCTGGGCAACATAGCAAGAACCCATCTTTACAAAAAATGTTTAAAAATTATCCAGGCATGATGGTGTATGCATGTAGTCCCAGCTACTTGGGAGGCTGAGGCAGGAGGATTGCTTGAGCTTAAAAAAATCCATGGAGAGAGACAGATACAGAAAGATTGCAATCAACCCTAGATGCCAGATGGCTTTAGGGTGAGTTCTAAAAAGCAGTCAAAGAATAAATAATTTCATTATACAAACTATTCCAATGCGTAGATAGAACGTTAGCTCACTAGAAGGCTAGTGTAACTGTGAGAGCAAAACTAAACAAAAATAATGTTATACAAACAGGGAAAATTATGGGTCAATTATACTCGTGAACATAGATACCAATATCATAAATAAATCATTAGCAAACTAGGTCCAGTAATGAATAAATACAACAATATATCATGATCAAGTTGCTCCCAGGAAAGAAAGATTGATTTACTATTAGAAAATATATCGATGCAATTCACCAATGCAATTATTAAGATTAAAGAAAGGGAAAGAAATAATCATTTCTGGCTGGGCACAATGGCTCACACCTGTAATCCCACTACTTTGGGAGGTCAAGGCGGGTGGATCACCTGAGGTCAGGAGTTTGAGACCAGCCTGGCCAACATGGTGAAACCCCATCTCTACTAAAAATACAAAAATTAGCTGGGCATGGTGGCGGGTGCCTGTAATCCCAGTTACTGCTAAATAATAATAATAATAATTATTATTTCCCTATAAACAGATTTTTGAAATTCAATGTAAAGCACCTCTTCACGTACTAATAGGAGCAAACTTCTTTAACTCGATAAAGTCTATGTCTCAAAATCCAGTGAAAAAAATCACACTTAGCATTGGCATAACTTATTTGAAGTCAAAGACAAAAGTACCTACTATAACTACTCCATTTATCATTGTGCTTGAAGTCTTAGCCAGTGCAATGGGAACAGAAAGTAAAAGGATTAGAAAGAGAAAAACATATTTTATTATTTGCAGATAGTGTGATTTCTACACAAAAAAATATCTAAAAGAAAAGAGTTTAGCAAGTTCACTGGATATAAGATGATGATGATGGTGTGTGTGCGTGTGTGTGTGCACTCATGCCAGCAACATTACATTTTAAAATGAAAATTTTTGAAAGTACAACTTCCAATAACAATAAAAATTATAAGTACTTAGGAAATTTGTACAAGACTTGTACACATTGTTGCCCTGTGCAGCCATGAACTTTGTACACTGCACAACTCCAGGGAGCATCACTAGACTGAGATACACAGTTTGCACAACTGCAGCCATACCTTTACAGAAAAAGTTCTAAGACATCATTGAAAAAATTTAAAATAAATGTAAATACATGGGGAGTTTTGCCATCTTCATGAGATTTAGCATCATAAAGATATTGGTTCTTCCAAAATTATGCTATAAATTAAATGTAATTCAAATAAAAATGCAACAGCCTATTTCATGGCATTTGACCAAGTGATGATTTCGAAAAACATCTGAGAAACTAAGGGCCAAGAATACCAGCAAAATTTTTAAAAAAAGAAGTGAATAGGAATATTTATCCCATTAAATATCAGAAGTTATAATAAAGCTATAATCATTAAAGCAGTGTGGTATTGACCCAGGAATCATCAAATAGGAAGGTGGAACAGAATAAAAAGCCCAGAAACACATCCACACATATGTGGAAACAATGTGTGAGCTGGCATTAAAAGTAGTGAGGACTGGGCAGTGCAGTGGCTCCAGCCTGCAGTCCTGGTGTATAATGAGGTGAAGCAGGAGGATCTCTTGAGGCCAGGAGTTCGAGACCAGCCTGGGCAACATGGCAAGCCCTAATCTATATCTATATAACAATAAAACATAATTAAAAAATAAAAATAAAATAGTGGGGACAGATGTTTCCATATAGGAAAATATAAAAGCAGATCTTTATTTTGTACTACATATAAAAATCAATTCAAACTAAACTAAAAATCTAAACATGAAAAGTAAAACTTTTGGAAAAAATATGGGAAAGCATCTTTTATGGTCTTGCTACAAAGAAAGATTTCTTGAGGAACACAAAAAGGACAAGTCATAAAGGAAAAGGTAAACGAATTGGACTATAGTAAAATTTGTAAATTCTTTTTTTGTTTTTTGTTTTGTTTTGTTTTGAGACAGGGTCTCACTCCTTGGCCAGGCTGGAGTGCAGTGACGCGATCTCGGCTCACTGCAATCTGCCAGGTTCAAGCAATTCTCCTGCCTCAGCCTCCCAAGTAGCTAGGACTACAGGTGCGTGCTACCATGCCCAGCTATTTTTGTATTTTTATTAGAGGATGGGGTTTCACCATGTTGGCCAGGCTGGTCTCCAACTCCTAACCTCAAGTGATCTGCCTGCCTTGGCCTCCCAAAGTGTGAGATTACAGGCATGAGCCACCACGCAGAGCCAAAATGTGTAAATTCTATGAATGAAAGATATCAAAAACAAAATGAAAATACAAGCTCATACTGAGAGAAGATATTTGCCACTTAATAACACACAATTAGTAGCCAACACATATAAAGAATTCCTACAAATCAAAAAGAAAAAGACAAACAACCCAATTTTTTCAGTGGGTAAACACTACGAATAAGCAATTCATAAAAAGAGGAAAACCAAAAGAACGTACGCCATAGGAAAAGACGTCCAAGACTCCCCAGTAAAGGCAGGTGTCCCTGGGAGGCCCTGGTGTACCTCAGCCTCACACTAACCTCCAGGTATAGGTCACCCCAAGAGCCCCAGTGGGAAGCCCAGATGAGTGAGCCAGCCTTCCCTTTAGGACTTCACATTCTGAAGGGAGAGAGAGAGGCATGATCACCCACATCCCTGCACAGAACATGCCAAATGGATATTTGCACGAAGGTTTGTGCACCACCAGGTGGGAACTGCCAGCTCCACCCAAGGAATTTAAGGAAAAGGCCCCTGGAATTGGGGAAATTCCAGCTTTCAAGTCCTAAAGCAAATATGACATTTGTGACATAAATTGCTTTCTACTGTCTAGTTTTCAAAACCACTGAAACAGAGAAAATCATCATGGAGTAACAGAGAGAGGCTTAGACAGAGAGATCAGAGAATTCCTAATTCCCCTACCAGTTGCTCCTAATATGCTCAGGGAATCCTGGTCTATCACCTACTCAAAAGTCCAACGTAGATATCAAATGGGCATCTCCAACTCAACCACCCAGGACTTCAACTCCTCAGTCTTCCCCCACCCACTTGGCCTGCATCCACCCACAGATGGGCATCTCAAACTCAACCACGGAGGAGTTGAACTCTTCAATCTTCTCCCACCCACTTGCTCTGCACCTTGCCCAACTCCACTCCATCCTTCCCACCACTCAGGTCGAAACCTTTAAGGTCATGGTAGACTCATCTGCTCTAATTGATCAGGAAATCTTGAGAGCTTACTATGCAAAATATATCCAGAATCTGGCCACATCCCTCCAACTGCTAAGGCCCTGGCATGAGCTACCACCACCTCTCACCTGGATGATTGTAGTAGCCATCCAAGGATTCTACCTGCCCCACCCTTGCCTCCATACGCAGCAGTTAAGTGACCTTTTCAAAATAAAGTTCTGATTATAATGTTCCTCTGTTCCAACCCTCCCTGGTCCCCATTTTGGAGGAGGAGCCCAAGTTTTCATGGTGACCCCAAAGCCCCCCACAGCATGGCTTCCCTTGCCCCAGCTACAGCTCTTCCTGCAAGCGCTCTGCTCCAGCCACGCTGGGCTCCTGGCTCTTCCTGGAGCACTCAGGCATGGCCCATCTTGAGGCTTTTGCAGGGTTGTTCCCTCTGCCTGGAGCATTCTTCCCCCAGATAACCCCATGGCTAACTCCCTCACCTCCTACAAACCTTTGCTCAACATCACCTTAGCTTGGAGGCTTGCTCTGACTACTTATACAAAATTGCAAGCTGCCTCCAGCCATTGCCCAACCCAGGATCCCTAATCTCACCTACTCTGCCGGGATTTCTCAGACACAATCTCTCCCTAACATACTATACAATGCCCATAGTTTATAATGTGTCTCCTCCCTGCTACACCGAAGCTCTACAAGGGCAGGGATTTGTGTTATTCTGCCCAGTGCCTAGGGCAGTAGCTGGCAGGTGGAATACTTAGGAAATTGAAAAGTTCTTGACATTGCTGAGTCCCAGCTTGCCCATCTTCTAAAGCTGAAATCTTTAGCCTGCCTCAAAGGTGCTTATTGATGGAAAGATCAAAGGAAAACACTTTTAAAATATCTAACACTGCGCAAGAAATGGGTAAGGAGAGCTGCAGTTCTTCCTTTCAAACCGCCCTTTAATAAAAGGTAAAGATTGCTGACTAAGCCTTCACAAATGGGGATAATACAAGTAGGGGCCTGGACAGCTGTAGGACAAGCTGGAGGCCCCAGGTCACTTGTGTGGATGGCATCACCTACAGGCATTGGCTACATTTTGTTGAACTCTTGTTCTCATAGAGCTAGAAAGTCCCCTTGCTGGTTAAAGACATGGAGCGGTGTCCTGGCTATCAGTGCTTCCTCTGCTGAGTGCAGGGCCTAAGGACACAGCATCCTTGCCAGTGTCATCGGGGCTGAGAAAGGGTGTTGGCAGGTGTTTGCCATCCCTCTACAGTAGAATCAAATCCCTGCCACAAGTCTCTTGCAAATATGATGCAATTGCACTCTCCATGCACGGGTTGCAGCAGGGCCAGGCTCAGAGATGCACAGTGCAATCTCTCCCATGTTAGTCTGCAACTAATTTATTATCTTCTCTGCCAGGAGCCAAAGCCACGGCTCTCTGTAATTGTGTGAATCGGAAATCCTATCTAGAATCCACTTCCCTCTCCTGTTTGTCCTGATACATTCGGGATAGGCTGTAGTTTCCAGTTGGAATATTGGGCCCCTGTGCAGATGGGCTGAAATGTAATCCAGCACTGCCAAGGGCATCCCAAGGGTCGATGAATTTTGCCTTTTCTCAGAGAGTAATTTCCAAGAATCATAAAGTGGGATTGTGCTGGCCCTGGGAGAGGTGCTGAGCCCCTGCCTGGGCTGAGGCCTAAGGTTTTCAGCACCATTTCAAACTGAGCTGGGTTATTCAGAGACCAAGGAAGCAGCTGCCACCCACATACACAGAAGGAAACCACTACCTCAAAAGAGGTTCCGTAAACCACTGAGCTCCCGACCCGAGCCTGGCAGTGGTGTTGTTGTTGGTCTGAATGGAGGTAGTCCCTGCTACGAGCTGTGAGTAAGCACCGTGCTCAGAGCACACCATGAGATCTCTTGCTGAACCTTACTACCACCCTACCTGCCACCCATCACCACCTGTCACAGAACAGCACAGACCCCCAGAGACAGGAGGACGTGAGGTGACAGGCTCGGTCACCCAGTTGGTCAGCATCCAAGCTGAGACACAACCCCCACTGTCTGCACAGCCCACCACCAGTGTGGAGATGCTCCACATTGCCCATGCCTCCTACCTCCTGCAGGTTCTGGTCCCAGGGGGGTGACTGGAGGGGGATGGTCTCAGGAGGGTTTGCACACAGGCCAACAGCCTCCTGCACAGTTTGCAGGGCCAGGCCCAGCCAGGATGCCAAGAGGCATAGCAGGCATGAGGAGAGAAGATTCTGGGCTTCCCAATCCTGGCAGTAGAGCAAAGATGCTTTGCAGACTGTGGCGAGGGCTCAGAGGCCCCCTGACAAGACAGGCTCAGAGGTGGGAGGAGGGGATAAGGTATCCCCAGGGAAAACCAAATGCTAAAGAAATCTGAGCCCACAGCCCTTGAGGGTCAGAGAACCTGAAAAGTCAGGCTAGAAGAGGGTGGAAGATCATTCAGAGCCACATGGCAAATTCGCAAATACCAAGAACAGCAGTCTTCCAGCAGAATCAACAGCCTGTCCACTCACACTGGTCAGGAGAGCCAGTTCCACCGCATTTTCTCCCGTGCCCACTGAGCACCTGCCATCCAGCCCTGCATTGCCCTGGACACCCTAAGATGACCACCGTCAGCCACTCTTGGGGCTCCTAGTCTGGGCTGGGGAGCAAAGCACACGGCTAATGATTCCTGTGACAAAGGAGGCAGAAATAAGTGTGGCCTGTCCTAGGGAAGCTTGAGAGGAGGCATCCTGGGGGCAGTGGAAGCAAGGTTGGCTGGGAGAGGAGCAGCACTGCCGAGCCAGCCTGAGGGCACCAGCTGGAAGCCGCTGACACCTGTCCTCACCCTCCCCGCCACACATACACACTGAGAGCATCAGGCTCACTGAGCACAAACTGCCCATAGAACTTCCCCTTCCAACCAGGTGGCACCCAAGACACTTTCTGTGGGGAAATGGTGGCCTTGACCACCCCCACCACCAGGCTAGGTCACCTGGGCAGAGCTTTAATGAAGGTTCCCCATGAAGGAGCAGTGGTCCAGACAACTGAGGGGGCCGCCTGAGGTCACAGAACAGGCACGGCCCCACCAGGCCCCAGGACTCAGGACACGGTGTCATGCTCTGTCTCCCAACCACCTTCAGAGGCTGGCACGCGTCCCCTCTGGTTGCTGGGAGGGCCTCTGGACTCAGGACACAATGTCACACTGCATCTCCCAACTACCCTCAGAGACAAGCACGCGTCCCCTCTCACTGCTGGGAGGGCCCTAGGCCTGCGGATTCCCATGTTTGGGTTGTCTCCAAGGCTACCTAACTGCTTCCACGGCCCTTGCACATGGCCCCCACAGGTCAGACAAGGGTCCCCATGCCTGTCCCCTTGGCAGACACTGGCACTGGCCTGGCCTACATTGTTTTTTCTGGGCCTGGGCTGGCAGTGGCCTGGCCAGCATCACCTCAGCTGCCGATTAGGGCCGCCAGGCTGTACCCAATCTCAAGGCCAAAAATAAACATGCCTTTTTGCATGAACTAGTTAAGAAGTCCCCGCTGAGTGTGCCAGATTTTCCTTATCTTTCCACAACAGACATTTTTACAGGAAAACTTGAAATGTTTTTCATCCATCAGAATGGCAGGGTGTTGCACAGGGAGCCCCATTGCCACGGGTCTGGCATCTGCCCTGCTTTCTGGGAGTTTAGTCTTAAACCTAATCTCCAGTATGCCAAGGAGCTGGTGGCTCCAGCTGTGTTCTGTAAGCAGGGTCACCTCAGGTCACAGCTTTGCAGGCTGTTGGGGACCACAGGTATCATGTGGTGGGCATGGTTTCCAGGGTGAGACCCCCTCTGGGTTCAAATTCTGGTTCTGCTACTCATGAATGTGAGCAAGTCACTTCACCTCGCTGTGCTTCAGGTACCACTCTTGTAAAGTGGGAGATACCGAAGTGAAATCATGCAAAGGTAGATACATCGTGTGCGTATAACATGCAAAGGTCAATAAATCATGTGTGCACGTAAGTCTGGAAAACCCATGTGCTTAATCAAAGGGAGTGGGCTCTGGAGTCCTGAAGACAGTCACTCAGCCAAGTGGCTAATGTGAAGCCCCTGCTGGGTGTCCAGCCCCAAGGCAGACCCTGAGCAGACTGGAGAGGTGAGAGTGGGAGCTCAGAGTCTGTCCTCCACACGCAAGGGAGGCCCCCGTGCAGCACGCTCACTGTGCTCAGCTGGAGCCTCCACGCCCAGATGCCCAACATCCTTGTAGCACTTCCAACTTCAGAGCCCACATTCTTGCACTTTAGGCCAATGAAATCTATTTGGGGTGGTGCTGGGACCCCTGAAGACACATCTGCCCCGTCACTGCACCCCTCAGGCCAGGATGACACTAGAGGTCTCTTTCACCCAAGGGGCTTGCGGGGGATTCTCCTTGTACTCCACAGGCCCAACTGCAGACCAGTGGTGTTGAACAGAGCAAAGAGAGGGAAAGATGTCTCAGTAACTCAGTAACTCTCCCCATTCTAACCACTGGGGCTGAAATACTGGAGGCTGTTGTTGAGGGAGTGCCTGCCTTGTGCCTAGAGCCACGTGCTCAGCCCTGGTGTGAGAAATCAACCCACGCATCCAAACCCAAAAAGTGGACGGAGAACCGGAGAACAGTGAAAGTGAGACTTTCAATGACGGTCTTGTAAGATCGGATGTCTGATGAGCGACACCCCCAGCACAGTTTCTTTTTTTCTTTTTTTTTTTAATTATACTTTAAGTTCTAGGGTACATGTGCACAACGTGCAGGTTTGTTACATATGTATACATGTGCCATGTTGGTGTGCTGCACCCATTAACTCGTCATTTATATTAGGTATATCTCCTCCCAGCATAGTTTCAACAAGCAATTTATTCCCTACTGCACAGGTCCCTCCCCTGGTTCCTCACAGGCTGAGTACTGTGGGTCACAATCTTCCCGGGCATTGCCTATTGATTGTTGGGTAGGGACTCTAGGTGTTTCCTTTAGGGTTGTCCTGCTGCATTTTGTTGCGGCCCACAATACATTGCAATCCTAGTTAGCTATGGGGCTCTTCAAGTATTTGACTTATCACCTAAGTAGCTGGGCCGGCTGATAAGAACAGACAAAACAAGCTATTTTGCAAGCTAGTAAACCTTCATCTTAGACTACACTTCTTTGGTTCGAGTGAAGGCAACTAAGGGGGGCCAACAGGCAGGCATTGGCTATCCAAGCAAGGGCCTGGTATATCCTATTTCTTCTGTAGTTTGCTGACCTAAGCTGATTTAAGGCACTTTGTCTTGGAAATGGACCACTACATACATTATTTCCTTCACTGGCAGTGGAGGTTATGAGCAGGCGGTATTAACACCACAGAAGCAGGAAGAAATGGAGCCCCAGTCCTCTGTTTCTAGTCCAGATTGGCACAGAGCACAGCCAGAAATAAAAGCCGGCCTGTGAGACTCAGAGGCCCACACTTCTTCCACAAGGCAATACCCAACATGTGCTTAGAGCAACAGCCAGTCAGGGCAGAAGAGTGAGCCTGTGTAGCACAGACTGCAGCAGTCACCGGGGAGTGGGAGACTGGTGAGTCTCAGGGGCCGCCAGGACACCTGAGGGAGGGTGCAAGTGAACTGGGACCAGAAGCACACATGGGCAAGTTCAGGAAGGCTCACACTGGGGCCGTGACAGTGCTGTGTTGGCAAATGTTTCACAGCCTGCACAGCGAAGGGGGCCAGTCCTGACGCACAGCATTAGCCAATTGCTGCGGTGTAAATACCCCATCATGGTCCACTTCAAGCTTCCAAGAGTTGAAAGACCAGCTTACAACATTTCGAAAAATGTGCCAGTTGGCTCCAACCAGGCACTGGGTCCTCTCTGACTCATGTGAGGCTCCCAGGGATGCCACCAAAGGTGCAGAGCCGGTACACTGGGGCACAGGGCCAGCTGGGCAGATAGGGTCACTGGGGAATGCAGAGGGAAGGGGAGCCCTCACAGCTGGGCTTTGCCGGCTCTCCTCTCTCCTGCGCTGCTGAGAAGGAAGGAGAGGCTGCTGAGGGGCAGGGGCGGCTGCCTCATGGACCGAGAGCAATCTGGATGGGATAGCATGTGCCAGCTGTACACTTTGCCTCTCCTTCCCCTGGAGAAGCTTCCATCCCTGAACCAGGGGAGGAAGATAAGGGCAGCCCCAGGAGGCCTTCTTCACACAGCCAGGGCCTCCTCGGGCCCCTTTCTCCTTTTCGTTTCTTCGTCTCTGGTCAGGCTGCTGAAGAGGTGGGGTCACAGGGAGAGCTGCTGACTCCAGGAGCAGCCGCTGAGCCTCCTCACCCACTCCAGGGGCTGTAATCAGCCTCGCCTGGCTTACTCAGAAACCGTTCAGATATACGCAAAGGCATGGAAACTAGTTCCACAACACCTGTGCATGCAGCACCGACATCGAAGCATGAAACACCACCACAGGTGGGGACGGCGCAGTGGGTCATGACTGTAATCCCAGCATTTTGGGAGGCTGAGGCGGGAGGATCATTTGAGGTCAGGAGTTCAAGACTAGCCTGACCAACATGGTGAAATCCCGTCTCTACTAAAAATACAAAAAAACAATTAGCCGGGCATGGTGGTGCACGCCTGTAACCTCCGCTCCTCGGGAGGCTGAGGCAAGAGAATCACTCGAACTCAGGAGGCGGAGGTTGCAGTGAGACAAGACCGTGCCACTGCACTCCAGCCTGGGCAACAGAGCAAGACTCCGTCTCAGGAAAAAAAAAAAAAAACCACCACAGGTGGGATCAGGTGAACCCTCCCCATTCACACCCCTACCCCATTAAGGTAGCCACTCTCCCGAACTGGAGTTCACCCTCCCACTTCGAGCCTGTGCAGTTGCATCCCAAAGCAATGCTGAGCACTGCTTTGCATATTTTAAATTTTTTCTGAATTGCCAGGGACCCTCTGCAACATTCTGCAACTACAGCTTTTTTTCATCAGGCTTTTGTAAGAAGACGGCCAGCTGTGGAACAACTCCTGGGCTTGGAGTGAACCCTGCATCAAATCACACAGTCCCCATGGCCTCAGTTTCCTCATCTATAGAATGCAGATAGCAGCCCTCCCTGGAGAGGCAATGGGGAGAGGCCTAGCCCAGACGCTGGCCTTCCTTCCCACCTTCTTCCCTGTGTGGACTGAGGTCTCACTCCACCCCAGCCTTCTGGGCTCCTCTTCCAGGCTGGAGGCAGAGCTGGCTCAGAAGAACTGCCCCGATCTCCGCTCCCCGCCCACCCACAGACAGAGCACAGCTGCAAGGCCTCCCAGCCCTGCTTCAGAGGAGAAGGAAGCCGGGGACGCTACTCTCGCCACAGTTTCAGTCTTAGACGAACAGAGGTCTTCCCGCCACAGAGGGCCGCTGCCTGTTCTCTTAGCACCCAGGACGGCTTCACCGGCACGACCCCCTCGTGGTCTCCCAGCTGCCCAGCACCAGCACTAACTCAAACCTTTGAGGGATCGCACGGCCTTCAGAACCACAGTCTTCGGGACCCGCCCACAGTACCCCCCACCCCAGCCACACCACAGACCCCTGCCTGAGAGATGCGTGTCCGACCCTTCCCCACCGCCACACACCCCTCCCAACCTTGGTGCAGGGTCCATCTCATGAGGCCTCCTCTGGCCTCCCAGCTGTTCATCTTCGGCTCTTGACTGTCTGCTTCCCTCACCCAGGGCTCCCGAGAGAGGACTTGGGGAGCAAAACTAAGGAATCAGGTGACAAGAAGCATCAGTGGATGAGCTCAGCTGGGCAAACTGACCGACTCCCGTGAGGACCCGGCAGGCTCCTCGGTGGCCCTTGCTGGGATGTCCCTGCCCGTGGCACAGGCCATGTCCTCCTGGGATGGCCACTTCCAACTCCTAATCTCACCTGGGCTCAGGAGCCCACCCGTCTCCTGAGGTCCTAGGGTCCTTGCAGGACACTCCTGCCTGGTCTTGACATGCCTCCTTCACCCACGCACACTGTGGGTGTCAGGGGAGCTCATTCTCAGCAGGCCCCACCCTCTTCATAACAACCCCCTCCATTGGGTGCCTCAGCAGTCACTGGTGCTGGTCCCTGGATATATCTGAATCTCTGCCTTCCAGACACACAGTAACATTCCACTTCCGTGCCTACCCCCTGCCCCTCTTCAAGGGCATGGCCAAGTGATTTGCATTGGATGGTGACATGGGGACATCGGAGCCATGTGCCACATTGCTTTTAGAGAAAGCTTTAAGGACCAATGCACAATCTCCTGTGTCGTGGGAGCACGGAGAAACCTATGGCAGGCCCCAAGTGACTATGTGAGCAGAAGCCTCCATCTGCCCATGCGGGACAAGGAGCATGAATGGAAAAGACATGCCGTGGCATCAAGACACTGAGTGTTGGGGGTGCTCGTTACTGCAGCATAACCCAGTCTATCCTGGCTGAAAACTATCCTACACTAAGCACAGTCACACTTCATCTCTGTGTCCTCCAAAACCCAGTGCCTCCACCCAAAAGCCTCTCTTGAAGCCTGCTCTCACTTGCTCAGGGGAGGGCAAAACATTCTCCCCTCCCCTTTCTGGGAGTGGGGTGGGCACAGCACACAGCGAGCCCCACAGAAGAGCCTTCCACACTGAGGGCCTCTACCTCCCACACAGCCCAGAAGCAGGAGGTGGACTGATGCATTCCTCAGGGCGTCCTCGTATGTGGCCTAGCATCTTGCTTTAGGGCACTTGCAGAGCTGGGAAAGAACTCCAGGACTCCACAGGGACAGCAGCTGCATCTTCACTCTTTCTTCCCACTGCCCCCACGAACCGAGCCTCAGGCTGCTCCTCCCCAGGCCCTGCTCCCTGGATGAAATCTCAAGCGGGTCCTACAGGTCCCCTGGTCTTCTACATAAAATAAAACATTTTCCTGTCACTTTTAGTCCAAAGTGGCATTACTACCATAATCTTCTGTCGACGTCAGAGCCCTACACTTGATTGAGTGGAGCCTCTTGTTTCTCCAGCAGGCCAGGCCAGGAGTCAGCCCTCAGGAGGGTGGCCGTCTCCAGTGATGCTCCGTTGGATGGGGAATTGAGGGCAGCTGATCAAGTTCTCATCGGGGCTGTGGAGGGTGACTGGGGGTCCCTCCGCAGCCTGCACACCCTCACTCCTTCCCCCTGCACCCTGTGCTTGGGACTCTGGCTGATAGCCTCTTTGGTGTCACTTTGCCCCCCTCTTCTCCTTTCCCCTTTGAACCTGCATCTGTCACCAAAACTGCCACAGCACCTTACGGGGAGCAGCCTCTATAGCGTTGACGTGAATTGGCAGCATACCCTGAGACCTGCTTCCGCTTGCTTCCCTCGCAGTGGGCACACAGGACCTTACCAAGCAGGAGTCATCAGATACACTGGACAGGACTGCAGCCTCCCAGCAAAGCAAGGCAAGGCTGAACCAATGTGGGCGCCGGCCCCTGACCGCAGGCAAACAATGAGCTTTACTCAACCTCCACTTGGCTATGAGAATTTAGCAATTTCTGCTCAGATGAAGGATTCCTCACCAATTAGCAGAAAAAAAATGTGGGAGGAGGTGGCAAAAATGAATTTTAATAAAATGTAAACATGCCAGATCCCATGTGAGGAGGATGCTTTTTGGTACCTCCCCAGCATCTAGATACTCCCTTTCCTTCCCTTCTGGACAGCTCTGCTTCCCACCTGGCCATCCATGGAGAGTCAGAGAAGGGGCTCCTCTTCAGGCCCCAGGCATGGAGCCCACGTCCCAGCCTGAGCCAGTCCACACCCTCGCACCCTGTGATAGACCCAGTAACTGGGATGGAGGTGGCTGTGGCCTCTGCTTCTCACGACCGTGACTACTGGCCGTGAGCACCGAAACCAAGGCTCCTTCTGGCTGGGCATGAGAGAAGACGTGTACCCATGAAACTACAGTCTGCCATCTTGGGAACTGATAAGAAGCAGGCCTAGGATGAATCTGAAGTTGTGGAAGGCAGCATGGAGCACGGGCCTTGTGATAGTGCCAGGCCTTGGGAGCAAGGCCTCACCAGGAACCCCCCCAGTCTGGGTTTTTCACTCCAGTCAGTCAAAGAAGTCTCTCTGCTGATTCAACCTGTGCGATTGCTTTTGCTGTTGCTTGTGATCAAAAGCAGCCTAACAGATACACTATTATGCATTTGAAAAGGGTGGCAGTCAGGATCTCCAAGAATTTGCTTCAGAAATAAAAAAAAAAAGCAGGGGTGTTGCAGGCCATGGTGTGGTATAGACCCACTGGCATAAGGTGGGGTGGAAGATGGGGAGGTGGGAAGGAATTGAGCAAACCCTTATAAGCTAATTGATTTTTACTTAAGAACTACGAAAGTCAACATTTGCAGGGGCAACTCTCTTGACCCTAGAAAAACATTGTGGCATATGCAAATTTGGTTTGAACAACTGGGTAAATATTCATTCAATTCAGGATTCTGCCCCCTTCTCCTCAACAAGAATCAAGCACTTATTTGCTCAGCTACTGATCCCCCCTACTCCACTGCATCTTGTCAACACCCCTCCAAGCCCAGCCAGTGGAGGGGCAGGGCATCAGCTCTTCTCAGGGACCCCCACTATCCAGGCTGCATCCACATCCATCTGGTCATTTTCTCCCACCAAAACATGAACCCTCGGGATGGGGAAGTGGCTGTTAACAGCACCATGTAAGTTTCTCAAGTTTGTCTCTATGTTACAAACCTTATCTGCTGAGTCCTTTTTCAAAAAGGCTGGATCTCTCCATTAAAAACCTGAGCTTTCAAGACTACAAATCTGCTATATTTTGGAATCAAAGTCAAACGTAATACTTGATACATTAGCTAGGGTTCGACAGAGAAAAGGAACCAATAGGATATATATGAGGACATATATGTATAAGAGAGAGAGATTATAAGGAATGTGATTTTGGAGCTCTGCCGGTGGCAAGCTGGAGATGCAGGAGAGCCAGTCATGCAGTTCCAGTTCAAATGCCGTCAGGCTCAAGACCAAGAAAGAGCTGACGCTTCAGTCCGAGTCCAAAGTCAGGAAAGCAGCAATGTCCCAGCTCGAGGCAGTCAGGGAGGAGGAGCTCGCCTTTACTCAGCCTCTCTCTTCCATTCAGGTATTCTACCGATTGGGTGAGACCCACCCCCATTCGGAAGGGAAATCTGCTTAACTCAGTCCACTGATGCCAACGCTAATCTCATCAGGAATCTCCCTGGCAAGCCCACCCAGAATGATGTCTGATCAGATGTCCAGGCATCCTATGGCCCTGTCAAGCTGACACATAATGTTAACCATCACACTTGGTCCCAGTCCACCTCCACCTCTACGCACTGGAGGCAGGGCACCTGGAAAGCAGCCACTTCTGGGGGAATGGTGCAAAAGCTTGTACACTATCCTAAACATTGTCCTGTGACACTGATTTTCACCTTCAGGTTCTTATTACAGAGTGAACATTCCTAATACAAAAATACAAAATCCAAAATCTGAAACTTTTTAGGCAGCAACATGATGCCACAAGTGGTAAAGTCTACATATAAGTATTTAACGCAAACTTTGTTTTATGCACAAAATTATTTAAAATATCATATAAAAGTACCTTCTGTCTATGTGTATAAAGTGTACATAAAACATAAATAGGCCGGGTGTGGTGGCTCATGCCTGTAATCCCAGCACTTTGGGAGGCCAAGGTAGGAAGATTACCTGAGGTTGCGAGTTCGAGACCAGCCTGCCCAACATGGAGAAACCCCGTCTCTACTAAAAACACAAAATTAGCTGGGCATGGTGGTGCATGCTTGTAATCCCAGCTACTCAGGAGGCTGAGGCAGGAGAATTGCTTGAACCCAGGAGGTGGAGGTTGCAGTGAGCCGAGACTGTGCCATTACACTCTAGCCTGGGCAACAAGAGCAAAACTCTGTCTCAAAAAATGAATAAATAAATTTTGTGTTTGGACTGGGTCTCATCCCCAAGATATCTCATTATGCACATGCAAATATTCCAAAATCTGAAAAAAATCTGAAATCTGACACACTTCGGGTCCCAAGCATTTGAACAATGGGTACTCAGCCTGTAGAAGACCTCCCTCAGCCATCAGCCCCTCCCTCCCCTTGTGGCTTATCCTCCTCCAGACCCCCTCCATCTGAACCCCCTTCCCCAGAAGAGGTGGCAGGCAGGGCTGCCATGGGAGCCTCCGCCCAAAACTCTGGGTGAAAGGAAGCCCAGAAGCCTGCATCCAGATGGAGCCTGATGGTGGGAGGAGTGGGTGACACAGACGCAAAAAGTTGGAGGGTAAGCAAGAATGTGAGGCCAGGGAGCAGAGCTCAGGGAGCAGAGTGGGCACCCACCAGGCCTGGCTCACCCCACAGCACAGTCATTCAAAGCAACCTTTGCCTCCTTCACCATCTGGTCAGCACCAATGGGACCAGGGATGGAGACACCATTTCTCAGCCGCCATCGGCAGGTGACCCAAACCTGGCCCCTCTGGTGCTGTCAGAGAAGACAAACAGTGCCCCTTTATAGAGCTGGGCCGGGGTAATGGTTATCTTGGACTGCCGATAGTCCCTTTCCCCATGAAACACATAATGCACCATAAGCACTGCTCAGAGGCCGATAAAAATAGCTTTGGATCAAAGAGATAGTTTCCTTATTTTGTCTCCAAGGACGGATCAGAGAGCTGGACTGCATGTGGGCAAATCAGTTTTTGCTCTTGGCAGGAGTTTCATTGCTTTCCCTCCACATGCACAGAAAAGTCTGCCAATGTCGATATCTGAAGCTGAGATAATAGGCTGTGGGCTGTGCTTTGTCTTTTGTTGACGCACTCCCAGCCTTCAAGGTCTCTGCTATCGTTTTGGAGACAGACAGGCTAAGCCCAGACATCAACAAGCAAAAGCAGAGAAGTCCACTGCTGCCTGCTGAAGGGATGCGGGTGTGGAATAATGGTAATGACCTCCTTTGCAGACATCTGCTGTCTGCACCTCTGCAGACCCATAGCATCATCCCCATTTTACAGGTGAGGAAACCACAGCTCGAGGAGGCCACCAGCCCTCAACCCTAAATCCAGCTACCTCAGAAGCCTGAGGTCTTTCAGGACTCCGCAGACGTGGAATCAAACAGCCTGGGCTTGACTCCTATCTCACCGCTTAATCTCTCTGAGCCTCTTAATCTCTCTGAGCCTCTTTCTCCATCTGTAAAATGGGAGTCAAAACAACCTCCAAGCTATTTGTGACTCAAAGGAGATCGTGTAACAGAGCTACATCGTGTGCAGACTGGCTTGTGGACCCCAATTATTATGGTGGTGCTTTCGTAACTGAGCCGTTGATGCTTTCAAGGCGCGGCTGCTCCCCCGCATGCCTCTAGAGGCAGGTGATATCACACCCACTTCACAGCCGAGGAACTGCGGTGTCACAAGACTAAGGGCCTTGCTCAGGCAGCTAGGACGAGGTGAAGCCATCGTGGGAACCCTGGATGCGTACTCCAGGGTGGGCGCAGCAAAGCCTATACCCACGGCCATGGTTGTCAAGTATTTTTCTATGCTGAAGACTGTCAGGGGCGATGGCCCATTGCAAGAGAATCTTCAAACCCGGCCAAAAGTCTGTTCTCTAATACAATTCTCAGTCTAGGGGGACAAGATCTGATAACATCACGCCATGCTGTGGCTGCTGATGGTGGTTCCGTCTGTAACTCTGCTGGGTGTTTGCCTCCAAACCAAAGCCTGGTGGGGCCATGTTTCACTGGAGAGCTTAATCCCACCTGCTCAGCGCTGGTCCCACCATCCTGCTCCACAGCCCTCCGGCCAGCACCCTAGGCGAGTGGGCCTGGGATTCCAGGATGCTGGGTCCGGGAACTCGGTGGCGAGGATCACTCAACTGGGCGCTCCCCGGGACCGTGAATGGCAACAGAGCCCAGGAAAACCTGATTGCAGGTCTGTGTGCGCCCGGGCCTCAGGGGTGGCTTCACCTGTGGGCGGGAAGGGGGCGGGGCCTTCTGTCAGCCACGCCCCCAGAGCGGAGCCCCACCCCGCCCAAACCCGCACAGCCGGAAGGCCCCTGGGCCTTGGGACAAGCTCTTTTCTCTGCGGGGCGGCCCCGCCGCGCTCTGCTGGTGGCTCTGAAGGTTACATGGAGTGCGTGTACACAGGTAGCAATGGCAGGGCAGACGGTCGCAGCTGCCTGTTGTCCCTCCACGCCCCTGCAAAGTCCCCTCCTCTGTACCCCCATCACCCGCGCTCCCATATGTTTGCAGGCTTCACTGCCCTGCCGCGTGCAGGCCAGACCCTCCCGGAGCTGCCAGAGCGCATTCCTTCCGCAGAGGACCCGCTCTGGGTGGGAGCAGGGTGGGCGGTGTGGGCGCGCCCACACCCCTGCGGGCAGTGTCAGGCATCGGTGCGCCCGCGGAGGGGGCGGCCTAGATGAGCAGACTCACCTCTCAGGATTTAATCCGAGAGACCCAGAAGAAAGTCCCCTGCTAGCTGGGGGCGAAGCTGGGCTTTCCCCAGGGAGTACTGAAGCCGACTATCTTGAGCCATTCTCTTGACAAGAGTGTGGAGGCAGAGGTGAGTGAGGAGGAGGAGAGAGAGGAGAAGGGAGCAGGCCGAGCAGCAGAGAGGAGCAGAAACCCCACACAGAGAGGGGAGAGAGAATGAGAATGAATATGGATTAGTCAAGGGCTGACAGCACAAAACGCCACAGGCTGGGTGGCTTCAACAACAGAGATTTATTTCTCCCACTCCTGGGGCTGGAGGCCCGATCTCAGGTGCCAGCAGGGTCCAGTTCTGGGAGGCCCTCTCCCTGGCCTGCAGGTAGCGACCTTCTTACATGGTAGAGAATGAGAGCAAGCTCCCTGGTCTCTTCTTATAGGGGCACTAATTCTATTCTGAGGGACCCACCCTCATGACCTCATCTAAACCCCATCACCTCCCAAAAGCCACACCTCCTAGTGCAGGTATATTGGGGGCTGGGGCTTCACCGTAAGCATCTGTGGGGGACAGGCATTTGGTCCAAACAGGTGGACTCAGTACTGTACTGTTCCTCACCCAGGCCCAGCCTAGAGGCCCTGATGTTCTTTTGCTCCAGGCCCCAGGTTCTCAAAACTGCAGATTCCACAGGCTGTAAGCCCTCCTGAAGCATCTTGAGTGGGCCTCTTCTGGCACCTGAAACAGCCTTAGGAAAAGCAGCATCCTTCTTGCTTCCCTAGCTAGAAGTTAAATTCGCCCTCCCACCCACGGCCCCGTTTTCTGAGGGCCGAGTGCTTTGGGTGCCTGCAGGACGGTGGGGTTACCGGGAGCAAAGAGAGCCAGCCTGGCCTTGGGGAACACGCAGACCCAGAGCGCCCACTGTCCACAGACAGGCAGAGGGTCCCAGCTAGACTGCCGTAGCCGCAGGGCTCCACACAGTAGAATGCTGCTAGCAGGGCCAGTCAGGCTCCCAGAGCTTGACCTGAGATTTAGCATCAAAATGCCTGCACTTACAAATGTAAATAATGCTCCAAATACCTTAGACCAACATCAGTGCTGGGTTTGGCCTGCAAATAATTCATGTTTGGTCTAAATGGGTTTATTCTGCCTCGCTTGAGTGATTGGTTGCCTTAGAAAGCCATAGCATCAAGGAGTGGAGGCTCTACTCAGCCAGCAAGAAAGGGGTAATGCAGGAATTGAAACACAAAGAGAGCTTCTCAGGGCCAGGCTGTGAGCAATTGCTATTAGCCTAAGGGATCACTTGGTGGAATTTAAAATGGAAGTAGGCACAACTCAGGAGAAAGAATCAGAATATCTCTCCCGCATCTCGCTGGAGGGTGGAGGAGACAGGCTGGTGCTCTTCAGTGTCTGGGCTGCAGCACAGAGTTCTGCTTTTCAGAGGCGAAGGCTGATGGAGGAGTGCCTGCCATCCCAATGCTTCTCAAATGCCACCAAGTCCCCTTGCCTCCCACACTGGCTCTCACAGCTTAGTTCTGTTATGCAGTGGAAATGCAGGTCCATACTGAGGAGATAAACCAAAAGCAAAGCGTTAGGATGAAGAGGCCACCAACTCCGAGCAGCCGGGGCCAAGGCAGTGCTACCAGCTCCGTGGGCACCATTTGCATGGCCACTGCTGACAACACTGCACATGGAGGGCTTCTGACCACAGGCCAGAGGGTGACTAATAAGTGGAGAGTGGGGACTGCTCATGCCCAGACCAAAATACCCCTTGCTAGAGTCACTGCCCTCAGGCAGGTGAACAAAGCCATGTCCCAGTTGCCGGACCACCAACTCCACTGCGGAACTTGATTTTCCTATCAAGCAGGGTCTCCTGGCCCAGCCAACAAGAACAATGATGAAGACTGCTGCCTGCACCCACCCCTGGGCTAAGGGCAGTACATGATCCATCCTACCGAATCCTTACAACAGCCTGGAAGTTGAGACTGGCATTACCCCATTCTCCAGATGAGAAATCCTAAGTGGAGGGAGAGTACGACTGGCCCAGGGTCGCACCCTGAACACCAGCAGGTGGAGGATGTAGAGAAAGGAGGAATTGGGACGCCCTGGTCTGGGGACTGGACTGTGGGTGGAAGGAAGTGCCTTTCCCCTAAGGCTGATGAGTGCCAGTGCCTGTTGGACAAGTCAGTAAACATGCAGAGAGGGTAAGGCAGACTTAGCACTTTGGGAGGCCGAGGTGGGCAGATCACGAGGTCAGCAGATTGAGACCATCCTGGCTGACACGGTGAAACCCCGTCTCTACTAAAAATATAAAAAAAAAAA
>NW_012115155.1:10804932-10897285 GCF_000951035.1 Colobus angolensis palliatus | reverse complement strand
TTTCTGTCTCCATTTCTGTCTCTTTCCTCCTCAGTATGAAGCAGTGGAGGGAAACGACCTGTGGGGTCCTGCCAGGAGAGAGGGAGGAAGGGCCAGGTGAGGTCCCATGGGGAGGAGTAGTGAAAAGGAAGGGAAGGGGTGGATCAGAGCCAGCGCTCCCACATCCAGCTGAGAGGAGCAGAAGGGGACTGAGAAGGGCGACTGGGGTGGGGCTGGGACTGATAAGAACCTCAGGGTGAGGGCAATGCCCAAAACCTGAGAACAGGGTGGAGCAGGGCCTTCAAAACTGCTGGGAAGTAAAGAATGGGCACAGAGAAGTGGGATTGACAACTTGGAGGTGATGGGTGACTGTGATAAGCTGTGATGGGAGGAGGGGCAGTTCCAGTGGGATGAGGAATGAAAGGATGCCCAGAAGAGGCAACCTGTTGGGGAAGTCATGGAAAATGAGGCTGCAAAGAAGCCGGGCTGCCTCCCAGGGGTGTGCCTGGGTCGTTATCCTGGGACAGGGAACCAGCTAAGGTGGAATGTGGGTTTGCTGATGTTCAGCCATTCCACAGTTGGCTTAGTCCATCCTGATAATCCATCTCTCATCAAAGAATATTTGCAAATCACAAATGTTAATCAGGTCTGACTTTCTAGTTTGTTCTCTGTGTGTGTGGAATTACTTTTATTGTTTTTTTCTGGTTGCAAAAATAATATATGCTAGTTTTTTTTCTTAGAAAATGCATAAAATAGAGCGTATATTTCTCCAATTCCCTTTTTCTCAGGCTAACCACTGTTTCCAGATCTTTATAGACACTTTTCTTTGCATCTTTACTTTTTTAACAAAAATAGTCAGAGATAAACATTGTTCTGCATGCTGCTTTGATATCTAACAATCATTGACGTCTTTCCGTATCAGTGCATACTGATCAATTTCATTGTTTTAACAGGGTCAAAGGATTCTACTGTTTTCATGGGCTATTATTTTTCTTATCTTGTTCCAGCCATCTACATTTAGAGTACTTCTATTTCGTTGTTGTTGTTGTTGTTTTTCTGGGAATTGCTGAAATAAACATTCGTATACATATTTAATGCATGTGTGCAGGTACAATACATTCTTAGAACCTGCATTATTGAGTCAATGGTAAGCACATTTGAAATGTTCATAATAATTTCCATATTTTCCCTCAAAAAGAAGTACAGCAGCACCACTGACACTGTATATGGGTACTTTTTCAATCTTTACTGAACTAATAGATGAAAAATTCTTTCCTGTGGGGAATGTTGCAATGGGGGAGGCTGTGGTGTGTGAGGTCAAGGTATGCGTGGAATTTCTCAGTACCTTCCACTTGATTTTGCTGTAAGAACTTAAAACTGCTTCGAAAAATAAAGTCTGTTAAAAATGATTTGTCAGTGTTATTTAAATTTTTCATTTCTTCAATTAATTTTAAGGTAGGACAACTTTTGATACATTTCTTAGCCAGGTGTGCTAACTCTCCTGTAAATTTCCTGTTTGTGTCTTTTGCTTATTTTCTGATTAGATTTCTTATCTTATTGGGTTATCTGAACTTTTCATATATTATGAAGAGTAAGAAGTTGTTATTAAATAGAAGAAAAAGCACTGACTCTTAAAGCCCCCAGGATGATGGGAGAGGAATGAGTTGAAGGAGGAGGTGGGCAGTGGGAGCCAGTGAAGAAACTGTTTCCTGTCAGCCCCTATCCAGTGCCCCGCGTGGTGTGGACACGAATCAGTGCTGGCTCTCTTCCTTCTTCCAGCACCCAGTCCTGCAGTTTTGACTCTGACCTCCCCTATCTTCATCTTACATTATCTGCTTTTAAAACCCATTCGTTTGATCTCCTGTTCCTGCTCTGAGGTTTTTAAAATGGATTTTGGGGTCATCTGCATTGGATGCCAGGAGGCAGGTAAGGAGTCCCTTGGAAAAGGTGCTTGGGTTTTGTCTGTGTTTATCATTCACTCACTCACTAAGAGTTTGGGGGGATGGGGGGGCATACGGCATATGTTCTGTACCATAGCAAAGCAAAGTCAAGCAGCTCCCAAGAGGGAAGTCAGACACGTGGACAATTAGATTCAATTAAATTAAATCCAGTGCTACCAATGCTAGGACAGAACAGTGTGGGAAAGAGGAGAGGAGGAGAGTAGTGACCCCTGGGGCTGGGGAGGGAAGAGTAATCCCCTGATTACTTCCTGGAGGAGGTACTACTGAATAGAAATTTCAATGATGAATAAATTCATGTGGCAGAGCTTCTAGGGGTTTCCCAGTATCTGTTTTCCCTTTTTCTCCACGGTCAGCTGGATTTTCGGCCATGTAAACTACAGAAAACATTTCCCAGATTCTATTGCAGATTTGGCCATGTGACTAATCGTGGCCAATGGGGTGTTAAGCAGAAGTAATGCCCCATTGCCAGGTTGTCTTTAAAGGGCATGGCTATGCCTTACCTTGTCCTGTTCTCCCTTCTCTCTGGCTGAATGCAGACATTGTGCGGAGCCATACTGGAGCCCCTAGGTCCTTGATGACAGACGGAAGCTGAGAGGAGCCACTCCACCAGCTGTTTTGTTTATGTGCACATTTATGGAGGGCTTGCTCTGCACTAGACACCTTGCTAAGCACCTCCCAGCTATCATCTCATTTCATCTTCTCAACAACCTAGAGGTGGGTACCATTATTATCCCTTTGAGAATAGGGAAACTGAGTCCCAGAGAGGTTAAGTAACTCATCCAAAGCCACATAGCTTGTGAGAGATGAATCTGGAATGTGCACCAATAACCCTGGAATCAGGGCTACTCCGGACCCTGAGCTCTTAGCCAATATGTTTTGAAGCCTCTCTGTGCCTTTCTGCATCACTGGTAGATGGACAAAGTTCCCATCCTCCTGGGACTGACAGATCAATAGTGAGCAAGTAAAATAGGTAGTAAGTTACACAGTGGGATGTGCTGCAGAGAGTAAAGCAGGAAACAGGAATGGGCTGAACAGAATGATCAGAAGAGGACATCTGAGCAGAGGCGGAGGCAGCTGTGAGAGTGTCTGGGGACACGCTGGCCTGCTTTCCAACCCTAGCCCAGACGCACATTGGCCCCTGTTCTTGAGCTCTTGACAGCGTCTGAGCCTCAGCTTCCTGGTCTGTGTAGCCTCCCATGGCAGGTTGGGAAGGCGATTGGAGGGAACGTAAGTGGGCCCCTTGGCAGAGTAGGCACGATGGTGTTGGTGCAGTGCTCTGGGAGGGCCAGGGCCACGTCTCCATGGTGCCCACCAATCTCCAGGCTCTGTGCTCAGTGTTCCGTGGATCCATGCAGCCAGCTCCCCACAGTCAGGCACAACACCCCCACGCGGCAGACGTGAGAATCGCTCCCACTTTACAGAGGGGGAGACTAAGGCTATGTCACTGGCATGAGCCCCCCTACCCTGCCCCAGGCCACGCCACTGATGTCCAAGCTGTGTCCCCGTGTCCTTCAGCACAAGAGAAGCACTTTCCTTATTCAGCAGCAGTGGTGAGCCAAGCCTCTTTACGTGCCAGGCGCTGACCAAGGGACTGTGATTGGTGGGCACTGGACAGACCAGAACAAGGACCTGGCTGCACTGAGCTGAGCGGGGCACCCGGCACACCGGCAGTGATTGCCTGACGTCCTGAAGAGTGACAGGACAGGGACAAAGCTCTCCGGTGTAGAAGTCGGGGTCATCCTCCACTCTATGGCAGGCACGTGTGAACCTGAATCAAGTGAGGAGCAGGCCCACCTGCTATGGGGAAGGTCGGGCAGGCCGAGGAAAAAGCAAGCGCCAGCTCTTAGGCCTGCGCTATGGGATTTAAGTCACCACTGCTGCTGGTCGGAGGCCAGGGCTGTGCCGCTCCACAGTCAGCGTCTCCTCTTTCCCTCTCACCTCCCAAAGCATGTCCATCAACACCCACTCCTCCACCTCACAGTCTGTTTCTGGGACTCTTGACTTAAGGCAGGAGACAGTCCTGAAATACCTCCATGGGAACAGAAGGGTCAACACGCTTGGGATAGGCTTCCAGCATTCACAGAGCCTCAGGCAGGACAGGCTGCCTCCTTGCCCTCTCCAGCTTCCCAGGAGGTGGTTCTTATAAGTATCCATTCACTGGCCTCAGAGGAAGGCTCAGAGAGGGCAACTAACTTGCCCAAGGTCACTCAGGCCTCAGCAGTGCACTGGAGCCACTCAGTCCTGGCTCCTGAGAGTCAATGTTGTTAAACACAGCCATTGCCAAAAATTGAATTCTATAAACCTACAATGAAGCACGTTATATTACAACAAGAAGCAATACATACGCTGAATTCACCCCTCCAAATTGCTTTACTCCTGTCCTTGTGCTGTTGAGGTTACTGGCACCTGGTGTACTTGGGAAGACCACTGCACATCTCTTCCCAAAAAGCATCAGTGACATCATGGTGGGACCTTAAATGGATCATGATGGGGGTATTTCCACTGCAGAAATCAGCAAATGCCACACATTCAGCTTACAACATTACTGATTTCAGTGATAAAGAAATGTTAAAAATGAAGATTACATTGGCTGGGTGGGGTGGCTCACGCCTGTAATCCTAGCACTTTGGGAGGCCAAAGTGGGCGGATCACGAGGTCAGGAGTTTGAGACCAGCCTGGCCAACATGGTGAAACCCCATCTCTACTAAAAGATTCCATCTCAAAAGAAAAAAAAAATGCAGATTACATTACATTAAAAGTGTGTGTGTCTGCAGGTGTTACACTTTGAAAAGTGCAAAAAAAGAAACAGTCTTCTAGTATTCAAAAATTATTATCCTATTCAGCCAAGCAGCCACTCATGTCATGGACAAACAAGTGGAGGTCTAATGTCCACCTGGGCCTGGATCTTTGCCTCTTGAGGAAGTCCATAAATTCCCCAGAGCACACTCAATCCAGCAGTGCCCTTGCTAGGACCTCAGCTTCTGTGGTTCTAGGCTGCCTTGGGGGCCACCCTTGTTCTTTTTGGCATTTGGTGACATTTCATTTAATGTCAGCTTATGTGCTATTCCACACAATTGCCAATATCTTCATGTGTCTCCCCAGCTAAGGTTATTTACTGACATTGACATTTGTTACCTTTTCTTTTTTTTTGTTTCTCTCTCCACTTTCTCTTTTCTTATCTTTAAAATTTTTACTGGCCAGGTGCAGTGGCTCATGCCTCTAATCCCAGCACTTTGGGAGGCCAAGGCAGGCAGATCATCTGAGGTCAGGAGTTCAAGACCAGCCTGACCAACATGGTGAAACCCCGTCTCTACTAAAAATACAAAAAATTAGCTGGACACGGTGGCACATTCATGTAATCCCAGCTACTCAGGTGGCTGAGCCAGGAGAATCACTTGAACCCGGGAGGCGGAGGTTGCAGTGAGCCGAGATTGTGTCATTGCACTCCAGCCTGGGTGACAGAGCGAATCTCCATCAAAAAAAAAAAAAAAAAATTTACTGATATTTGTTTGTTTTTAACAGCATTATTAAGAGATAATCCATATACCTTACAATTCACTCATTTGAATGTTCAATGTTTTTTGACGTATCCACAGATACATGCACCCATCACCACAATCAACTTTAGAGTATTTTCATCACCTTATAAGGAAATTCTTTACCCTTTAGTTCTTACCGCTTAATGACCCTACCCTACCCTCCCAGCCCTGAGCAACCACTAGTCTACTTTCTGTCTCTATAGGTTTCCCTATTCTGGACTTCTATATTACATAATTAATATGAATGACTGGCTTCTTAGCATAATGTTTTCAAGGCTCACCCATGTATCCATATATAATTTCTTATTATGGCCAAATAGTATTCCTTTGTATAACTATACCATATTTTGTTTACCTATTTACCAGTTGATGGACATTTGGGTTGCTCCTATTCTTCATCTCTTATGAATAATGCAACTATGAACATGAACAAGTTTTTGTGTGGACAAATGTTTTCCTTCCTCTTGTGTGTATGCCTAGGAGTGGAATTGCTGGATCGCATTCTACCTTCCTAGTGAGAGTGAAGTGGCTTGTCACTGTGGTTTTGATTTGTATTTTTTGATGACAATTTTTCTGATGATGATAATATTGAGTATTTATTCATGTACTTATTAGCCATGTATACATCTTACTTGGAGACATGTCTGTTTATACCCTTTGCCTATTTTAAAATTAGATTGTCATTGTCTTATTGAATTATAAGAGTTCTTTCTACATATATGAATATCCAACTTATCTATTTTTTCTTTCGTTGTTTATACTTTTAACATCATATCTGAGAATCCTTTGCCAAGTCCAAGATGATGAAGATTTACCCTTGTTTTTTCCTAATAGTTTTATGGTTGTAAGAGCTTTTATGTTGCGTTAATGTTTGTATATGGTGTGAGGTAAGGATCCAAAATTATTTTTTTACATGTGGCAGCACCATTTGCTGAAAAGAATATTTTTCCTCCATTGAATGGTATTGAAATCCTTGTTGAAGATCAGTTGAGCATAGATGTATGGATTTGTTTTGGGCCTCTCAATTATATTTTATTGATCTACTTGTCTATTATTGTGCCACTACCTCCTTTGTCTTCATTATCATTGTAGTAAGTTTTGAAATTGGGAAGTGTGAATCCTTGCATTTTGTTCTTCTCTTTCAAAATTGTGTTAGGTATGTGTAACTCCTTGCAATTCCATATGGTTTTTAGAATTAAGTTGTCAGTTTCAACAAAGAAGATAACTGGTATTCAGATAGGAATTATATTAAACATGTAGATCAGTTGGGGAAGTATTGCCCTCTTAACATGATTAAATCTGTGATTTGTAAACAAAGTGTGATTTTCTGTTTATTTCGATCTTTAATTTTGTTCAACAATGTTTTTAGTTTTCAGAGTATAAGTTTTGCACTTCTTTTGTTAAACTTACTTGTACATATCTTATTCATGTTTGACGCTATTTAAATGTAATTGATTTCTTAATTTCATTTTTGGATTGTTTACTGCATGTGTATAAAAATACAATTAATTTTTTATATGGGTCTTGTGTTCTGCAACATCAATGAACTCATTTACTAGCTTTAATAGTTTCTTAGTGGATATCCTAATTTTTAAAAGGTTTTTCTATACAAGATTATGTCATCTGTGAATTGAGACAATGTAATTTCTTCTTGTCTAATTGCCTGGGATGGAATCTCCACACAATGTTAAATGGGAGTGGTAAGACCTGGCATCCTTTTCTTATTCCCAATCTTAGGGAGAAAGTGTCTAGTCTTCTACCATTAAGTATGATGTTAGCTGTGGGTTTTTCATAGATGCTCTTTATCAAATTGAAGAAGCGCTCTTCTACTTCTAGTTTGTTGAGTGTTTTTATCATAAAAATATGTTGGATTTTGGACCAGGCACAGTGACTCACGCCTGTAATCCCAGCACTTTGGGAGGCCGAAGCAGGTGGATTACCCAATGTTGGGAGTTCCAGACCACCCTGACCAACATGGAGAAACCCTATCTCTACTAAAAATACAAAATTAGCCAGGCATGGTGGCACATGCCTGTAATCCCAACTACTCAGGCGGCTGAGGTAGGAGAATCACTTGAACCTGGGAGACAAAGGTTGCAGTGAACTGAGATCATACCATTGCACTCCAGCCTGGTCAACAAGGGTGAAACTCCATCTCAAAAATAAAAAAACAAAAAAAAGTGTTGGATTTTGTCCAATACTTTTTTCTGTTTCTATTGAGATGATTGTGTGGTTTTTATTTTTTATTCTATTGAGATGGTGCATTACAATAATTGATTTTTACATGTTGAACCAACATTGCATTCCTGGGATAAATTCCACTTGGTCACAGTGCATAATTTTAAAATATGTTATTGGATTCAGTCTGCTAGCATTTTGTTGACAATATTTGTATCCATATTTATGAAAGCTATTATATTGATCTGTAGTTTTCTTGTGATATCTTTGACTGCTTTTGGTATTAGGGTAATATTGGCCTCAAAGTGAATTTGTAGATGTTACTTTCTCTCTATTTTTTGAATGAGTTTGTGAGAGATTGGCATTAATTCTCCTTTCAGTGTTTGGTAGAATTAGCTGTGACACGATCTGGACCTTGGCTTTTCTTCATAGGTTTTTTTTTTATTGCTAATTCAATCTCTTCATTTGTTATAGGTCTATTCAGTTTGTCTATTTTATCTTGAGTCCGTTTTAGTAGTTTGTGTCTCTCTAGAAATTCATACATTTCATCTTCATTATCTAAGTTTTAGGCATACAATTGTTTACAGTATTTATTTATTTATTTAGACAGAGTCCTGCTCTGTTTCCTAGGCTGGAGTACAGTGAGGCAATCTCAGCTCACTGCAGACTTTGCCCCCTGGATTTAAGCCCTTCTACTGCCTCAGCCTCTCAAGTAGCTGGTATTACAGACATGCGCCACCATGCCTTGCTAATTTTTGTATTTTTGGTAGACATAGGGCTTCACCATGTTGGCCAGGCTGGTCTCAAACTCCTGACCTCAAGTGATCCACCTGCCTTGGCCTCCCAAAGTGCTGGGATTACAGGCATGAGCCACCATGCCTGACCCTGTTTATGGTATTTCTTTATGGTCTTTTTAATTTCTGTAATATTGACAGTAATATCTTCTCTTTCATTTCTGATTCAGGTAATTGTCCTCTTGCATTCTTTGATAAGTCTAGCTAAATGTCAATTTTGTTGATCTTTCCAAAGAACCAGGTTTTTATGTTACTGAATTTTTCAGATGATTTTTCTATTCTCTATTTTATTAATTTATACTCTGATCTTTATTATTTCTTTCTTTCTGCTTGCCTTAGATTTAGATTGCTCTTTTTTTTTTCAAGTGTCTTAAGGTGGAAGGTTAGGTTATTGATTTGAAATCTTTGGTCTTTCTTAATATTGGCATTTACAGCTATAAATTTGCATTCTTAGCACTGCTTTTGCTGTATCCCATGAATTTTGGCATGTTGTGTCTTTGTTTTTATTCATCTGAAAGTACTTTCTGATTCACTTTTGATTTCTTCTTTGATCCATTAGCTATTTTGGAGTATGTTGTTTAGTTTCCACATATTTGTGAGTTTTACAAGTTTTTTTTCCTGATATTATTTCTAATTTCATATTATAATTAGATATTGTACTTTGTATTATTTCCACTCTTTTAAATTTGTTGTGGCTTATTTTATGGCTTCTGGTCTATCCTGGAGAATGTTCTATGTGTACTTGAAAACAATATATACTCTGCAGTTATGTAGAATGTTCTGTAGATATGTGTTAAGTCTATTTAGTTTACAGTGTTATTCAAATCTTCTATTTTCCTGTTAATCTTATGTCTAGTTCAATACATTATTAAAAGTGGGTTATATTTAAGTCTCCAACCATTACTGTTAAATTGTACATTTCTCTCTTCATTTCTGTCAGCTTTTGTTTCATGTATTTGGGTGCTCGGTTATTAGTTGCATACATGTTTATAATTGTGGTATCTTCCTGATGAATTGACTTTATTATCATCATAAAATGTCTCTTTGTACTAATATTTTTGGTTTTAAAGTCTATTTTGTCTGATATTAGTATGGCCACCCAGCTTTCTTGTGATTGCTGTTGGCATAACGTGTCTTTTTCCATTCTTTTGCTTTCAGTTTATTTGTATCTTTGACTCTAAACTATGTATTTTGTATAATAGATAGCATATGGCTGAATCCTGTTTTATCCAGTCTGACAATCTCTGCCTTTTGACTGGATTGCTTAATTTGTTCATTTAATGTATTATTGATATAGCTGCCTTGACATTCGCCATTTTACTTTTTATTTTCTATGTCCCATGTGTCTCTTTTTGTTCTGCTATTCTCTTCTACCCTTTCTATTGTATTATTTTCTAATATGGTATTATAATTTGATAATTTTTTCACTATATTTTGGGGTTGTGTTTTTAGTGATTGCTCTAGGGCTTATCATGTATATCTTAACTTATCAAAATCAGTTTCATATTTATTCTAGCTTAATTTCAGTGATATATAGTAATGTTATCCCTATATAGTTCTATTTTATTTCCCCCCTCTTTTTACGGTATCACTGTTATACGTATTACATCTATTAATGTTACAAACCTAACAATACATTGCTATAATTGTTAATTTGCTATCTGTAGTCATTTCCTTAGCCCAGAGCAGCTTTGTTCCCACTCACCTCCTTTGTGTCGCTATTGGCAAATAGATTACGTTTCTATATTTTACACACCCTGCAATATACTATAAACATATTATTTTATACAATTGCTTTTTAAATCAGTTAAGAGAGAAAAAGAAAACATGCATTCATGTGATCTTTTATAATTACACAATTGCAATTTTCTCTTCTTCATGCCCCTCTGTCTCTTTTTTAATCCTTTTCTTTCCTTCACTCTGATTCCCCTTCTTTGGCCGCTTATCAGACATCTGCAGACCTTCTTGTGACACTTGGGACAGGAATATTCAGATGTTCTCCCCAGCAGCTATCGGACCTGCCACTGGAGCAGGAGAAACAGGGAGGCCACAGTGAACTCTGCCCTTGGAGCCCACATGGGGGTGTTCACAGAAAAAGCACATCATGGCTGAACCCCTACTGCGTGCCGGGCGCCGGACAAGACATGCTATCAGCAAGATCATTATCTGTACAACAGGCTGGGCAGGAAGGTGTCATCATTCCCATTTTGTAGATGAGAACGAGTAAATGATGACTGCTTAAGGTCAACAGCTGAATCAAGATTTTAACAACAGTTTGTTTTATTCCAATGCCAGACTTGGATAAGCATCACATGACACTGGAAGGAATGCATATTTTATCCACATTTAGGCACATTCCTTGAATGTAGACAGAGAATGTCTCCAGGTTCTCCTCCAGGAGGTACCCTGATAAATCCACCTGATTTTACTCTGTTCTCCAACAGAATCCAAAAATCAGGACTGGAAATGTGGCCTTGCGGGGATTGGGGGTTTTGTTTTGTTTTGTTTTAATTACAACTCCCTTTACCTTCTTGAAAATAATGAAACACCTGGATAAAGGGGAAAAAAATTGAATTCCATTCATGTTCCATCAAGCTGGGCAGCATCACCTCAGAATACAGATGGTTCTGTTACTTTTCAATAATTTTTAAACATTGTTTTCTCACTATACAAATAATACCAGCTGGGCGCAGTGGCTCACATTTCTAATCCCAGCACTTTGGGAGGCCGAGGCAGGCAGATCACTTGAGGTCAGGAGT
Source organism: Colobus angolensis palliatus (assembly GCF_000951035.1). NCBI lineage: Eukaryota > Metazoa > Chordata > Mammalia > Primates > Cercopithecidae > Colobus > Colobus angolensis. The sequence continues at coordinate 10,886,075 of NW_012115155.1, read as the reverse complement.
TCGAGGTAGTCTGGCCAACATGGCGAAACCCCACCGCTACTAAAAATACAAGAATTAGCCGGGTGTGGTGGTGGGCGCCTACAATCCCAGCTTCAAAAGGCGAGGCAGGAGAATCATTTGAACCTGGGAGGTGGAGGTTACAGTGAGCCGAGATTGCGCCACTGCACTCCAGCCTGGCCAACACAGTGAGCCTCCGTCTCTAAATAAATAAATAAACAAAGCACTAAAATGGAAAAATATATAATCCTTGAAAGAAATTTTAAAATGCAGTAAAGTATGAAGAAGAAAATGTAAATCACGCAAAATTCCTCTATTCGAAAACAACCACTATTAATATTTTGTAGCATTTTCTTGCGTGTTTTTTCCCGAAGACTTCTGTGTGATATATTCTGTGTAAGGTCCTGCTTTTTTCATTTGACATTCCATGAGCGTGTATCTGTGTCATTAACATTTCCTCATAAGTGTGATTTTAACGACTGCCTGATCTTTCATCATACGACTATTCCATCATACTCTTGAGCGCCCCGATTGCAACAACCTCATTGCACAGAAGGACACATGAGCATGATGATGGGGCCCTCTCCCAGGCACTGGGGCAGGGAGAGGTCAGTGACAGGGAGGAGAGAGACAGAAACAGGGAGCAGAGGAAGACATGGTCTCTGCCCTGGAAAAAACTGATGGCCAATTTGATGGACTCAAAGGAGTGGACTTTGAATTTTGGAAAGGATGGAGCTAGCAAAGTTGCTAGGTCTAGAATTAAAAACCAAAGAGGAATAACAAGTCCAGAAGAAAAGACAGAATGCTTCAGTCCATCATCAACTACAATGCAGCAACACTCAGACACAAGTGCTCAGATGCAAGTGGTGGTTTACATTGATTAGACAGCTGTACGCAAGACAGATGGGAAGAGAATGAGCATGCAAGCAGAGACCAGCTAAGTGGAGGGAACTGTCCACTCCATGTCTGTTCCCTCCTTCAGGTAGCAGGACCTCCGTTTTTCTCGGGGAATCTCCTCCTCACTAGATCCAACCTTGATGGAATGGCCAACCAAGCAGCCCACCCTCCCTCAGCCAGGAGAGGAGCCTCAAGTGCTCTCTCACTGTGGGGTCAATTCTTAGCACAGGCTCACGAAGCACAACAGAGACAGGCTGTCACTCATCCTGCCAGGTTCCCAGGATGACAAGGTCCTGGGACTCCCGCTTTGACTCCTGTCCTGGCTCAATTCAAATCATTCTTCAGTTCTGACGGCTGCCCTGGAGTCTTCCAAAAACTTCCCTCTCCTTAAGTTGGCCAGCCACAGTTTCTGTTACTTTTCCTAAAGTAACAGAGGAGTGTTCCTGCCCACAGAGGACTGAAAGCACAGCCTCCCAGGCACCGTCATAATACAGGCCGGGCAGACACCCGGTCATCTAATCGTCACCACCACCAGAGGAGAACACTGAGCGACCACAATTCACCCCAGGTCACTGGCTGGCTGGTGCTGGTGCTCCTGAAACTCTGTGGTGTCAGACCCTAGAGCTTGGTGCTTGTTCTGACCACAGGGCTCAGACCCTTTCCAAGCTTAGCAGCCGACTGACTGATACATGCAAGCCTCGGAGGCACTGAGCCCCCAGGACGGCCCCTCAGTGGGCCCTAACCTCACCAGAGGAGGACAGAGTTCAATCCCAGGAGATGCTGAGATCCCAGCGCTTCCCAAAGGGAACCTCCTTCAGATTCACACTGCAGGGCTAAGGAGTCTCTTCATGACAGGCGTGGACACAACACACAGAGTTGCAGCTCACTTTCTTAGACTGAAAAATTTCACCTATTAAAATAGATACTAGATTTAACCAGAATTCAGAAGACAGCCTGGCCTGTGGCAGCATGCTATATGATTTTATTTCAAAAATGGTGATGATAATCACGATGATCATGACATTTTACTGCAGTGGTGCCCAAACTTTACCAAAAAAAATGTATTATGGATGTATTCATGTTCAAACTTGTTAAACAGTATGTCATGTACTTTTAAAAAAGTCTTACATGGAACCCAATATTTAAAGGAGTTTGCAGAGGCAAAGTGGCCCTTGTTGGATGGAGGAGGGAACAGAGTCCCCCCACCAGCCTCCTGTTTGCCCCCTGTAGCATTTCTGTGGAAACTTAGGTCATGATTTGAAAAGTCGTTTCAGAAACACTTTGCAAATCAGACTCTTAACTAGTGCAGGTCATTTTCATAGGAGAATCTGGACTCTGGGACAGTGCACAGGACAGCCTGTTGTAGCCTTTCACAGGGCTCCATTGAATGGCCAGTTGGTCATTTCCCTAATTCCAGCATCCCCGAGAGGAGAAGGATTGTGGCAGGGATGGTCCTCGTGACTCCTCTGACCTTCACCAGCCTGTGCTAAGTCTCTAACACCACTTAGTATCCAGACAACCCTGAAAGTCAAATGCCATTACTATCCCCATCTGACAGATTTTTAAAAAAAGAGTGAAAGCGTGGGAAGGTTAAATCACTCCCCGGATATCAGTTGCCACTAAGTGAGGTTCCACGTTGAACCCTGACCAGTGTCCACACCCATGGCCACTGCCAACCCGGAACACACTGGGCACAACCAGAAATGCCAGGGTGGGGAGGAAGAGACGACATACTGAGGCCGGGTGGCACCAACAGCTCCCAGCTCCCTCCCCGTCCCCTGGTCCCCTGGCCAGGCTCTGGTAGGCAGGGAACCCATAAGAAAACTCCCTGCCTTTCACCCACCCAGAAGGTAGCCCTGGGAAGCTGAGCTGGTAACTTGGCTGGGGAAGGCAGAGAGGCAGGCAGAGTGGGGTGGTGCATGGCAGAGGCCGAAGCTTGGGCTTTAAGGGGCAGAAGTGGGGACAGCCCAAGATCCCATCTGTGCTGTGGTCCAGTCACCAGGCCAGAGCACACAGGAGTCCCAGCAGAGTGGCTGGGCTGGGCACCCTGGGAGAGGAGCCCCAGCCACGTGCCTGGGTAGGGTGTGCAGCACGTGTCTGTGGGAGTTGGTCAAGTCTCCATGGCACAGTGAGGACCGCTGCTGTGGAGTGGCCTGAAGGCCCAGGAGGCCTCAGGAGAATGCACGGGTGCCAATCCCAGCACACCCTCACCCCTCCTCCTGCCACCTGCCAAGCAACCAAATCTGCCCTCCCATGTCGCCGGGTGGAGCATTGCTTTTTCACTTCACCCCGGGTATGTCTTAAAACAGTAGTGGTACCAACTGTGTGCCAGGAGCCTTGCCTGGGGCAGGGCGGGCGACTGTGGGGCAGCTAATGCCCATGTCACCAGGGGGATGGCCAAAGGGCAAAAGCACTGCAACAGTCTGAGGCTTGGAGCTCCCCAAGATGCTGGGTTGCTGCCTGGGGGAAGCCTGGCAGAAAAATGCTTCCAGGCCACGGCAGCTGGAGGGGACACCATGAAGGGGCGGGGGCCCAGCAGAAAAAGTGGCTCCAAGGTATCAGCAAGGTCCCTGGCTCAGCCCCTCCTCCAGCCTGGGCCCCACAGTCAGCCTGCTCCATGGCCAGCCCCTGCTCCTCAGGCAAGCAGGTTGAGTCTCGAATGCTGTTGGCTCACAGAGCTGTCATGTCCAGGGTGCACTCCTGTCCTCAAGGATCCCCTCTGCCGGGAGAGAATGGGGCACTGGGGCACGCAGAGTAAGGACCCAGCAGAAAAGCATGGAAGCTAAAGTAACTCCATCTTTGGCTAGTCCACTATGTTGACTTCTGGTTAACTCTACTTCTGGGAACGCCTCTGAGATTTCCAGTTTATCTATTGTTCCTTGTGCAAGAGCAGGCACTCACCCTAAATCCTGCCCTCAGATCAGATTCCTGCCCGTTCCTTCTAAAGCACATACACCCTTCCCTATGGTGTAAAAGCCCTGGACCTGGGGTAACAGTGCGGAGATCTGCCTGTCTTGTGGCCACCCAAGACCACGCTTCTGTCCATACATTCCCCAATAAAACCACCCTCTAACAACAATCTGGCCTCGTCTGCCTCCTTCTGTGGTTTATCAGCTCCTCCTGCATTTGGGGGTCTCTTTGCATACACGGTCCATTCAGGAAACAAGAGGCGGTTGCGGAGACACACACATGCTCAGAGCACTCAGAAGAGGTCTCCCCTGCAGCCCCGGCACTAGGCTCTGCCACGCAGAGCTGGGAGGGGCCAGGGAAGGGACAAACAGGACCCCTCAGCTTCCCAAGGCATGTGGGGGGTGGGGTTGGCACAGAACCAAGGGGAGAGAATCCAAGAGGAACCTGGAGCTGGAGCATTTGGAGTGTTCTCTGTCTGGGTCCATGTGCAACCCTTCGCTTAGACCTCCCACAGGAACATGTTGGCATCCTTCAGAGTTGCCCACTGAACTCAGAATGAAGCCTGCACCACAAGACAAGATCACTGGTCCCCTCACAACCCCACCCCTGCCTTCGTTTTAGTTGAATGACCACCACGCTGAGAAACAGTGTGCACCTGCCGCCCAGCCCAAGACAAGCACCTACAAACGGGGATGCCCTTCCTCTGTGTGCCCCAGTGCCCCATCCTGTCCTGGCACAGGGGATCCTTGAGGACAGGAGTACACCCTGGACATGAGAGGTCTGTGAGCTGACAGCATTTGGGACTCAACCTGGGCTCAACCCCTGAGGGGCAGGGGCCAGCCAGGGAGCAGGCTGAGGGCGCTGGAGGAGGGGGCTGAGCCCGGGACCATGTGGGCATCTTGGAGGCCACTTTTTCTGCTGGGACCCCACCCCTTAATGGCACCCCCTCCAGTTGGCTTGGCCTGGAGAGCTTGGTGAGGGAGGATGTGATGGTCCCTCCCAGAAGACATCCCGATGGCGTGGTAATTACTCGTCCAAAGGCCCACTCTGTGCCAAGCAAAGTGCCCAGGTACTGGCTGCCCCGAGCACAGCCAGCCTCTTTGCATGGGACCAAGCCGACTTTTCCTCAGGCTATTTTAGGGTGTTGCAGATGCAGAGGTGGAATTCCCGGCTGGACCCCAAGCCCTGTCTCCCTGAGTACAAACACACAAGAACCCGTGTGTGTCCCTGATTGAATATGGCCAGTGTGATGGGAAGGAATGCTCTCCACGCCCCGTGGGCCCCATCTTTGGTACAGCCTTTTGCCAAGATGACGGCGACAGGAAAAGGATGGTCCTGTCATGAGCAGTGAGGCTGAGCATTCCACACAGACAAATATAAAGCAATCTGCAAAATCTAGTTTGGATTCGCTCTAACACAAATGTCAGTGGAAGTCAGCAGCTCTGCTTTCAGGAAACCCAATCATCTGTCATAGGGACTTGGCGTGGTTAAGAAAGATGCCTCTTTCCCTCTCTTGCACCACATCATTAATCTCCTGGAATGGCTGAAGACCCGAGAGCACCATCAGTGGAAAATATGAGCATGTGACAGAGTGTGCACTGCTCTTTCCAGCTGCAGACCCCTCACAGATAGACATCAGCCCCAGAAGGAGGACCGGGAGGCCCAGGGGTCGCCACAGGAAGAAGGGAGGGCCACGCAGTGCAGGAAGTGATCTGATAGCTCATTGTCAGTTCAACTGAAACTCATCACGAGCAGGCAGAGAGTGCAGATCTTCCTGTGAACCACAGCGTGGGGTGCTCACAGCCCCCACCTCCACCCCCACCACCACCCTGGGACCTGTGGGGATGGAAGGAGGGAAGCAGGAAGGAGGGGAGGAGGAAGGGAAAGGTAACCCAGCCTGTAGCTGGGGGCCCTCAGACTCTTGCAAACATCGCTGCACTGTGAGGCCAACAAGCCCAGAGCTGTAGGGAAGCTCAGAGATAATTTGCTGCAAAAGTGTATTCTATTTTGTCAGAAAGAAACTCAGAACAGAGGGAAATGACCTTGCAGGCTTCTCACTCACATGCACAGCCCCGGCAGCGGGATTCAGGACTCTCAACAGCACCTTCTGGCATGGACAGAGTCAGAATGCCAATTCTCCACCCAGAGGCCAGCACAGATATTCATTAAGCATTGCTTGTGTGTAAGAGTCCATGTGGCCAGGCGTGGTGGCTCACGCCTGTAATCCCAGCACTTTGGGAGACCACGGTGGGCAGATCAGGAGGTCAGAAGATTGAGACCAGCCTGGCCAACATGGTGAAACCCATGTCTACTAAAAATACAAACATTAGCCAGGTGTGGCAGTATGTCATCCCAGCTACTCAGAAGGCTAAGGCAGGAGAATCGCTTGAACCCGGGAGGCAAAGGTTGCAGTGAGTCGAGATCGTGCCACTGCACTCCAGCCTGGCAACACAGTGAGACTCTGTCAATAACAACAACAAAAAGAGTCCATGCTAGGTGCCCTGCTGGATCACAGGTGACAAATCATCACACAAATGGTGATTTCATCTAAATTGTGGTAAAAAGCATATAGAGCTGAAAGACCATAAAATCAGGGCACCTAACTTAGCCCTGGGGCTGGGAACAGGGAGAACTTCCCTAAGGAGGTGACACTTCAGCAAAGCGTTGAAGCATTTGTCAAACAAAAAAATGGGCAGAGAGTGTTCCAAGGAAGAGGGTCCCTCCCCTGCCCCTCCCTTTCTTCTCTAAGCAAACTGTTTGCTCCACCAAGCTTACCACTTTCTGACCTTCACACACAATATGGTCATGACTCTCCCATGTCCAAGAGCCTTCATTCATCCAGTCCCACCCTCATCTACTCCTCTCACCCAACAATTTAGCTCCTGCCCCCAGCCCAAGATCCCAGCCTCCTCTGACACACTGCAATGAGTGTATCCCAGCCTCCTCCCACCCACCATAGTGAGTGGATCCCAGCCTCCCCCTGCCCACCACAGTGAGTGGATCCCAGCCTCCTCAAGCCAACAGTGAGTGGATCCCAGCCTCCTCCCACCCACCACAGTGAGTGGATCCCAGCCTCCTCAAGTCCACCACAGTGAGTGGATCCCAGCCTCCTCAAGCCCACCACAGTGAGTGGATCCCAGCCTCCTCAAGCCCACCACAGTGAGTGGATCCCAGCCTCCTCAAGTCCACCACAGTGAGTGGATCCCAGCCTCCTCCCACCCACCATAGTGAGTGGATCCCAGCCTCCCCCTGCCACAGTGAGTGGATCCCAGCCTCCTCAAGCCCACCACAGTGAGTGGATCCCAGCCTCCTCAAGTCCACCACAGTGAGTGGATCCCAGCCTCCTCCCACCCACCATAGTGAGTGGATCCCAGCCTCCCCCTGCCCACCCAGTGAGTGGATCCCAGCCTCCTCCAGCCAACAGTGAGTGGATCCCAGCCTCCCCCTGCCCACCACAGTGAGTGGATCCCAGCCTCCTCCTGCCCACCACAGTGAGTGGATCCCAGCCTCCCCCAGCCAACAATGAGTGGATCCCAATTTTCTCCTGCCTATCACTGTGAGTGGATCCCAGTTTCCTCCCGCCCACCAAAGTGAGTGTATCCCAGTTTCCCCCAGCCCTCCACAGTGCGTGGATACCAGCCTTCCCCAGCCCACCACAGTGAGTAGATCCCAGCCTCCCCCAGCCCACCACAGTGAGTGGATCCCAGTCTCCTCCCACCTACCACAGTAAGTGGATCCCAGCCTCCCCTCATCCACCACAGCAAGTGATTCCAGCCTCCTCCAGCCCACCACAATGAACAGGGCTCAGCCTCCTCCAGCCCACCACAGTGAGTGAGGCCCAAGTGTGTGGTGGGCTCCTGCAGCTTCAGGACTCCAGACCCCATTGCCACAACATCAGCTGCAAGACTGGATGCACCATGGACTTTTAGCAACAAAAGAATGAATGAATGAATGAATGAACGAATGAATGAATGAATGATGAACCCTATAACATGTGGCAAAATGCAACATAAGGGAAAGTCTGGGATTCCCTTTCTTCCCTGGCCAACACCCCACACCAGCCTGGACAGTGGGTGCACTTGGGGGTCCTGAACATGAGCCCAGACTCTCCTCCCAGGTTAGAAGAGTGCCAATTTACAGTCTTCAAAGAGCTTCTCCATTTAGTAGTCTTAAAAAATAGCCTTACTGAAACTCCTTCCGGCTGTTCGTTATTTAAAGATTTGGGAAGCCCTTTACTTTTATTTATCCCTTTTATCAGAGTCTCATGAGAAAGAGAACAACTTCAAGGCCTTGCTTTCTACCCTGTGGTGGTGGAGAAGGGCGGTCCAGGAGGGAAGGGATTTAACTAGAATGGCTTCTAAGGGCCATCCCACTCTAACACTCCAGGGCTCCTCAGCCACCAGTCTTAGGGACAGTATTGTCTTGAGCAGAGGCAGTGACTTGCCAAGATCCCTTGGCTGATCAACAGCAGGGTTGGGATTCTGGTGTGGCTCTGGCCCTAAGACCCCTGTCCCACTTCCCAGTAACTGTCCAGGAAGGATGCTAAGGCTCAGCCCCTGCCAATGTGAGTCTCTCCAGCCCAGGTCACAAAGAGGCCTTAGCCGGAGGACTCAAATAACAAGTGCTCCAAGCACGGCATCCCTGCAGCCAATGTGATCAGCTTCCAGGCCTTTGCATCTCAGCCTAATGGAGCAAGCTCTGAGCACCATGAACTTTTAGCTCTCCTGAGCCCCTTGAATCCAGGGCTCCCAGAAGTAAGGACAGCAGAACGATCAATTGATAAATATCCTGGTTACCAGGGCCTCTGATGTGACCTGAGACCTGCTGACTGAGCCAGTGAAAAGGAAGGAGGCAAGCTCATGTCAGCTGACCAATCACCATGCATCAGTCACACAAACTAAGTTTTATGCATGAGGAGGTGCTGATGAGTTGGAATTTTAAGAACCAAGACAGCTTCCAGGATGTAGGAGTAGAGACAAGTCACCTTGCAGTTCACTTTTGTTTCCTGAGGACTTCACAGGAGTGGTCTCTGACTAGTTATGACCTCAGCAATGTATCTTTGCCCCCCAGGAAAAGCTATCAGAAGACCTTTTGTTTTCTGCATTGTATAATCCCTCAAAAGGAATCTGAAGGGCTTTCTTGCAGGAAAAAGAAAAGCATCCCAACCCTGCAGTCCATGGGTGGGCACAGTGCAGTTTGTGTGGGGACCTGGAACTAGGCCTTCACCAGAGCAGTGAACCAGCATTCACGGAGCTGTGCAGGGCTTGTGTTCAACAGTGACACCTTGTGGTCACAGCAGAAACCACAGTGCCTCTGGCTTGATTGGATTCTCCAGGTTTCTCTCTGGTGTCTGGAAGCAGTACCACCTCCAGGTTCTTAGGTAGTTTGGGGAGTTTCTGCCCTTCCTACAAATTGAGCTGCTGAAAATGCTAGAAGTGCAATGCCATGTAAACATCTCTCTCTATCTTCACCAAGCTGGTAAGGGGCCATTGCAATTCTGCATGCACTGTCTTGTTTAATGCTACCACCTGAGTGGCACATACCCATTGTCTGCATTTTGCAGAGGAGGGTGTTCAGAGGTTAATGACTTTCCCAAACCCATACACCGCAAGTAGCAATGCTGCAATTCAAGCCAGGCTAATCTGACTCCATGGTCCACAAATCCTGCACCCCACAAGGCCTTGCTCTGTTTATAGCAGAAGTCAGAAACTAAAAAACATCTCAGGGTCACACTGCCTCCAGGTATTGTCTCCCTTTGGGTCCAGCCCCGTTAAAGCCTCCCTGAAAACCCATCTCTATCTGCAGCTTCCCCAGTCAGCATAATGCCTTTGTTATTTGATTCACATGTGGCTTGAGCCCCTTGGATCAAAGACCATATGTGCCACATGGCATAGTTTTTTCGGGGGTGTGTGTGTATGAGAGAGTGTGTGTGTGTGTGTTTCATTTTGCTTAGCTAGTGCAAGAAACATGCCTAAGCAATCAGCATAACTTTTGAAAATCAATTTGTATTCTGCCAGCCTGAGTGTCATTAACAACCTCTGCTAATACAGCAGTAATGAACATCTGGAAACACAGCAGCTGCAGGGGGAATGGAGTATAAAAAATACTACGATGACAGCTTGTTTTTCATTAGCTAGATTGGCTCTATGCAAATGGGAAAGGAAACAGGGACAAAATGGAAACCAGAGACAGAGTAGGAGAAAAGGAAGAGAATGAGCTGTTATGCCCCAGGAACATGGTGAATGGGAAGTCACCCACTCTTCGGGCACTACCGACCCATCCTCTCCCAGCCAGGCCTCCCTCAGGCAGAGTGCAGGTGTGCTCTCAGGCATCTCCTGGCCATCAGCCTATGACTGTCCCCAGGGTTAGCATCAGGTGCAGGTGAGCTCCAGTAGGGCCACCTGGCCAGGCAGGCTGTGAAGGTATCCCAGGGCAGGAGATGTTCAGGCCTGGCCTGAGGCCTGAATGCCTTGTGTCAGCTGAGCAATGGAAGAGAACACTCCAGGCAGAAAATGCTGCTACTGTTGTAATCAGCCAATGGGTTCTTCCTGCCCGCTACACAAACAAAACCAACACACTAAGACCATGATATTGCAGTAAAGAAAGAGTTTAGTTGATGTGAGGCCAGCCACTCCATTGAGGAGACAAAGTTATTACTCAAATCAATCTCCCTGAAGGTTAGGGGTTTTCCAAAGATAGTTTGGTGGGCAGGGGACTAAGGTAGGAGGCATGCTGATTGGTTGAGTCGGAGATGAAATCATAGGGAATGGAAGTTGTCCTCTTGTGCTGAGTCAGCTCCTGAGTGGGGCCACAGGACTGGCTGGCAGGTCCAGTCATTCAGTCATCAGAAATATGAAAACCTAAAAAGACATCTCAAATGGCCAAACTTAGTGATGGCAACAGCGGCTCATCTGGAGAGGCCACTGCCATCATGCTGGCTCCAGTGAGGCACAGCTGGGACTGCACACTCCACAGAGCCAGCAGGAGCCCTGCCTCTTACAAGTTGGTTGGGTGGGAGCTCCCCAAGTGCAGCTACAGCTGCCCAAGTCATGGCTGCAGACCCGGGCCTCCCTGTGCTCTTGGAGGGACTGGGAGCAGGCACGAGCCCTGCCCTTGCCACAGCTGCAGAGCCAGGCATCTTTGCACTCTCAGGGGTCTGAGAAGGCCCCCTCCTGCCCCTGAAGGCTCAGAGATGTCTGCTCCCACTGCCTGGCCTCTCCCCACTCCTGGCTCCCACGCCAATCTTGAAGTGGGGTTGGGGCCAAGCCCAGGCACTGATGTAGCCTGGCTGGGTGTGTGCACACTCAGGGCAGTGCTGACACACCAGCCCCCTGCTGGCTTGGCCCTCTCTGGACTTTGGGTGCCAAGAAGCATGGGAGGGAAGTTAAGGGTGGGCTGAAGGCAGCTCGGTGCTGGCCTACAGGCACCGCTGGCATGAACAGCCTGGGCACTATGAATGGCAGCAGGAGGCAGAGAGGCTCCTTGGTGAATGGAGGAGGGTCCCCAGTGAGGCCCCACCTTCAGGCCAGGGAGGGCCTGAAGACTGGGGGCTGGGCCGCCAGTCCCACAGACCAGAGTGGGAACTTGTGGTGCCTTTCCTGGGCCTGCCCATGGCTGCCAACAGCTGCCCAAGGACCAGTTGAAGTGGACTTTCTCCCTTTTGAGGCCCATAAAAACCTCAGGCTCAGCTAGAGCTGAGCAGACGTTGGGACAACCATCTGCAGAGAGGAGCTACTCACTCCAGGAGTCTGCTTACCTCATTCTTCCTGGACACAGGACAAGAACTTGGGACCTGCTGAATGGCCGGTCTAAAAGAGTTGTAACATAAGCAGGGTTAAAACATGCCCCTTGCTCACCACATTGCAGGTGAGAAGAAGGCGAGAACAGCTGCAGCCGTTTGGGGAGCCCAGACTAGGAGTTCCTAGAAGCAGGACTGTGACTCCCTCTTTGGAGCCCTGTAGTTCCTGGATTCTCCAAGCTTCTGGGTGCTACTGTGTTCCCCAGTGGCAGCCATGGAAGCTGCTTGTGGTGTGCCTGGTCCAGCCACAACCTCACAGAGAGCCAGTGCCCATGCCAGCACCCGGAGCTGCCTGCCCTGCTGCAGCAACCATTGTATCTGACTGGGCAGGGTGGCTGGACCCCAGGCTCGTCCACTTACACTCCCTTCACTGCTCCATGCCTGGCTCTCCCTTGGCAGGCATGGGATCCAGTCTGGCAGCATGAGCCAAACACAGCCTGCCAGGCCAAAAGGGTGGAACAAGCCCAGCAGGCTCGAGCAAAACTTGGGCAAAGGCATCTCCGGCTACAGAGGTTTCCAGCCAGAAAAGTGACATCCCAAAGAGCCCATAACATTTAGTTGTACAATAGTGATGTTATCTGCAAGAATAATCGGGGAAGTTGCAAATCTTATGACCTCCAGAATAATGAACTGGTAATTACTGAAAATTCAAGCCCCTCTCATCCTCCTAACTTGATGGATTTTCATTAGTTTTACAAGAACAGTTTGGGGGAAGGGTTATTATCATTTAAACTATAAATCAAATTCTCGCAAAGTTAGCTTGGCCCACACCCACCCAGGAATGAGCAAAGACTGCCAGCCTGTGAGGTCGGAAGCAAGATGGAGTCCACCATGTCAGATTTTTCTTACTGTCATACATTTGCAAAGGTGGTTTCAGCATGAGGGTGAGGAGGAGCGTCCTGAGAAGGCCAGGGCCTCAGAGCAGGGGAAATGTCAGTCCAGAGGGTCTGGAGGCCCTGCCAGGGATGTGCATTTCATCCTATAAGTGTAGGGGTGACACGAATCTTCTTAGAGCTACATTACAGATGGGATCAATGTGCCATTCCCTGGGGGACAGAAGTGTGAGGTCCTGCTGGTATCCAGGTCATAACTTCCCTCATCCTGCAGGGCAGGGCTCCTAGGAGCAGCCGGGCACTGCATACCCCACTGATTCATCAGGCAGCAGGACAGATGAGGTCCTGCCCTCTCAGGACCCACAGACAGGGAGCAAAAGCAGCAGATTTGCGTGGGGACCATCCTGAGGAGGCAGGTGTTCTTTCTCCTGGAGTGGCCCAGAGTGATTTCTCAAAGAAGACAGCAGCACCCAAGTAGCTTCATGGGGAGGTAGGCACCAGGCAGAGGAACCCACAGGGGCAAAGCTTGGTGTGCAGAGTCTCCGCTCTGATGTCAGGGAAAGTGAGAGGGAGGCTGGCAGGTGAAGAGAGCCGGGGGAGGGTGCCACTCCCATGCTGCCCCACAGGGCAAACACCGAGGACAACCTGGCCCAGCCCAGGAAAGCAAAGCTCCACCTGCACCCCAGGCCTCTGCAGGCAGCTCCTTCCCAGCACCCAGCACCCAGCACTCATAGCCCAGGAGGCTGGGACAATTTGGAGGAGTGGGAGCAGGAAGCGGGGCAGCAAGAGGATCCTTCTAGCATTCTGTTCTCCTTTGGTGAGACCTTTCCTTGCTGAGACCCTAAGCATCCTCTTTCAGTGCTTCGCAGGTTGAATCTAAAATTCATCAGAGGCTCTCGGCACATGCCTAGCCCCACACTAAGCCCTGTAAGAGGAAAAGGCACTCCCCAACCGGTTCATAACATAGTTTTCATCTCACAAGAAGAATAGGTCTCAACTCTGAAAATTTGGAAAATGCAGGAAAATACAATGAAAATTTGAAAGTGTCCATAATCCTACTTCATTGTTGGTATTTAGGTATTTTCCTACATATACTGATATGCAGAATTATATTCAAATGGTGTTTCTGTGTTTATTTTAGTCTACAGAAGCTGGATTTTCTGCCCTTCTAAGTAGCATTGTTTTTTATTTTATTTTGTTTATTGCAAGGTAGAGCAATAAGGAATGGAGGCATAGCTGGCACTTTTGTGAACTTTTAGAACCCTTGGTTTGCAGGTTGATGAAGGTCAGCCTGCACAAAGACCCCTGCCTTGGAGAGGGTATGGAACCAGACCCCCACCTCTGCTTCCTGAGAAGTGAAGTGAGGGCCACCTGTTAGGACTTACATACCACATTATCCTAAGGAAAGGCCCTACTGATGACCTGGAGTCAATGCCAGTGTCAGGGACCAGAGAAACACTGTTTTGGGTCCAAATGTGCCTCATCCTAGAGGGTCTCTGGGAAGCAATGCTGAGCATAGGAGATGACCTCAAAAGAGCTACCCTGTGCAGAGAGGCACCAGCAAAGGGATCTCCCCAGTAGGAGACCAGCGTCTCCAACCAACAACCAGCAGTCGGCATGGGGTGAGGATCCTCAAACCAATGATAAAAGGGATGAAACACTGGGTCGCTCTCACTGCATGTCTAATCTTGGTTTGTTTTGATTACTGTAACTTTGTAATAAGTTTTAACATCAGAAAGTGTGAGTCCTCTCACTTTGTTTTTGTTTTACTTTTTCAACATTATTTTTGGCTACCTAGGGTCCAAATTTCATACGAATTCAAGGATTTTTTTTTCCATTTATGCAAAATAAATCATTGGAATTTTGATAGAGACTGCACTGAATCAACAAATTACTCCATGAACATGGGCTATTTAACTCAGTGTTCTAAAATTTATTTTGGCAATGTTTTATAGTTTTCACTGTACAAGTCTTTCACATCATTGATTAAATTTATTCCTAGGTATTGTATATTTTGGATAAAATTGTAAATGAAATTGTTTTCTTAATTTCTTTTCGTATTGTTCACTGCTGGTTTATAAAATCACAACTTATTTTTGTGTATTGACCTCATATCCTACAACTTGCTTAAATGTGTTTGTTACCTCTAGTAGTTCTTTATGATTTATTTGGGATTTTCAACGTATAAAATCATGTCATCATCAAATGGAAATCGTTTCACTTCATCTTTCCAATCTGAGTGCCTTTTCTTCCTTCATCTTGCTAACTGCTCTGTTCAGGACCTCCAGTACAATGTTGAGTAGAAACAGTGAAAGGAAACAGCCTTGTCCTGCTCCTGATATGGGCTTTCAATCTTTGAGTATAATATTAGCTGTGGTTTTTTTCATAAATGTCTCTTATCATGTTAAGGAAGTTTTCTTCTCTTCCTAGTTTGCTTAGTGTTTTTATCATAAGAAGATATTTAATTTTGACACTTTTTTCTGTGTCTATTGAGATGCATGTGGGGTTTTTTCCTTCATTCTATTAATACAATATATCACACTGATTAATTTTCTTATGTTGAGCTATACTTGCATTCTTAGAATAAACCCCACTTGATCATGGTCGATAATACTTTTAATGTGCTGTTGGATTTGGTTGCTACTGTCTTGCTTTGTTTTGAAGATTTTCGTATCTATATTTATAAAGTATATTGGTCTATAGTTTTCTTGTGGTATCTTTCTCCAACTTTGGTTTCAGGGCCTCATAGAATGTGTTAGGAAGTTGTTATGAACTAAGTTGTGCCCCTCAAAAATTCATATGTTGAAGCCCTAAACCCCAATCTCCCTCGCTCTCTCTCTCTCACTCTCTCGCACACACATACGCCCTGCATTCAATCACAGAAGAAAGGCCCTGTGAAGGCAACCATCTGCAAGCCAGGAAAAGAGGCCTTCCCAGAAACCAATACTGCTGGCACTTTGATTTTAGACTTCCAGCCTTCAGAATCATGAGAAATAAATATCTGTCATTGAGGCCACCCCAGTCTGTGGGATCACGTTATAAAAGCCCAAGAAGACTAGTGCAAAAGTGTTCTCTCCTTTTCTGTTTTTTGGAAGAGTTCAAGTAGCATTGATGTTAATTTTTTTTTTAAAGGTTGGTAGAATTTACCAGTAAGATCATTTGGTGCTGGACTTTTTTTTAACTTACATTTTAGGTTCAGGGGTTCATTTGAAGGTTTGTTACATAGGTACATTCATATCACAGGAGTCTGTTGTACAGATTATCTCATCACCCAAGTGTTAAGCAAATAGTTATCCTCGCTGTTCCTCTCCCTTCTCCCACCCTCCACTCTCAAGTAGACCCCAGTGTCTGTTGTTTCCTTCTTTGTGTTCGTAAGTTCTCATCATTTAGCTTCCACTTAAAAGTGAGAACATGTAGTATTTGGTTTTCTGTTCAAGATAGGCCTTTATTTCTTTCTTTATTTTAGACAGGGTCTGGCTCTGTTGCTGAGGCTGGAGTGCAGTAGTGTGATCTCAGTTCACTGCAGCCTCTGCCTCCTGAGTTCAAGCAATCCTCTCACCTTAGTCTCCCGAGTAGCTGGGACTACAGGTGCATGCCACCATGCCTGGCTAATGTTTGTATTTTTTTGTAGAGATGAGGTTTTGTCATGTGGCCCAGGCTGGTCTCAAACTCCTGGGCTCAAGCAATCCACCTGCCTTGGCCTCCCAAAGTGCTGGGATTACAGGTTTGAGCCACTGCACTAGGCCTGGACTTCTCATTTTTGAGAGTTTTTTGATGACTGATTCAATCTCTTTACTCATTATAGGTCTGAGATTTTCTATTTCATCTTGAGTCAGTTTTGGCAATTTGTGTATTTCTAGTAGGAATGTGTTCGTTTCATCTACTTTGTCAGATTAAGTGGTGTAAAATTTTCATGATATTATCTTATAATCCATTTAATTTTGATAAGGTTGGTAGAAATGTTTCCACTTTAATTTCTGATTTTAATTATTTATGTCTTCTCTCTATTTCTTAGACTAGATAGAGATTCGTCAATTTTGTTGGTCATTTCAAAGAATTCATTTTTGGGTTTGTTGATTTCTCTATTGTTCTTCTAGTCTATTTTGTTTATCTCTGCTCTAAGTTTTATTATTTCCTTCCTTCTGCTGGATTTGGATCTGGTTCTTTTATTTTTGTAGTTCCTTAAGATGTAAAGTTAGGTTAATGAGTTAAGTTTTTCTTCTTTTTTAATCTATGCATTTATGGCTATAAAATTCCCTCAGAGCACTGCTTTCACTGCATCCTGTAAGTTTTGGTGCGTTGTGTTTTAGTTTTCATTCATCTCAAAGTATTTTTTGCTTAGTGACTTCTTTTTTGACACCATTTGGTTGTGTAAGAATGTGTTGTTTAATTTCCACCTATTTATGTATTTTCAAGTTTTTCTGTTAACTTCTAGCTTCATTTCTCTGGGGTTGGAGAAAATACTTCGTATGATCTCAGTCTTTTTAAATTTATTGGGAATTGTTTTATGGCCTAAATATCATCCCTCCTAGAGGAAATTTAAAGTGATTACTGATAATGAAGGAGTTACCTCTGTCATTTTTTTCTCAATTCTTCCAATACTGACTCATTTTGTATTCAATTGATTTCTTTTCTAGTTTGCAACCTTGTTTTTCTCTTTATTTCCTTTTCTGTATTTTTTTAGTTATATAGATGATAGGTTTCTATGTTTCCCACTCTGGCCTTGAATGCCTAGTCTTGCCTCCTTATGCGCCAGGACAACAGACCTGAGCCACCACAGCTCCCTCTGTATTTTTTTAGTATCTTAGTGGTTGTATCTATAGTATCTTAGTGGTTGCTAGGAGTTGCAGTTAACATTCTACATTCATAAAAATGCAGTTTAAATTGCTGCCAACTTATAATAGCTTCAATAGCATTCCTTAGCTTTATTCCTACACTGATCCATCTTCGTATTGTGTTGTCATAAGTCATATCTTTATAAAATATATACTTGTGTGTTCATTAACATAGATTCATAATTGTTTTATTTGTTTGTCTTTTATATCATATAGGGAACAAAAAGGGGTTTTACAAACCAAAAAATACAATAATACTAGTTTCTATATTTACCTATGTAGTTACTTTTGCTGGAGAGCCTTATTTCTTTTTTTCTTTTTTATTCTTTTTTCTTTTTCTTTTTTTGAGACAGAGTTTCACTCTTGTTGCCCAGACTAGAGTGCAAGGGTGTGATCTCAGCTCACCACAACCTCCACCTCCCAGGTTCAAGTGATTCTCCTGCCTCAGTCTCCCAAGTAGCTGGGATTACAAGCATGTGCCATGATGCCCAGTTAATTTTGTATTTTTAGTAGAGATGGGGTTTCTCCCTGTTGGTCAGTCTGGTCTCAAACTCCCGACCTCAGGTGATCCACCTGCCCTGGCCTCCCAAAGTGCTGGGATTATAGGCATCAGCCAATGTGCCCAGCTGGAGAGACTTATTTCTTCATACAGCTTTGAGTCACCTTCTAGTGCCCTTTCACTTCAATCTGAAGTACTCACTTTAGCATTTATTGTAGGGCACGTCTATTACTGACAAACTTACCTTTTGTTTGTCTAGGACTCTCTTAATTTATCCATTTCTGAAGAACAATTTTGCCAGATATAGAATTCTTAGATGACAGGGGTTTTTTTCCTCAGCAACTTAAATATATTATCTCACTGCCTTCTGATCACCATAGTTTCTGATAAGAAATTGGCTGTTCATCTTATTGAGTAGCATACATGACAAATTATTTCTCTCTTACTGTTTTCAAGATTTTTCTCTTTGGCTTTAGCTTTTTACAGTTTGATTATAATGTGCCTCAGCATTGTTCTTTTTGAGTTTCTCCTGCTGGGATTTCTTTAATCTTCTTGGATGTGTAAGTGCACCCTTCATCAAATTTGAGGAGTTTTCAGCCATTGTGTCCTCAAATATCTTTTCTCCTTTTTCTCTAGCTTCTCCTTCTAGAACTCCCATAATGTGTATATTAATATTTGTCCACTTGATGCTGTCCCATAGACTACTTAGCTCTATTCAGTTTTCTTCATTCTTTTTTCTTTCTGCTGCTGGGACTGGGTAATTTCAATTACTTATCTTCAAGTCCTCTGCCTACTCAAATCTTCTGTAGAAGCTCTCTAGTGATTTTTTTTTTTTATTTTAGCTATGGTATAATACTTTTCAGCTCTAGAATTTCTATTTGGATCTTTTTTATAATTACTATCTCTTTATTGATATTTCCTACTTTTTCAGACATCATTTTTTCTGATGTCCTTCACTTCTTTTGTCCATGGTTTCCTTCAACTCATTGGGTATATATAAGAGTTAATTTAAAGTCTTTGTGTGGTAAGTTCATTGTCTGGACTCTCTGGAAAATGTTTTTGTTCACTTCTTGTTTTCCTGGTGAGAACTGGGACATTTTGAATATTATAATGCAGTAATTTTAGAAATCAGATTCTCCCCTCTTCCTATAGATTGCTATTTTATTTGTTGAGGGCTGCAGTCACCCTGTTTACTAACTTTTCTTTCTTTATTTTTTTTTTTGAGACAGAGTCTCACTCTGTCACCCAGGCTGGAGTGCGGTGGCCGGATCTCGGGACTACAGGCGCCTGCCACCTCGTCCGGCTAGTTTTTTTTTTTTTTTTTTTTTTTATTTTTTAGTAGAGACAGGGTTTCACCATGTTAGCTAGGATGGTCTCGATCTCCTGATCTCGTGATCCACCCACCTTGGCCTCCCAAAGTGCTGGGATTACAGGCTTGAGCCACCGCGCCCGGCCACTTTTCTTTACTATTTTGCAAAATCTATATTCCTAGTTGTGTGTGGTCACTGAAGTTCCTGTTCCATTATCTGTTTGGTCAAACAGTGACCCGATAGGGAATTATTTCAATTCCTGGATACAATACAAAAATGGGGAAAAGTATGTTTTCTCTCTTTTAATTCTTTGGAGAGGTGCTACTTCAGCCAGAGTGGGTTGAAACAATGGCCAGCCTCTATGTTGGTCCCTCAGTGAACCATCAGCAGAACAAAATGCCCTACCCCATTTTGGAGGACAAAGTTTATTGCTCACCCTGGCATCAGCAGGCCACACAAGGAATGCCAGCTATCTTTCCTCCAGCTACCTGCCTCAAGGCTGGGGATGGAGGATGGTAGCTGCTACATGAAATACCAAATTTTACCGGCCCTTTTCTTCATCAAGTACTCCCCTGGATGCTGCAAGTATTTGACTAAATCCCAGAGCTCCAAAATCACTAATTCTGACAGCTCTTGCCAGCTCACCAGTTGTTTGGTGGAAGGATGAATTCCTGGAGCTTCCTACTTTGTGCCATTTTCCATGACATGTAACCGGTTGTTATTCTACCATTTTGTGGATCACTGGTCATTTTTCCCATAGTTATTATTGTATCCAGGTTTTCTGTGTCTTTGGGAATACAGTTTGGTCATTTATATTCATCTGGAAGATCACCTATTGAATTGTATTTGGCAATTTCCTAACCCTTTATTAGTCTCCTCCGCATCTGAGATACTGCCCCCCACCCTTCCAAATCCCTACGCTTTAGGCTTCTTCCTCTCTACCATGAGGATGCAATGCTTTGGGTCATAAGGTTTGACATACAATGAAAGTTTTTTTGTTTTTTTTTTGGAGATGGAGTTTCACTCTTGTTGCCCAGGCTGGAGTGCTATGGTGCAATCTTGGCTCACTGCAACCTCTGCCTCCCAGGTTCAAGTGATTCTCCTTCTCAGCCTCCCGAGTAGCTGGGATTACAGGCACAAGCCACCACACCCAGCTAATTTTTGTAATTTTAGTAGAAATGGGGTTTTATCATGTTGGTCAGGCTGGTCTTGAACTCCTGACCTCAGGTGATCCACCCGCCTCGGCCTCCTGAAGTGCTGGGATTACAGGCGTGAGCCACCACGACCAGCCTGTTTCTAATTATAGTTATATTTCCAAAGTTTTTGCAGCCTCCTTTTTATTAATTAGAGTGAATCCAAGTTTAGCCCTGAATCAATCATGCTCCACTCACTTGCATTCTGGGAGAGTTTCCTGAGTGTTTGAGGAGTTGAGCTCCCTGGAGGGAGTGTGGGCTTACACATTAACCCCGGGTCCTCCCATAGAGAACTGTTTTTCCTGCAGTGCCATCCATCATATGTATACTGGGCAAACACACTGGGGCCAGCAGCACCAGCTAGTGATTTATTTCTTTTGTTGAGGGTTTCCAAAGAACCAGTGGTGGTATTTATTTATGATTTGGGGTTTTTAATTCATTGATTTCTATCTATCAATTCCTTTGTCTTGTTTTCTTTTTATTTACTTTGTTCTTCTCTTATTAATTTGAATTGAACACTTATCTAATTTTCTTCTGTTATTCATAACATTGAAAAGCAATTAAGGTCGTGAATTTGCTTCATTATAACTTTGACAGTTCTCCTGGCTCTTGATATATAGGGTTTTTACATTGCTGTTTTCTTAGTATTTTGCAATTACAGTTTTAAATTCCTCTTTGATTCAAAAGCTACTTAGAAAACAGTTGCAGTGTTTTTATGTTTATGTTTAATTTTCACACGGATGGAGGTTTTTGGTTTCTCTTTTGTTGTTAATCTCCATTTTTGCTGTACCGGGTCAAAGCACTGACCTGTACAATTTCTATTAGGGGAAATCTACTAGAATTTTTTTTCTTACTTTGTTGCCTAATGAATGCAATATTTTTGTAAGTGTCCCACGGGCACTGGAGAAGAACTGGGCTTCTCAGCCTGAAGGGCACGGAGTTCGATATGTAAACTATTAAGTCATCTTACTGATTACATTACTCACAATCCCCACATTCTTACTGACTTCTCAGGCCCTTAGGGAACTAGGTTATGGTTTTCCACTCTTACTGTGTATCTTCCAGGTTTTCCTTATGTTCATGGGTGCAGTTGGAGGGAGCTGATATCAGCCTAGGGCCCAACATTTCTCTAGAATCCTGTTGTTTAGGGCAGATAAGCACAAATGACAAACGTCCCTGCGCAAAGGAGAAGCAGTACATCCAGGGACAGTGGCAGGAGTCCTTCTGTGCCCTGGAGCCAGACGCCACCCACCGCCCCCCCACCCACCCAAGGGAGGTGACACTCTTGCCGGGGACCCGCCACTCACAGGACATTCTCAGGCTGCCTGTGTTCTGCTCTGGGTCACGGCCAGCATGTTAGGGGATTTCCCAGATTCCAGGGCTTTGGACAAGCACCTATAGAAACTACCTGGGGAGTTGTACAGAAATATGACACCAAGTGAAGGAATCTGAAATTATACACAGCCCCTACTTAAAATCATACCCACTTTCCCCCAAGTCTACCCCTTCATAACTTTAGCTCCTCTGTCCCCTTCTTAGAAGGGTGCTAATCCCAGGATATACATACAAGAATGTAGAGCGGAAATACCCATATTAGCCAAATATTGGGCACAATGCATATGGCCATTGAAAGTAGAATGGATAGAGTACATTCACACATTGGAGTGCCGTAGAGCAAAATACAGAAACAGCAGTGCATACAACATGAATAGGCAGGCATGTGGCAGACCCACACACCCTGAACCTCAGCCTCCATTGGGACTGTCTTAGTGGGCTGCAATGCCATAACAAAATTCCACAGACCAGGTGGCTTTCACAATAGACACATTTCTCACAGTACTATGGGCTGGAAGTCCAAGATCAGGCTGCCAGCTTGATTGGGCTCTGGTGATGAGGGCCCTTTTCCTGGCTTGCAGATGGCTGCCTTCTCATCGAATCCTCACATGGCAGAGAGAGAAAGAGATAGACAGAAAGAAAACTCTCTGGCGTCTCTTCTTAGAAGGGCACTAATCCCAGCATGAAGGCCTCACCCTTGTGATTTCATTTAACCGTAATTGCCCGCCAAAGGACTCCCTGCCAAACAGCATCACATTGGGAGTTAGGGTTTCCACTCGTGAATTTGGGAGGACACAGTTCAGCCCCTAGCAGGAACTCTAGGACATCCCCTGCACTGGGCCTGGACAAGCACCCATTGAGTCCAGACCCTCAGCTAAGGACCTGCTGCCCCCTAGCTCCTGGTCAGCACAGGCTCAGTCGTCACTTGAGTTGGTCTGTGTGTGGTGATGAGAACTCTGCACGCTCACCCAGCCTGGTCAACATGCGGGAAAGGTTTACGGTGGGCAGTTCCTGAGAGCAGGAGGAGGCAGCAGCAGGCAGGAGGCAGAAGAAGGGACAGCACAAGCCAGGGGTGTGCATGATGGGGGGACTGGGCAGGGCCACGGCATGAAGCACAGGTCAGGAGGGGCAGGAGATGGGACTAGAACTGTAGTCTGAGACCTGGAGGCTATGAGCACCAACTGGCAGCCTCCATCTCCATCCATGCTTAGCAAGAGGGAGGCAGGCACCCTGGAGGGTTTTTGCGGGGTGGCCTGGTGGGGCCCGTGTGGGCAGTGTCCCCAGCCCTAAGATAGGGCTCACAGGTTCTGAGCTGCAGCAAGGGGACCCCGTGGGCCCACAGGGCTCAGGCTGGAGTACGGGACAGCAGTAGTTGGAGTTCATGGTGGAAGCAGAGAGGAAGAATGGATTTGAGAAGGACTGACGGACTGAGAGCTTTTTTTTTTTTTTTTTTTTTAGATGGAGTCTTGCTCTGTTGCCAGGCTGGAGTGCTGTGGCGTGATCTCATCTCACTGCAAACTCCACCTCCCAGGTTCAAAGGATTTCTCTGCCTCAGCCTCCCGAGTAGCTGGGACTACAGGCATGTGCCACCACGGCCAGCTAATTTTTTGTATTTTTAGTAGTGACGGGGTTTCATCATGCTGGCCAGGATGGTCTCGATCTCCTGACCTCGTGATCCACCCACCTCGGCCTCCCAAAGTGCTGGGATTACAGGTGTGAGCCACCCCGCCCGGCCAGGATGGAGAGCTTTACTGTTGGTTGGGCAGAGTGGGAAGAAGCAAGAGGAAACTGGTGGGGAGTGAGGCATCAAGCTATTGAACAAGAAGTGGGATGTCAGTTGGGAGGGACAGAACACAGGAAAAGGGGAGGCAGGAAGATGAGGGTCAGTGTGTCCTGAAACTTGCTGAGTTTGATAAGTCTATGGGGATTTGTCATGCCAGACCCCTAGTAACCTCAACAGGGCTGGCACCAGGGTCAAGAGGCCAAAGAAGAGACCCAGAGCCAGCAAAGGAGACATGGGGTTTTTTGAAGGGAACTTCCATATAGGGCAGTCCAGTGGTGGCAGGCTGGACAGGAGAACTGCCACTGTTTGTAAAGCACATGCAGTTTATATAGCATTTTCACTGAGCACCCTTCCCCAACAACCCCTGCCTGGTAACCTTCATTTAACCCAAAGCAAAGGGTCTGGATCCCCTGTATGGTCTGTGTTCCACAGGATGGGACAGGGTCTTAGATGTTTCTCATAGATAAGGAATGAATCTCTGGGTTGGCCAATCCCGAGCTCCTTAGCTCTGCACTCCCAACACACATTCAGGTGCATCTGCCATACAGGGTCATTCTCAGGGTACGCTCAAGTTATTGCTGTCAGGCGCATCTGCCATACAAAATTCCAGCCAAAATACCCAACGGGAGCAGTGGATCTGGAAACAAGAATGTCACCAGAGCTGACACGGCTGTCCTGGGGGAGAGCTGCTATTGCTCTGTGGGTGTGCCTGAGAAGAGTAGCAGGGGAGGACACAGGCCACCAGCAGGTGGAGGGGGGCAGGGAGCTAAGGTCCAGTGGGAAGGAGTGCAGAGGTCAGGAAGTGGCCAGCCAGAAGACATGAGATGGAGAAGCTACATGTGGGGACTCTGACGCAGGGCACACATGGGGCCCCGCAGGATGACATTGGGTCTGTCCACTGCTCCACAGCATTTCCTGACTGCCTCCATCTACTCTGAAGACCCACCTGCCCTGGGGTTTCCTCTGGATCTGGCTGACCAGATGCCCTTGTGGGATCCTGGAGGCTGGAGGAGAGTGGATAGTGAGACCCAGGCCTCCAGCTCTCACCCTGCCAGGCCACAGAGGTCAGGGCTGTCAGGTTCTAAGCCCAAACTGAGGTCCGAGGGGAGTTGGTGGGTGGGTGGTGGGTAGCTGGAAAACACACTCAAGGAATCATAGGCAATTTCGACATGGCTTTATTCTCTCTCCGGGCGGGAGCCATATGTACAGCGCCAGCAGTACCTTTTACAGACAATAGCGGCTCCGGGTCAACCATGAGCTCACGTGAGTGGTCACTTAATGCATCTCACATGGCATGGTTACACAATATGTGGAGTTGTGCACCTTCACTCCAAACCTGCTGAGTCATGCTGTGCCAGAGGGCCACCTTGGCCTACTCCCGACTGAAGTGCAGCCATTTCCCTTACAACTGAAGCTCTGGCTTCCGTGAGCAGCTGTTCCTACAACCAGAGCTTCCCCTGGATTCTGGTTCAGCCCCTGCCTGGTTCCACAGCATGCCCACAGGTCCCTCCACCCTGCCCTGCTGTCCTCAACAGTCCCCTCATCAACTCCTCCTCCAGCACCCAGGTTGAGTGTGTCCTCTGTTTCCTGCTGGAACTCTTTCCAGTACATCACTTTCATGCCAAGCTATCTCAGACAAGTTTCTTTTATTTGCAAGGAAGAAAAGTATGCCTAAGCCACTGTGTCAGGGGCTCTAAGATCACTCTCAGGCTTGACGATTCTCTATCAAGAAGGGCTCACAGGACTCAGAAAAAGGTGTTGTAATCACCTTTATGGTTTATCTCAGTGAAAGGATATGGACTCAAACAACAGAAGGAAAGCGCACATGAATGACATCCAAGAGACACCAGGTGTGAGCTTCCAGGGGTCTCCTCTCAGTGGAGTGTGACATGTTTTCTTGGTTCAGGATATACTATTATACTCCCAGCAACGATGTGTGACAACTGATGTGAAGTGTTCCCACAGGGAAGCTCACCCAAGCCTTTGTGTCCAGAGGTTTATTGGAGGACAGTCACATCAGCATGTAGCTTCTGCATGACCGACCTCAACTACTCAGACTCCAGCCTGCCTCCAAGCAAAAGCAGGGGTTCTCCATACAGCACGTTGTCAGGATAAACTTACCTGGTCAAACTGGTATGGCTGACTCAAAGCCTCAGGCACGCAAAAACACTTAGAAGCAGAATATTCTAAGATGTCGCAGGTAATCTTCCAGGAGAAGGCAAGGGCCAGTACTGAAGACAGAACTTTATTTGAAAAGTGCAGGATTTGAGCAACTCAAGCCTCCTGAGTTACCTCTTTCCTGCCCAGTATCAAAGCAGACTATTATAAGGACTTCCCAGAGACTAGGCAGGGTTAATGACTGGGGAAGCAGAACAGAACAGAGAAGGCATCAGCTACCAGGGTTCCTTCCTCTCTCTTGCAGGGGCCACCTGGTCTCTTCTACTTCTTCCTGCCCTCTACTTTCTTGTCTTCCCTCCTCTTCTCCTCCCCTTTTCTCTCCTCTGCACCCTACCCTTTCCTTCTCTATCTCTCTCCCTCTTCCTCTCTCTTTCCTTCCCTTCCTCCTGCTAAATATCGTCATCCTCCTCTTCTTACAGGCAGAGGAGCCAAAGGGGGCTGCCCCAGCCCACCTGCCCTACATATTCTCTTGGTTCAGATACGATTGCAGTTGTCTGAGACTAAAAGAAAAACAAACTGGTTTTCTCTATACACACAACAATGCTGACAGCAAGTGTGTGGAGGTTTTTTCCACATCAACCAATTTTCCAGTTCTCTGTGGACACCAACTGGGTGTCCTACAATTTAACTCAATTCTGGCACTAATTGCCCAGAGTTAGCACAGACCCCACAGGCGCAGGGCCATACAACTTCCCCAGACTTCAGATGACAGTTGCAAGCCCCAGGTTGTCACCTGTGCTTCTGACCAACCAGAAATAAATCAAAGGTTTCTTCAACCCCCTCCTCATGTTCAATAATTTACTGGAACAGCTCACAGAATTCAGGAAGAAATGGTTTACTGTTTATTATACAGTTTACCTACCAATTTATTACAAAGGATAGAACTCAGGAACAGCCAGTAGAAGCTACAGGGGGGCCTTTCATGAACCCAGAAGCTCTCCAAATCCCGTCATGTTTCACATGGCTCCATTACATAGTTGCGATTGATTAAATCACTGGCCACGAGACTGAACTTGATTCCCAGCCCCTCTTCCCTGCCAGCAGGTAGGGGATAAGCTGAAAGTTCCAACCCTCTAATCACACAGCTGGTCCAGCCCCGTCCTCCAAGAGTCTCCTCACTGGCATAAATTCAGGTGGGGTTGAAATGGTCTTTCTGTGATAACAGAAGGTGCTCCTCTCACCCCCATCACTCAGAGAACACCAACGGTATTAGGAGCTCTGTGTCAGGAACCAGGGACTAAGACCACATACATATTTCTTGCAATGCCACAACACCGCAGATGCCCAATTCCAAATGGCTGGGAGAGAGAACCTGAGGGGACCGCTGGGGTCAGATGCCCACACCTGGTCCAGCCATCCACGTCAGAGAAGGGAGTGTAGAGAAAGGTCGTGTGGAATGGGGACACTCCCCAAAGCATGTCTGCTCAACTGGCACAGTGCTTGGCACCAGCAATGGCCAGAGAGATCCAGGAGCTCACAGAACTGCAGGGGAGGAATGGAGAGGCCGAGCTACCCATGCCAGCTAGAGAAGTCATCAGCTAGCACCCTGGCACTGCAGGAGACTGGAAACCAGCTAAGGCAAGCTCAGGCAAAAATTATATGGCCTCACTGCCCTGAGGGGCACTTTGGTCTGATGCTGTTACCAAGGGCTCCTTGGTGGACATAACTGGCCCCGGGGTAAGGGGCAGGTAAACTTGAGCAGGAGCACAGGCGGTGCCATAAAGAAAGGGACCCAGAGGCCAAGCTGCGGGCTTTTTATCCCACATTATTAGGACCCTTTGGACAGAAAAGTAAGGATCACAGGATGAAAGACACCAAGGACCCCCCACAAGGGCCATCAGCTTTAAGGAAGAAAGAAGCTGTTGGGTAATAAAGGCTTATATGTAATAGAGGCTGGTGGATAATAGAAGCTGGAGGGTAATGGAGACTGGTGGGTAATGGAGGCTGGTAGGTCATAGAGGCTGGTAGGTAATTGAGGCTGATGGGTAATGGAGGCTGGTAGGTCATGGAGGCTGCTGGGTAACAGAGGCTGATGGGTAATGGAAGCTGGTAGGTCATGGAGGCTGATGGCTAATGGAGGCTGGTATGTAATGGAGGCTGGTGGGTCATAGAGGTTTGTGAGTAATGGAGGCTGGTGAGTAATGGAGGCTGAGGGTAATGGAGGCTGGTAGGTCATGGAGGCTGGTAGGTCATGGAAGCTGGTGGGTAATGGAGGCTGGTAGGTCATGGAGGCTGGTAGGTCATGGAGGCTGCTGGGTAATGCAGGTTGGTGGGTCATAGAGGTTTGTGAGTGATGAGGGCTGGTGAATAATGGAGGCTGGTAGGTCATGGAGGCTGGTAGGTAATGGAGGCTGGTGGGTAATGGAGGCTGGTATGTAATGGAGACTGGTGGTTAATAGAGGTGTGTGAGTAATGGAGACTGGTTAATAATGGAGGCTAAGGGTAATGGAGGCTGGTAGGTCATGGAGGCTGGTAGGTCATGGAGGTTGGTGGGTAATGGAGCCTGGTGGGTAATGGAGCCTGGTGGATAATGAAGGCTGGTATGTAATGGAGGCTGGCGGACTGAGGATCTGTGGGAGGTTGAGTGGGGTGAGGCTGAAGCCACCGGGCAGCTGCTTTGGCCTGAGTGCAGATGGAGTGGGGGAGCTGTCCTGCAGGGAGAGAAGAGAAAACGCAACAGCAGTGCACAAGTGACTGTGCTAGGACTGGCCACTGGGCAGGTGAGAGACAGTGTGCAGGAAGTGAGGGGAACAGGCTGGGCAAGCCACCATCAGGCTACATAGGACCCGTGCTCAGCGGTGACACCATGTGGTGGGGCCAGACAGCCACAGAAGAAATGGGACTAAGTTCTTAAGTGGAGTAAGACCACTTACTTACTTAAGTTCTTAAGTGGAGTAAGACCACTTAAGTGGAGTAAGGACAGCCAGAGGGCGGGGAGGCCTCACCTGGAGGGAAAGGGGCTGGAAATCCTCCTAAATAAGGTTGGGGAGGTTCAAGCCCTTAGCTGGAAAAATAAAAATGAGAACACATATCTGCATGCAGCTGGGGAAGCGGGCAGGAGCTCACCCACCTAAACGCCAGGCACAGAAGGCACCTGCCTCCTTGCCCCTCCTGCCCTCCACTTCTGAAACCCAGCCTCAAGACTCATCTTCGTTACTCTCACAACAGGTGAGGCTGGGACTGGATCAAAGGCTATTTCTTCCAAGAAAATGTATTGCTGAACACACAAAAACCAAAACACAGAACATCTCAGGGTGACATTCTGGACTTAGGAAATGGGAGCCCTGTTAAGGCCAGAGGGCCCTTCCTGCTGCCACTACCAGAAGTTGGGCTGGTCCCAACCCAGTCACAGGGTCACAAATAGTAAATATGTCCAGAGCACTTTCCAACATCATGGTGCCACCGGCTCACAGAAGGAAGGCTTCTGGGCCACCTGACCCAGCCCCTCCAGCAGGGACACTGGGGCCCCCAGAAACTGGCGGAGCCCTCGCACAAGTCTCCAGCACTGTCCTTCTTACCCATCTCCCAGGCGAGGCACTTAACCCCCATGAGCTGCTGTTTATCCATCAGTAAAATGGATAGAATAATATCAATCTCACCAGGGTGTTATTTAGATTTATTTATTAATGCTGGCAATATACTCAGAGCCCTCAAGATTAAAGCAATAGATCATCAGGAAATATTATGACATCCTGTTGCCATAGCAATGGTTCAATTCTTCCGGCTCCTCCTTGAGCCCTGCTGCAGCATCAGGCTCAGAGGGTCTGGGGAGCAGAGCTGCACGAACCAGGGCATTAACACTAACAACAGTGATAATTAAATTACACAGAGAGGAAGCCCATGAAATATGTATGGGAGAGAAATGGATTTGATTCATTTAGGCAAATGGGCATGTTTTCCCATTAGAAATGGCTCCCTGGAGCCTGTGGCTGGCTCTCTGCAGCACTCATTTCTTTAGATAAAGCAGGGGATTAGGGGGTTCTGGAAGATGCCTAAGTCAGGGGCAGAAGTGGGGCAGAGATCCAAATTCTGTGCAACCTTCCTGAAAACACAGCCCCTGCCCCAGGCCCAGGGGGGTGGGGCTCTTACTGCAGAAAGAGCCAGGGTCTGGCCCTCACCCAGCACTCATGAGCAGCTTCCACAACTCCCTAGCTGTCTCTTCTGTAAAACAGGGTGACACTGGGGGTGACCTGGGATTGTTGTGATAACTCAAGGAAAGAGGCAGCCACTCCTCCAGTGGTGACCCCTGAAGGAGTGGGGCTGTCTGTGCTGAGGAGATGCCCGGTCTCAGAGCCGAGGCAGGAAAGCTGTCTGCCTGCCATTGGCCATCCAACACACCGTCCAGCGAAAGCATACAGCAGCCTCGTGACACAGAGGCATCAAAGAGGCCCATGACGCAGAGGCATCAAAGCTAAGTGCATCTCCCAGTCTTCTTCACCCATTCCTTGCCCCCACCCTCCCAGGCTAGCCCAGCCCAGGCCACCCTTCTGGGCAGCCATGTCCACCCTGTGTGGCCCTGCCTCTGCAGAGGCCTTAGGGACAGGGACCCAGCCTCGTCTGGCTGCTCCCTTCCTGTCCAGGATGGAGTGAGCCTCAGCCACGACTTTCTGATCCCAGAAACAGATGTCACTGTCCTGTTGGGAGCTGCTACAGCCTTGGCCAGGAGCCTGAAGTAAGCCTGATGCCAGAGGCCTGGGCCCCTGAAGGGAAGGGCTGGGAGTCAAACACATGCAGGTCTTCGGAGATGCAGTATTTCCCCACCAGCTCTGGGAAGACAGCGCCACAGCCCCACTAAGTCTGCCCTCTATAGATGGCCTTCCCTGGGATGGCTCAGTTCAGACCAGGAGGGTCAGGCTAAGAGCACGGGGGCCCAGGCCCACTCCCAGAGGCTTCTCTCCCCAGCAAGGCCACCACCCACTGCACCTCCACTCACTCAACTGGAAAGGGCTGACTGTGCCTTGGGCCCGCCGCCCTCCTTTCTTGGTTACAATCTCCTCGCAGAGGCTCCACCGTCCAAAAAGATCTCGGGAAAGTCCCCTCCAGCACCTGAGGTTCATGCCATGGAGGGAATTCGAATCCCCATGGTAACTGCGAGAGCAAGCAGTGCTCAGTGTGCATCTACCCCAAGACAGCCCCCGAGGCGGTGCTGTTACCACGCCTGCTTTACAGGTGAAGAAACTGAGGCTCAGTGAGCCAGTCACCACGCACAGTCAGAGGGCACCAGCTGGACAGGACTCAGATCCAGCTCGGGCCCCTCTCCCAGGAAGATTCGTGTACATCACTGACAGAGGACTCCATCCTTCGGTAAATCCCAGGCCCGTGCTTGTGTGTGCTGGGGTGGACACCCTGACTCAGTCGCTTGCTGCATCCCTCAGCTGCTCAGCCCAGGCAACATCCCCAGCCCCTCGGGGGTTTTACAGGTCCTCTGCCATCTGCGTGTGCCTGTAATGACCAGGCGGAAACAGCTCTTGAGGACCAAGACAACATGCCAGCACACAGCTCCTAAGGAGCCTGGGTCTCACTGACCTACACAGCCAGGCCCATGAATACTCACCCATGTGGCCAGGGAAGGTTGGGGGTGCCTCCCCATGGGGCCAGCTGGGCTACCACCAAGCTCTGAGGTTGACAAGGGGCACCCTGACCCGGGAAGTCCCTGCCTGGGTCTGGTTCTGACATCATCCTGGGCGGCTGCCAACTCTTCTCATGGCTGGGCCCCCTCCAGACCAGGAGCTTCTCATAGGCAGGGATAGAGCCTCCATTCACCCGAGGCCTGACCCTGCCACCCGCACTCCCTGCAGGGGTCGAACCAACTCTCTGATTCCAAGGCCCAGCCTCTCTCTTCCTGCCTTGGAGAGGTTCAGAAGGACTGACAGCCCCCTTCCACTAAGGCCCCCGGCCCAGACCCGTCTCCCGTGGCTCAGGGTTAGTAAGCAGAAATGGCCAAGGCCTTGCTCTCAGGCATTCTAGCCACTCAGCAGCACCCCTCACCCTTGCCACGGACCAGGCACTGTTCTGGGCATGGAGGAGACTGGGTGAATGAAACAAACCAAAACTCCAGCCCTAGAGAGGCTGACATTCTAGCGAGGGAAAGAAAAGACCCTATCTCCGTGGGACATCACTGAGCACTGTGGCAAGAGGATGAGGCAGGGCAGAGGGCAGTGCTGGGATGACAGGGAGGCGGTAGTGTGTGCCAAGGCCCTGTGGCACAGCCTGCCCGAAGTGTCCAGGTAAACGAAGAGCACCTGGGCTGAGCTCCTGGGGCCCTGGTGGGGGCCTAGTACCTGCCAGGTCCTTCATAGCCACCATATCCCTGGAGCCCCACAGTCATCCGACGAGGGTTAGCCCTGTTTTGCTGTTGAGGAATCTGAGGCCCAGAGATCTTCAGTGGCTTTCTAAAGGTCACCTACAGTGTGTGACTTGATCCCAGTCCACCTGGTTTCAAAGCCTGTGTGTGTCCACCTGCCCCCACCATAACGCTGTGGGTCCCGCCCTCCACCTGCCCCCACGATAATGCTGTGGATCCTGCCCCCCACCTGCCCCCACCATAATGCTGTAGGTCCCGCTCCCTTCCTTCCCCCACCATAATGCTGTGAGTCCTGCCCCCCAACCTGCCACCACCGTAACGCTGTGGGGCTCACTCCCCATTGCCTTGCCCAGGCCCAGGTGTTGATGTTCCTCCCAAGGAATGAATGAGTGGATGAATGAACACTGAGATGCACCTGGGTGCGGTGGCCTCCTGAGCCCTGCTGACAGGGGAGATGGTCTGCCTGGGCAGGGGACTGGCCCGGGCTCTCTTCAGAGCAGGTGGCACCACTCACAGGGGCCATGGCTGGGAATGTGTCCACTGCTGCCAGGCAGCCTCAGCCAAGCCCATGGGAAGCAGAACAGTGGCCTCTGGTCAGTGTCCCTTTGCCAGCTCCAGGCCTAGGGTGGGCATTGTGGGTGAGCAGCAGGGGCCATACCCCACCCAAAGGTGCCTCCCCACACCTGGACTGACGGTCCCTGAAGGGTGGTAGCAGGGAAAGACGCCGGGACCCCGAGTGCTCCTGTCCCTCTCTCCAGCCTCCCCATCTCCTGCCTTCACCCTGAGAGTCCCAGCCACACTGGGCTCCCACTGGTTTCCTGAAGGGAGCCTCTCGGCCAGCGGCCGGGCAGGGTGTCCCTCCACCTAGAAGGTTCTACATGGCCACTCCTGAGGCTCATCTCAGGCACTGGCTTCCCCTGGCGGCCTCCCTGACCCGAGGGCTCTGTCAGGTCCCTCTGGGCTTCCCCTCTCATCACCCAGCCCACGATGGGGTGGCTGCTTGTCAAGGCTGCAAGGCTCACTGAAGATGTTGTCCAGGGAACAGCCGCAGACAGCTCATCCTGCCGCCCTCTGTCTCCAGAAAGCCACCAGAAAGCGTCTGGGGATGGAACCAAGCCGCCTCTGCTCGTCTCCGGCAACGTGTTGGCTTTTTCCGAGAGTGCTGCAAATCCATTTCCCTGACAGTGATGGGAATGGGTATTGTCAGCGGTGGGAGGGCACATTATGAATGATTCCACTTGAGTCCATTTTTAAAAGGAGGAAATCAATATGCGCTTCCCGGCAGCGTCCGCTCCCCTCCCTTGACCTCTCTGCTCAGCCACCAGCTGCTCCCTGCTGCCACCCTCTCTCCTCCTTCCTTCCCAGAAGGGGCCAGCTCTTTCTGGGAACTGCCGCCAAAGCCTCAGGGAAATTGGGCTTCTCCTCCGGGGAAGCTGCTGGGTGCAGGTCTGAGGATGGAAGAAGCGGATCTCCCAGGAGGGTCTGTGCTGGAGGAACTCCCAGGACTCTACATGCATGAGCCTTGCCTGCCTTGCGTTGACCCTAACCAACATTCACACACGTTGTCTGCACAACTCATGGGAACACCAAGATGGCAGGCTTAGGATCTGCCCTAGAATCCACCTGAGGGGCAAGGAAATAACCTCAGAGGCGAAGCAACACCCATGAACACACAGCTCAAAGGTGACAAAATCTGGATGCTGAGCTGGGCTGCAGCTGACTGCTCCAGGAACCAGTCGTAGGGCCACACCTACGAGTTCAAACTCAGCTCTGTCACCTACCAGCTGTGTGATCCTGGACAAGTCAATGTTTGCAAACCTCCATGCACTCGCCTTTAGAACAAGACAAGGCTGGCCAGGCGCAGTAGCTCATGACGGTAATCCCTGAGCACTTTGGGAGGCCGAGGAGGGTGGATCACTTGAGGTCAGGAGTTCGAGACCAGCCTGGCCAACATGGTGAAACCTCATCTCTACTAAAAACACAAAACTTAGCCGGGTGTGGTGGTGCATGCCTGTAATCTCAGCTACTCGGGAGACTGAGGCAGGAGAATCGCTTGAACCCAGGAGGTGGAGGTTGCAGTGAGCCGAGATCATGCTCCTGCACTCCAGCCTGGGCTCAGAATGAGACTCCGTCTCAAAAAAAAAAAAAAAAAAAGAAAAAGAAAAAAGAACAAGACAAGGCTACCCACACGCAACAATGTGAGCCCGTCCAGAAAGAGCCTAGCCAGCACCAGCCCGTTTCTTCCCCTGGCTGGTCTCCCAGGGACCTCAGTGTGCTCTTCAGAGAAGGCTGCAAACTTTGTTCAAAGGCGTCCAGGGGGCAACCCAGCTACGCCCCTGCCAGGAAGCCTGCAGCTTCAATGATAGCAGCAGGATGGTCTTCTTGGCCTCAGGCTAAGGTTGAAAATGAGTGTTCAATAAAAATTCTCTTTATTAACTCTCCCTCACCCCAAAGTCGGACCATTTGTTTTTCTGTTCTGCTTTAGAAACACTTCCACAAATCCAGTCTCTGGAAGCAATTGTGACTCAACAAGGAAGATACCTCCCAGCTGTGGCACCAGCCAACTGGCTCTGTGACCTGAGACTCCATCCTTCTCGCTCTGGGCCTCAGTTTCCCCTTCTGTAAAGGGTTGCACCACATGAATCACCAGGGCTCCTCTAGCCAGGAGCAGCTCCTTCTTTCTGAACAAGAGGCAGTTTCCACAGGGCCTGTGTCAGTCGGGATCAGCTTTCCTGCCCTGAAACAGTCAGCAACCTCATTATAGTGACTCAATCAGAGATACCGTCTACGCCATACCATCCTGAGCATGCCCGATCTCGTGTGATCTCGGAAACTAAACAGGGTCATGCCTGATTAGTGCTTGGATGGGAGACCACCCGGGCATACTGGGTGCTGTAGGCTTTTGTGAAAAATAAAAGTAGAAAAGCAATCAGAGATGCAGTATTACTCACACTGAATCCCACAGGAAGGGCAGGGCTCCCCTACGTGTTCCCTCACGCCAAGGCTAGAGTTTGGGGTCTTTCCTCTGAAATTTGGCTGCTTAGTAGAAGAGGCAGAAAGAATTTTGAGAGGACTCACATTAGAAATTAGAAATGTGAGAGGACTCACATTAGGTGCCCAGCCTAGAGGCCACCCTCAACTCATCACTTCTGCTACCATCGAAGCCAGAACCATTTACTCTGCCCCATCCAACCACTGGGAAACCAGGATGGGTCCTCTTCCACATCCCCAAAAGTGGAGACCTGGGAATATCATCAGCAAACAGCCCAGTGACCACCACCCACCCCTGGCCAAATCAGCCACCCTCAAGCTTCCCACAGTGGGGGCTTGGTGGGGGGCTGCCTGGTGGTGAGAGAGGAGGGGAGCAGGTGAGTGCCACCTGGCCCTTGCACCACCTCCCTCTGAGCCCTGGCAGAGAAGAGGAGGAGGCCCAAGCCAGATGGGCTCTCTGTGGGAGCTCTGCAGGCCTGAGGGACTGGGAGCAGATGGTGCCACTGCCAGGCAGAGGGGCCAGTCTCTGCTGCACAAATCCAGTGCTCATCTGAGGACACAGAGTGATCCCTGCATCCGAGTGTCCTCACACAAGTGCCATGCACGGGGCAGCTTCGTGGGAAGACAGAGCAGGAAACGGACTGTCCTAGGGAGCTTTGGGCATCCCAAAAATGCAGTCATGTGGTGAGGGAAGGGTCAGAGGAGGGGAGGCAAGGAAGAGAACTGGCGAGTCACTGACGGTCATGTAGCTTCATGCTCACACTAGGGCCTGCCAGGAGGAGAACACCCTAGCACCCCAGGAACAGCCTAGAGAGGTCCTAACTGCAGAAGCAGGGGGGCTGCACAGGCACAGGAGGGTAGACTCTGCGCAGTTAGGGTGGCCACCCTGGGGTACCAGCCTCAGCCAAAAGCAAATGTCTGCCCAAGGCTCCCAGAGAGTATTCAGTCATTCCTCACTCATCTCATGAACTAGAGTCAGGCACCAGCCGCATCCAGCCCTGTCCCCAGATGGCCACTGGATGAGGCATTGGGAACCCATCCTTCACCTAATCCCCCTCTGCCGTCCTGTATTTCCCTGAACTCTCCAGCACCAGACCTTGGATGAAGCCCCATGCGGAGCTGCCGAACGCCAGGCAGGCAAGACATCGCACCCCCGGCAGGAGTGTCAGAGGCGTGTGAACCAGTGGGCTGGGTAAAACAAGGTCGAGATCTACTGGGCTGCATTCCAAGTCATTCTCAGGCGTTCTAAGTCACAGGATGAGATAGGAGGTCAGCACAAAATCCAGGTCATAAAGACCTTGCTGATAAAACAGCCTGCAGTAAAGAAGCTAGCCAAAACCCACCAAAATCAAGATGGTGATGAGAGTGACTCTGGTCATCCTCACTGCTACACTCCCACCAGCGCCATGACAGTTTACAGATGCCATGGCACTGCCAGGAGGTTACCCTGTACGGTTTAAAAAGGGGAGGCGTGAATAATCCACCCCTTGTTTAGTATATCATCAAGAAATAACTATAAAAATGGACAAGCAGCAGCCCTCAGGGCTGCCCTGCCTATGAAGTAGCCATTCTTTATTCCTTCGCTTACTTAATAAACTTGCTTTCACTTCACCCCAAATTCCTTCTTGTGCAAGGTTCAAGAACCTTCCATTGGGGTCTGGATCGGGACCCCTTTCTGGTAACAGAAGGGTGCCAGCTAAGTCAGCAGGTTACTACTCCAACTACACATGAGAAGACACAGGGGCCACAAGAACCTTGACTCGCCCTTGCTGGCAAATCGCCCAGTAGGGCCTAGACCCAGCCAGGCCACCTCAGGAGAGAGGGGAGGGCCCCGGTCCGGCCGGCAGCTACTGCACTTTTTCCTGCACTGCTTCTCTAAGGGAACCAGAACAGGGGTGTGGGGAGCGCCTGCCCGACTCCACCCTGGAAATGGAGAAAGTCCTCTGAAAAGAATCCTCCTCCTGACTTGGGTTTGCCCCCATGTCTAACTCCTGAGCCTCTTCCTCTGCACCCCCAGGGCCCACCTACCCCACTAGGATAACTTCTGCTTTTTACAAAGCAAAATTCCAAGGACAGGGCATGCTTTTGTAGCCTGCTTTTTTGTATTAATTCATAGGTTCAGTAAACCTTTCCCTGGCTGCCTCGCCTTCATTCTCATCAGCTGCCCACATCACACACTGGTTCCCAAGGGCAAAAAGAAAAGAAAAAAGTAAGCAATGCACAAACTCACTGGAAGGAAAGGACAAATGTAAATAACTCGTAAACTCACTGTTCCCACATTGGTCTAGTGCTTCCTCCAGACTTGTTTCTCTGCATAACTTCTGTTTGTTTACAAAGCAAAATTGCAAGAAGGGCCCCATTTTGTAGCCTGCTCTTTGTACTTAAGCTTCTAGGATGAGCATTTTATTATGTGGATTCGTATGTTTAGTAAACCTTTGAATGGCTGAGGGGCATTCATCCCAGTCACTCCACAATTTAGATAGCCGTTCCCCTAAAATGGACCTTAAGTAGTGGCCAATTTGGGGCCACATAAATAAAGCCTCAGGGCCTCTCTGGGGAGGAACCATGGTTTGCAGGTTCAAGGGCACCCCAGGCTGCCCTGGGACCTTCTCCTCAAAGGGAGAAGGTCTCACCGGGACCTTCCCCTCAAAGCCCCGCCTCAGCTTGGCCTGCTGCCTTTTCTGCCTTTTCCGGACGAGACCCAGGAATCCCGCCTCCAGTTCCTCCTTGCTCCCTAGAGCAAACTGCCTTCAGGAGGTGCTTTCCCCACCCCCAGCCTCAGCCTCAGCCTCAGCTCCCGCTCTGTGCTCCTGGGAGGTTGGGGGCTCTCGCCCTCTGTGTGAGATGGTCACTTTGTCCATGAAATGGACTGTGCTGAGTTGGTTACTGGGTTGGGGAAAACCGAGATAAGGATTGGGGAGCGGGAAGGGGAACGCTCAAGAGAGGGCTCAAGGCCACAGCTAGCAGCTCCCTGCCCAGGCCTCAGCCAGGCTGTGTCCACACACCCCTCGCCAGTGCCCACCAGCAGTGCCCAGTCACAGAAGGCCCCTCCAGACTGTGAACCCCGAGCAGAGGAGCAGGGAATGTCAGGGAAATTCAAGAGACAGAAAAACAGCAAAGATCACAGACAGCAGGAAGGGCACTGGGAACATAATGAGAGGGGCTGAGTGTCTGGCTGGAGGGGCCCCTGGTGCCACCCTGTGATGGCTGAACTGACCAAGAGGGCAGTGGCATCCCCTGGGACTCACCAGGCCTCTGACTGGGATGGAGCTGCCACCACTGCAGGCCTGGCTGGCCCTGCCTATGCTGAGAGGCGCAGGTGGCCTTTCCTGAACCACACCCCAGTGTGCAGGGGCAGCGAGACAGGAGCTGCTTGGAGACAGGTCAACGCATGGCCCGGCCTGTGGTCCAACCCTGGGAGGTGGCGCTCCTCAGTGGCCTCTCCCCATCTCTGCGCCTCTGAAGCTGCTCCCACTCCTGCCACCACAGCCTCTGTTCCCAGCTCCCCAGACTCCGCTTCCTGGAACCTGCCTGGCCCAGCCAGGAGCAGCCCCAGCCGCAGCCTGGGCAGTGGCCATGCTCAGATGAGTGACACAGTCATGACAGGTGTGCCAGGCTGAGGCCGTGGGCCCCGAGGGCCAGCACCAAGGGCTGAGGACACGCACAGCTGCCCGCCAAAGGGCTGCCCAGCCAGATGGGCTGTGCTCCAGGGTAGGCAGGCAGCGCAGGGCCCAGCAGGCCCCATGACTGTGCGCTGGCTCCACACAGCTGAACAAGCTTTTGAGGCCGTGGCCGTGTGGGCATCTCTGGAACTGGCCAGAGCCCAGGGGGAGGGGCAAGGCAAAGGCAGCAGGTGCTGGATGAGAACCGGTGGGGCCCAGGTGCCAGCATCTGATGGGCTCCCCTGGGGCCCCTGAGTACCAGGCATGGAAGGCTGGTGGGGGGCACATCTGAGGGGTCCCGAAGAGCAGTAAAGTCCCAGTGGTCAGCAGGCTGCTGAGAGGGCTGCCGGCCACCGTGGGGTCTGCTCAGTTGTAGAGCTGCCAGCCAAGGCCACCTCCCCAGACAGCCCACACCTAAGGGCCTTCTTCGCCCACCAGGGGAAGCCTCTGTGGGCCACTCTGCCCACTGCTCCCTGGCCATCAGCCGAGGCTAAAATTGGTCTGCTTGGTGTCCCAATTTACCCCTTCCCACCCCTGCTTGATGCCAAGATAATTCCCTAAAAGTCGTCCTGCCCAGTACACCCTCTCAGAATCTGCTTCCTGGAGCTGCTGTGTGACCATCACCATCAGGTCCCAGGGATGTGGCAGGGCTGCTGCCCAGCCTCCCCTCTCCCCTTCTGACCTCAGCTGCCCTCTTCCTCCACCAGGACTTCTGCAGCTCCCCCAGGGACTCTGTGCCCATGGCCGTCTGGGTGGGGCCCGCTCCTTGCTCACCAGGGCCATCCTCCCGTGGCCTGCCTCCCTGAAGCCTCTGCTCGCTGTGCTGCACTGTCTCGAGGCCAACCAGGAGTCCCCTCTGCACGGCGCCTCTGAGTTTGCTCCCTTGAGCCAGGGCAGGACCACTGTGACTTGGAACAAAGCTTGCCGGGAGCCGCTGACAGTTGCTAGTGGCTTCAATTTTGAATTCATGGGGCTACTCCAGCTTGGGGGTTTCTCACCGGTGAGACTCAGAAGTGGGGCAACCAAGGACCCAGCTAGAGTGTCATTTTTGGCTGTCCCCATGATGGGACCCCAACCTCATAGGAAGGAAGCCACAAAGCACAGAAATTTCACAAAGGAAGTGAAGGGTCACTGGACAGAGTGGAGTTGGCCCCAAACCGCCCTCTTGGGGAAGGTGCAGGGTCCAGCCTGGGACAAGCGTGCACAGCCTACCTCACTGCGACATGGGGAGAGCCGTTTTGGGGGACAACCAGGCAGGAGCACCCAGGCGTGCGGCCAGGCAAGCTCACGGCTGCCCCCACACATGCAGCTGTGGTCAGCATGAACACGCCAAGTGTCCTGGTCAGTTCGGGCAGCCAGAACAAAGTGCCACACACCAGGTGGCTTAAACACCCCAGCTTTGTTGTCTCACAACTCTAGAGGCTGGGAGTCCAAAATCAAGGTGCCCTCTGAGGGGTGTGAGGGAAGGCTCTGTCCCCAGCCTCTCCCTGTGTCTTGCAGATGTCCTGTGACTTTGCGTCACCTCCCTGTGTGTGTCCTCATCTCCTCTTGTGAAGACTCCAGTGGCTGGATTAGGGTTCATTTTACCTTGACTACCTCTGTAAGGACCCTGGGTCCAAATAAGGTCACTCTCTGAGTTCCTGGAGGTGACGACTTTAGTATAGGAGTTTCAGGGGACAAGCACAAGTCAGCCCATACCACCAAGGGCTGGCTGACACATGTGCCTCACCATATCAAGCAAGGCGTGGCCGAGAAGCCTCGGTAGAAAGCCTGCTGGGGGCTCCTGCTCATCCTCAGGGCTACTGGCCACCAGCTCCACACAGCTCCCCGGGAGGCAGCAGCGGAGGAAAGACTGCAGCCCTGCTGTCAATCGTCAGCTCACTCCCTGCCTGCTTTGGGCTCTAAAATAATACATTGATTTTTGAGCCAAGGCTAACTTTAGTTACCAGTGATGCTGCTAACAGGGGAAAAATAAGTCATCATCATTAGAATTGAATCTAAATGAATGAGCTAGCCTGTGTCTCACTGGGATTCAGGCTGCTTTTTTTTTTTTTTTTTTTTATTGTCACAGTTTGCTGACATGGTTCTTTCTAATTTGAAGCAGCCTGAAAGAAACCCTTTACCAAACAT
The DNA here is from genome assembly GCF_000951035.1 of Colobus angolensis palliatus. Classification (NCBI taxonomy): domain Eukaryota; kingdom Metazoa; phylum Chordata; class Mammalia; order Primates; family Cercopithecidae; genus Colobus; species Colobus angolensis. Next base: position 10,845,420 of record NW_012115155.1, on the reverse strand, counting down.
GACACATTACCATTTGGGAAATATTAAAGGAATTGATTATTCTGCTTATCTGTTGCTATTTTACAAACCATCCCAAGATGCAGTGGCTTAAAACACACCGTATGATCATATCTCACTGTCCAGGGAGTCAGAGTTGGAGCAGGACTCAGCTGGGCGATTCTTCTGCTCGGTGTGATGTGACGTTGGGCAATGGAGGTCGTTCTGTGGGGCTCAGCCTGCAGCACAGCTGAGGTCCAGAACATGCTCACTCTCATACCCGGCACATGGGTGGGGATGGCGGGCCCCCATCCCCACCTGGTGATCTCAGGTCTCTCTACAGAGCAGTCGAGCTTCTGACACAGTGACTCAGGGCCCCAGGAGCCAGTGGTCCAGACAGAAGTGCTGGGAGCCCAGGCCCAAGCCTGACCCCAGAGACAGGGAAAGGCTGAGGCCCCTTCCTTGTGGGGAGAGCATTTTGGAGAGGAATAGAGGGAATCACAGTGGACAGGCAGGGGTCCTGCCCCCTGAGGTTTGGAGCCAAGGTGCTTGGCTTGCAAACCACCCCAGACTCTGAGGAGATTTGACACAGTGCTCACTCACACACAGGCACACATGCACGCACTCCGTCACACACACACCCACTCATGCTCACGCCTCGCACTCCAACTTGCCCTGTGCATGGGCTCTCTCTCATATGCAGGTGTCCACACTCACACCTATACCTCACGCCCACACTCATACACACAGTCACATTCACACACTCACACACCTACTTGTGCAACATGAAGTGGCAGACCCCTGCAGGACAGTCAGGAAGCGCGTGGAGAGCAGCTGTGTCCCCGGGAGTGGTTAGTGGACGGCCTCCGTGGACCAGGCTGCGCTGCACACTGGGAGGCGGCACGGGGTGGCAGGGGACAGAGATGGGCACCAGGAGACGATCACCAGGAGGCAGTGCCAGTCCAGGTGCCCACAGCCCCTGCTCTTCAGGATTTGGCTTCACAATGTATGGACATGAAGCCACCAGCACCAGACGCACACACTGACACCCGCAGGACATCCATCCAGCAAAGGGTCTTGTTTAACCCTACAGTGGGTTTTTTGTTTGCTTGTTAATTACTTATCAACATTTGAAACTCAGTAAATACCACGTAAAATGAGGGAGGTTTCTGACTTCTCTTGAAAAACTAGAAGACCAAAAGGCTGGGTGCAGTGGCTCATGCCTGTAATCCTAGCCCTTTAAGAGGCCACGGTGGGCAGACGACCTGAGATCAGGAGTTTGAGACCAGCCTGACCAACATGGAGAAATCCCATCTCTACTAAAAAAAAATTAGCCAGGCATGGTGGCGCAGGCCTGTAATCTCAGCTGCTCGGAAGGCTCAAGCTGAGAATCACTTGAACCCAAGAGGCGGAGGTTGCGGTGAGTCGAGATCACGCCATTGCACTCCAGCCTGGGCAACAAGAGCGAAACTCTAGCTCAAAAAAAAAACAAAAGAAAGAAAAACTAAAAGACCTAGGAACTCACGTGATGCTGGCCTGAAGGCTGGGCCTGCCCAGCCACCCCCACGTCAGCCAGCCCCAGCCCCCGGCTGCCTTTTCCAGCCCACCCATGCCTGCAGCAAATGACCTCCACGTCATACAACATCAGCTCCTGGAAGTCATCTGCCTCAACCCTCATTTCCTGCCACTGAGCTCCGAGCTCCTTGGGCAGGGCCGGGGGTGCCTGCCCAGCACCACCCCCATCCTCCACTCCCCCCTCCTCAGGGCCCCGCCTGGCCTCAGGCCCTACAAAGCCCCGGGGACTTGACCAAGGGGACTAAAACCCAGGTTCTCCAGACTCCGAGAACTGGCTCAGCCGGTGGACGCGGGTCTGCCCGGGGCCAGGCTGATGCCAGGCTCTCCACTTCCTATGGGTCCTGGGGGGCTGCGTCTTGCTCTGAGGATGGGGCCCCAACTCCTGGCACTCCTGCCTCCCACCCTCACCCCTCCACACCCCTCCCTGGTGCAACACACCACTCACACAGGCCTCACCTACGGTCAGTGTTCGGTTCAACCCAGAGGACCCAGGCCCCACCTTCCACGTGAATAAAGGAACTTCCAAACTCCCCGTCAGAGCCAACGGGATCGAGTGATGATGGCTACCCTCGGCTGTAGCGAGGACAAAAGGCAACAACGTGGCCATGATCTGACACCTAGTAGGTGCTTAGGAGATGAGAGCTACTGGAATTATCATCATCAAAGGAAACCTCACATCCTCTCCATACTAAATTTGGCTGACAATGTACGGTGGAAGATATTCGTTAGTTCCACCATATGTCCTAATTGGAACCACAGCCTGAGCCACCACCACTTGCCAGAAGCCAAAAAAAAAAAATTGTTTTTCCTTGACTCGCTGCAGACTGGCACAGTTGCCAGGCACATGTCTTCCCTGTGACTCCAGGATTCCTCCCCAACTGCTTGCACGGGTCTTCATCTCAGCAATCAGCCCACAGCCCAGGACTCACGGAGATGCCCCTGAAACCCAGCAGCAATGAGGCACTAGCAGTGATATTTCAGATGCTGCACCCCCAATACTTCATTGAACAAGTATTTGGGGTGCAGCTGCCATGCATGTGAGTTCTGGGCAGGTGAGGAGCCAGCCCCGGGCAGTTCTGTGTAGAGGGGAGGGCTGGCGCCCAAGTGCACACAGACAGCTCCACATCAGAGGACCAACGTGACAGACCACAGGGGCTCCTGCAATGGGGAACTGCCAGGATGGCCCAGAAGCGGCACCATCTGCCAGCCATGCGTGGAGGACGCCATGCTGGGGGCAGTGCCCTGCCTCCACCACCTTGGAAATGGGAGCCAGTTGCTCCATGGGTCATAGTCAATAAAAAGAGGGCCATGTATGCCTGAATGCTGAAGAAGCAGACCAGCAATAATCGAGTCATTTATATACAGCACAATGCTTTGCATGAGTGCCGCTGACGCTGAGGAGAGTGCCCAGGACACTGCTTCAGATCTTCCCTGCCTTGCCCACCTCTTGCTCCATTCCGTGTGTGGTCTCTAACCAACTCCACACAGATGAGAATGAAGTGCCCCGCCCCCTGCCCTCACCCTCACCTCTCCCTGCCACTGAGTTTCTCTGTTAACATCCCTGGGGAGCCCCAGGCATCTGCACACGTGTGCAGCCCAGAGAAACAGTGGGTTAACACCCTACAGGACAGACCTTTACCTGGGGGCACACGGGACCAGTGGGCAAATGTCTCCTCCCTTCTCTCCTTCTCCCTGCCCTGAGGCCTGGGTGGAGCTTCTCAGGGGCTGCGGCTCAGTGGGTCACCCTCCTGTGGGCTCTTGCTCCATCCTGGCTCACTCCCTGCCTCTCACTCCTGCTCCCTGGACTTGCACCCACTAAGGACACCATCCTTGGCACAGAGACACCACGCAGCATCACCCATCCAGGACATCCTCGCTGGGAAGGTCTTCAAGGTCACCTTGCTCAACCCCAGACCCTCATTTCATTTTATGGATGAAGAAATAAGGCTGTAAGGGAGGGAAAAAAATGTATTTTCTTCACCCACTGATAGGTTCCTGGCTAAGGCCCCTGTAATAAAAGACAGATCAGCAAGAGAAAAGCACAGATTAATATAAGTTTTATCTGACACAGGAGCCTTCGTAAGGAAAGGAAGACTCAAGCAGGGAAGCCTGTGTACTTTTTGCTAGGTCTGATGAAGTGGGTGGTCATGGAGGAGTGTAATCTATGGCAATAACCTGGGGGAGGTCAGCAAGGCCGGTCTGTTTAGTTTCTTCTCTGTCACCCTGTGTCTTCAGAGATAGAGACGTTCCTTTCCTCTAGGTATAAAGAGGGTACCTCTTCAGTGAGGGGCTTGTGACTTGCCTTGGGAAGGTCAGAACATCCTCGGTTTTATGACCTGCTTTAGGGGACAAAGGTGTCGAGGGAGTCGAGGGACCTTCCTGCTTCTACTGCTTCCTCAAACGCCAAGGTTTCACACTTCAGGGTAGCATATCCTGAACCCCATCAAGACCCACAGTGGAAAAGGGAACCAGTTGTCCTAGCAGAGCTAGGAGCAAAGTCACATCTGGGTCTCTTAAGTCAACTCTCCTTGCCTTTCACCCCACTGTCTCATCTCCTGCTACCTCATACGTTTATCTGTGATGGGGCCAAGGAAATGAGTACTGGAATAAAGGCGATGGTGTTCAATGGAGATAGTTCAGGACCTGCTTCCCCTGCTCCTCTCACTGAGTTCACTTGGGGCCTGGGAAATTGTGCAAGACACAAGCTACCAAAGGGGGTCTCTGAGAAAGGTAGAAGAAATTAAACTGGTTTGGGACTCCAGGACTGAAGAACTGCACAGTGGCAGGGGGTCTTGCATCTGCCACCCAACAGGAGACAGCCACCCAGGCTCAGCTGTTTCCCAATCCCAACCTAGCAACAGAAGGCAGCCCAGGTGGGCTACACCTCCCCCAGACTCAGTGGGAGTCCGTCCCGCATACACACACACGCACGTGTGTGCATATCAGGCAAGCCCGACGCCAATAGCAAGACTGATGGATTAGAAGACCCATCAGAATAAGTGGCAAAGGAGATGCTCTGCTTCCTCATGAGCCTGAGACTTCCCTTTTTCCCTGAGAGATGCCAGGGCAGGTGGTAGGCAGAGCCAGCATGAGAGGCTACCGTAGGCAGCTTAGTCCACAAAAGCTCTTCTTCCTTCCCTAACCAGCAACAACTGGGCAGGCCCGTGAGGGGCCCAGATGCAGCAACTGGCCCAGTCTAGAGGCCTTTTGGTCCAAGACTCTCCACCCCAACCCAGAGACACCCGGACATCCAGAGGGCACCAGTAGAGTGGTGGTGTCACTCCTCCTTCCCCAAAGAAACACTGGGTAACCCAACCTAGAGAAATTTCTTCCACCCCACAGGCAGCATCAGCAGAGACCAGTGGGAGCCTCAGCAGAGCCACATAAACCAGGCAGACCAAAGTCACAGCACAAAGGCTTTGAAGGGACATTCGAACCACAACTGATAGAAGTAGACTGCATGCCAAACCTAAATAGCATGACTGCATGCTAAAATAAAAGATTTATATAAGACCCAGAGTCTCCTAATGTGTCATAGAAAAAATGTCCAAGATACAATAAAAAATCATCATACCAAGAACCAAAAGAAAATCACAACTTGAGTGAGAAGAGACAATTAACACCAACACTAAGATGAATCAGATGTTGGAATTATCTGACAAGGATTTTAAAACAGACATTATAAAAATGCTTCAGGCCAGGCCACTGTGGCTCATGCCTGTATTTCCAGCACTTTGGGAGGCTGAGGCAGGTGGATCACTTGAGGTCCAGAGTTCAAGACCAGCCTGGGAAACCTGACAAAACCCCACCTCTACAAAAAATACAAAACTTAGCTGGGTGTGGTGGCACACACCTTGGAGGCCCAGTTACTCAGAAGGCTGATGTAGATCACTTGGGTCCAGGAGGCAGAGGCTGCAGTGAGCCAAGATCACACCACTGTACTCCAGCCTGGACTACAGAGTGAGACTGTCTCAAAAATAAAAATGCTTCTGTCTGCTGGACACGGGGGCTCACGCCTGTAATGCCAGGACTTTGAGAGGCCAAGGTGGGCAGATCTTGAAGTCAGGAGTTCAAGACCAGCCTGGCCAACACGGTGAAGCCCCATCTCTACTAAAAATACCAAAATTAGCCGGGCATGGTGGCACGCGCCTGTAGTACCAGCTACTCAGGAGGCTGAGGCGGGAGAATTGCTTGAATCTGGGAGGCAGAGGTTGCAGTGAGCCAAGATCGCACCACTGCACTCCAGCTTGGGGGACAAAGCATGACTCCATGTCAAAAAAAATAAAATGCTTCTGCCTATAATCCCAGCACTTTGGGAGGCTCAGGCGGGTGGATGACCTAAGTCATAAGTTCAAGACCAGCCTGGCCAACGTGGTGAAACTCCATGTCTACTAAAAATACAAAAATTAGGCAGGCATGGTGGCGTGTGCCTGTAGTCTCAGCCATTTGGGAAGCTGAGGCAGGAGAATCGCTTGAACCCTGGAGGCAGAGGTTGCAGTGAGCTGAGCTGAGATTGTGCTACCATACTCCAGCTTGGGAGACAGAGCGAGACTCCAGCAAAAAAATAATAATAATAAAAATAAATAAATAAATAAAAAGAACCAAATGGAAATTGGAAATATGTAATAAGAAATAAAAGTAATAATGTAATAACAAATACAAATCTTTCCAGATAAGTTCAATAGTGGTATGGAGATTATAGAAGGTAGAATCAGATAAATGAAACAAAACAATAGAATTTGCTCAATCTATACATCAGAGAGAAAAGATAAACAGAATTTCAGAAACCTATAGGTCTGTGATGAAAGATCCAACATTTATATCAGTGAAGTACCAGAGTGAGAGGAGAAAGAGTGAGGCTCCAAGAGTATTGGCTGAAAACTTCCCAAATTAGGCAACAGAGACAAATCTCCAGAGCCAAGAAGTTGAACAAAAACCAAACAGGATAAACTCAAAGAATTTCACACCAAGACACATCTTAATCTTTTGAAAACTGAAGACAAATAAAAATGTTGAAAGCAGTGAGGAAGATACCTATAAGGGAATATCAACTGAAACAACATTAGATTTTTTATCTGAAATAAGGGAGGGTGCGAAGAGGGTACAAACAAGCACAAGTTGTTTCAAGTGTTGAAAGAAAATAAATGTCAACCATGAATTCTATGTCCAATTAAACTATACTTCAGGAATGAAGGAGAAATTAAAACATTTTTAGTAGAAGGATAACCAAAAGAACTTATTGTAATAGACCTACCATTACAGATTGGGTAAAGGAAGTTCTTCAAACAGATAAGTGATAAAAGAAGGAATTTTGGAGCACAAGGAATAAAGAAGAAAACATAGAAAAGGAAAAAATTATGGATAGCTATAAAAGACTGCCCTTTTTCTCATGGATTGTATAGATCATATTTAATGATTGAAACAAAAATTATAACACCATTTTACACCCAAGACAATTCTATTTAGTGTGGGGAAGATAAAAGGACCTAAATAAATAAGTAAGTAAGGTTTCTACACTTGCTTCAAAGTGGTAAGATGTTGACAGACATCTTACAATAGTTGATAGACTATTGTTATAAGTCACACAAGTATATTTTAATAACAAAGCAAGCACTAAAAAACTATACAGATATATTCCCAAAAAAGCACTATAAGTAAGTCATATTGAATCCTAAAAGGTGCTCAAGTAACCTGTCCAAAGGCAACAAAAGGGAAAAAGACGAAGTAAAACTAGAGAATACAAATAGAAAATAGAGCATTAAATGTTAAACTTAAGTATTAATATCACAATATTACCTTCAATGTAAATGTTCTAACTACTCCAACCAAAAGACAGAGATTGAGGCAGTAGTTTTTTAGAAAAATAACCAATTATATGCTGCTTACGAAAAACTCTCCTCAAATTAAATGATGTATATAGGCTGAGAGTAAAAGTACGGAAAAAGACATACCATGCAAACATCAATTTTTTAAAGGGAGTGGCTGTATTAATAACAGCTAAAGTATACCTCAGAGAAAAAGAATTTATAGAGGCAAAAAAAAAGGATATTGCATAATGAGAAAAGGATCAATCAGGCAGATACAATGATCCTAAACAAATATATACCATACAATAGAGCCTCAAAATACATAAAGCAAAAACTGATAGAGCTAAAAGATAAAATAGATAAGGTCACAATGATAACTGGGGACATAACATCCCCCTTTCAGCAACTGATAGAACTACTAGACAGAAAACCAGCAAAGATATAGTATTGTGAACAACATAATCAACCAACAAGATCTAATTGACATGTATAGAATACTGCATCCAAATGTAGCAGAATACACATTTTCTAAGCAGTCAAATGAAGCATTCACCAAGTTAGGCCATATCCTGATCCATAAAACAAATCTTAACAAGTTTAAGAAAATTGAAATAATACAGACTGTGCTCTTTGACCATAATGAAATCAATAACAAAAACATAAGAAAATCTTTGTACACATGGAAATTAAACAACGCACTTCTAAATAATATGAGTCAAAGAGAAAGTCTCAAAGGCAATGTTAAAAATATGCTTGTGTGACGCAGCTAAAGCAACGCTGAGAGGAAATTTTATGGCACAATTTGTATTTGTATTTATTATTTATAACACATTAGCATAATTTATATTTGTATTTATTATTTATAACATGTTAGAAATAACCTAATCAATAAACTCAAATTAATAACCCAAGTTTCTTCTGTCAAGACACTAGCAAAATAAGAGCAAAATAAACTCAAAGCAAGCACAGGGAAGGAAATAAAGAATGGAAGTCAATGAAATGAAACATAGAAAACCCCTAGAAAAATGAATGAAACAAAAAATCAGTTATTAAAAAAATGAAATTAATAGACCTCTAGCAAGACCAACAAAAAAGAATGAAGACACAAATCATTGATATCACCACAGAACCTACAGTCATGAAAAAGATAGTAACAGAGTACTATGAACAACTTGACACTCAGAGATCTGACAACGTAGAAGAAATGAACCAATTCATTGAAAACTATAAAGTACCAAAACCCACTAAGACAAAATAGACAATCTGAACAGCTCTATAATCATCAAATAAATTGAATTTATCTTTTAAAGGGTCTCGAAAAAGAGATATGCAGAACCAGATTATTTCACTGGGGAATGCTGTCAAACATTTAAAGAATTAACATCAATTGTACAAGTCTCTTCCAGAAAACAGAAAAGGAGAGAATACTTCTCAACTCATTTCATGAGACCAGAATTATCCTGATACCAAAATCAAACAGAAAACCGCAATTCAATATCCCTCATGGATGTAGATGCAAAATTCCTCAACAAAACTTAAAAGAAATCCAACAATGTATAAAAAGAATAGTACACCATGACCAAATGGAATTTACTTCATGGAAGCAAAACTGATTCAACATTTGAAATTTCATCTGTGTAATTTACCATATCAACAAACTAAAGAAGAACAATTATAAAATCATATCAATGGGTGCAGAAAAAGCATTTGAGAAAATCACAATACCCATTCATAATTTTTTGTAATCTCTTAGAAAAATTAGGAATTGAGGGGAATTATCTCAACTTGTTAAAGAGTATCTTCCCCAAAACTATAGCTAACCTTATACTTAATGGTGAAAACCCAGATGTTTTCTCCCTAAAATCAGGAATAAAGCAAAGATATTCACTCTCACCACTGTTATTCAATATGGTACTAACTAGAAGTTCTAGCCACTACAATAAGGCAAGAAAAAAAAATAAAAAGCAAAAAAGTTCAGAAAGAAAGAAAGAAAACCACATAACTGTCTACTTAGAAAATCTCACAGAATCTACACCACACACAAAACCTCCTAGACTTAACAAATGTGTTCAGCAAAATCGCAGGATACAAGATCAACACACAAAAATCAATCCCATTTCTATATACTAACAGTGAAGTCCAGAAAGCAAAATTTAAAACACAATACCATTTACAGTTACTCCAAAGAAGATGGAATACTTAGACATGCAATTAATGAAACATTTACAGAATCTACAGGGTGAAATACTGATGAAAGAAATCAAAGAAGACTTAAATGAAGAGACATTCCATGTTCATGGATTGGAAGACTTAAAATAGTAAAGATACCAATTATTCCTCAAATTGTTTGATAGATTCAATGTAATTTCTATAAAATTCTAGCAAAGTTTAATGCAGACAAATTTATTCTAAAATGTATGTGGAAAGACACAGGAACTAGAATAGTAAACAATCTTGAAATAAGAAAAACTCAAGTGAGAGTAACTTGATATTAAAGCTACAGTAAACAAGACACTGTGGCATTGTGCAGAGATAGACGCATAGATCAACAGAACAGAATAGAGAACCCAGCAACAGACCCGCACAAATATGCACAAGTGATGTTTGACAAAAGTGTGAAACCTATTCAATGGAAAGATAGTCTTTTCCAAAAGCAAAAGCCAACCAACAAACAAAACAACAACCAATGGATCATGGACTTAAATGTAAAACAACTCGAGAAAACTTTCAGGAAAAAAATGAAAGAAAATCTTCAGAATCTAGGACTAGGCAATGAATTCTTAGACTTGACACCCAAAGCATCATCCATAAAAGGAAAACTGATAAATTAGACCTCAACACAATTTAAAACTTTGTTCTGTGAAAGCACACATAAAGAAGATTAAAAGACAGGTTGCAGACTGCAAGAAAATATCCGCAAACCACATATCTGAGAAAGGGCAAGTATCTAGAACACAGAGAGACTATCAAAACTCAACACTTAAAAAAAATACAGTCAGAAAATGAGCAAATAACACAAGACATTTCATTAAACAAAGTACACGAATGACTGATAAGTACATGAAAAGACAGCTGATGTCATTAGCCACTAGGAAAATGCAAATTAAAACCACAAGATTATCACCATATACCTATCAGAGTGGCTAAAGTAAAAAACAGCGACAACACCAAAAGCTTGGGAGGATGTGGAGAACTGGGTTACTCACGCTCTTGGGAATGTCAAATGGTAAATAAAGCCACTCTAGAAAACAATTAGGCAGTTTCTTTAAAAAGCTAAACATGTAACTACTGTATGACCCTGGGCACTATCCTAGAGAAATGAAAACTTCCATTCACACAAAAACATATACATAATGCTCATAGCAGCTTTATTTGTAATACCCAAAATCTGGATCAGCCCAGATGTCCTTCAACAGGTGCGTGTTAACCAAATGGCCATGCATGCATGCTATGGAACCCTTCTTGAACTCCATGCACACAGCATGGTGGAATCTCCAGGGGATCCTATTGAACAAGAAAAGCCAATTCCAGGGCCGGGCGCGGTGGCTCAAGCCTGTAATCCCAGTACTTTGGGAGGCCGAGACGGGTGGATCACGAGGTCAGGAGATCGAGACCATCCTGGCGAACACGGTGAAACCGCGTCTCTATCAAAAAAATACAAAAAACTAGCCGGGTGAGGTGGCAGGCGCCTGTGGTCCCAGCTGTTCGAGAGGCTGAGGCAGGAGAGTGGTGGTGTAAACCCGGGAGGCGGAGCTTGCCGTGAGCTAAGATCCGGCCACTGCACTCCAGCCTGGGTGGCAGAGCGAGACTCCGTCTCAAAAAAAAAAGAAAAGCCAATTCCAAATGGTTGCATAGTTCCATTTATACAACAGTTTTGAAACAGCAGTACTTTAGAAATGGAGAACAGATTCGTGGTTGCTGGGGGTTAGGTCCGGGAGTAGAAGGAGCTAGTGATGAGTCATAAAATACCAACAAGTGGGAGCTTGGCGGTGTTGAAACCGTCCAGCATCCTGATTGTGGTGGAAGATCCATGAACCTATACCAAAAAACTCACGGGAAGGAATGGGAATACATTTTAATTTTTCAGCATTACAAGTTGCTGTTTTACTTTCTGGAAGTTTCTTAGCTTGAAAACCATGACAGACAAGTGTGAATGCGTGCATACACACACACACACACACACACACACACACACACGCACACAGAGTTATATAGATGAGCCAAAGACTGCCACTGTGTGTTGAACCCTACATTATTTAGTTTCTGCAGGCTGAGACCTGGTAGCTCTAAAGCCCACTGGTGCCAAACTCAAATTTTACACATGCTATTATTTCAAAAATAGGCCCCACAAATGGCAAATGTTCAGCCATTCAGAGATTGTCTGTTTTGCATCTCCCACAAAACCTAACCCCCGCTGTTCCCTATTGATAAGGTCCCAGCTGCTGCTGCACGCCAGAGGCTCTGCAGGACGTCACATAAACACAGATGCCCCCTCTGACCCCTCTCTCTCAGGAGGTCCCCTACCCTCCTTCCCTTCTGGAATAGGGACTTATTCTATTGCCGCTGGACAGACATCTGTCAGGAAGGACTTCCCCTACATGCAATCCTGTCTCGGCGCTGCCCAGAAAAGCTTGATGTGTGTTACCACCTCTGACGGTCATATATTTCCCTTCAGCTGGCCAGAATCCCTCCTACCCATCACACACAGACACACACACACACACAGAGACACACACTCACACATGCAAGTAAAACTGGGAGATTGGAATTAACATCAGTGGATTGTAGCAATGTCCAGATGCAGTTTGTGATATCATACTAGAGCTTTGCAAAATGTTACCCTGGAGGAAACCAGGTAAAGGCTATGAGGGGTCATTATTGTTTCTTACAGCTTCATATGGCTTTACAATTATCTCAAAAAAAAATATCAATTTTTAAAATGTCTGGCTACTTGTAAGCTTTGCACACCCCATTCCCACCATGGTAACTGAAAGCATGAGTGGGCCCTTCTTCAGCTGGTGAGACTGTCACATCCTGCACAGAACATCCTTGCCAGACTGCTGGCGATGGACCACGTGCACACACATCCATGCAAGAGCACGCACACAGCTGCGTGCGCACACACACACACACACACCCCTTGCCAGGCCCTGCACGAAAGCCCCCCATCCTCTCCTCCTGCTGGGGGCACAGGGAGCTCAGCACCCCATAGATGTGTATTTGACTTCAGGTTCTGTTCCCAGCTCTGGCTTCTCAGGCAAGTGGTGGCCATTTAGCCCGACAGCCTTATCTGTAAAATGGGGAAACAGACCCCTCCGTGAGGTTCTTATCAGGATGAGAGGTAACATCTATAAAGTGGGTATCCTCATCCCCATTGCACAAATGAGAAACTTGGGGCCAATAAATATTTTTGTCGTTACTAATAAAACGCCATACCACATTCATGCAAGCGATAACCCCAAAAGGAGGGCAGTCAGGGGATGGAGTGTGGGGAGGATAGGAGGAGGGTGTCAGCGTCCCTGGGTTGGCAGTTCTGTTCCCTGGGGAGTGCTCCTTCTGCTCCAGTGGGTCTGGGAGAAGCCAAGTAGGTGCCAGACGGGATCATCACCTCCTTCGTGGACGCTTGTGTGCATCAGGGCACACTCACACCCATGCACATGCACACCCTCAGCCCGGACTGAGCTCAAATCCAGAATCAGTTAAACAAATACTGCTCTCATCAGTCAAAGGCCTTGTCCCACATCCTGCAGTGGGCAGGACTCCCAGAGCTGTCAGGAAAAGCGGGGTGAGAGCTCGACGGGGTCCGGGTGGACCTCCCGGGGAGGCTGGGAAGGGCTGAGGGCTGGGTGGGATGAGTGAGGCTCCTGCCTCTGCCAGGCCTGGGGCTCCAATTATCACCCCACCCCATGCTGTGCCATGCTGGAGTGCCTCTGCCAGGCCCTCAGGGCGAGACCTCCAACCCACCAAAACAAACAGCTAGGCTTTGTTTTCCGAGAGCCTGGTCACCAGATGGTAATGGGGACAGGCGATGCCACAAACAAGCTCCAGGAGGAAAGCTTCTGAGATTCCCCAAGCTTTGAACACAGCAACCTGAACAAGGGGCTGGAGAGGTAACTGAGGTGTCTCTAGAAAAACCAAGGCAGAGAAAGTCACCTTTCTATGCGTAGCTGAGTTGGTTCATGTCCGAGGACCCCTCCTCCTGAGCACTCTTGACAGCCAGCTCTGAGCTTGTCCCAGGAGGACTGGCTGGGGGAGGCCCCAAGGTGGGGAAATCCACCCCGGAGGGTCCTGAATGCCAGAACCAGAAGGCCAAGTAGCCCCTGGCAATCTTATCCTAAAGCCCTGGTCTAGGGTTTGCGCCCAAATTCACAGACCCTCTTTCTTGGATCAGTAAGATCCACCCCACCATTCCCCTCCTGCTGCCCCTATCTCGGGCAGCCGGCCAGCACTCCGACCTTTAGAGCAAATTCTGTCAGGTCTGGTGTAAGACTAGAACACAGCTCAGAAAAAACAAATCCTGCATGATTCCACCTCAATGAGGGGCCTACCAGGGTCAAATGCATAGACTCACAGTGGTAGCCAGGGGTTGTGGGAGGGGGAGTAGGGAGGAACTAATCTGGAGATGGGAAGTTTCAGGCTCCGGGCCAGCAAGAGGAGCGCCTTCTGGAGACCTCAGAGCACGGTTGCACCCAAAATCCTGTTAAGAGGGGAGGTCTCATGTTACGTGTTCTTACCTCAAAAAACTTAAAAATAAATAAGTAAATAAAAAGAAAACAGAAGTGTCAGGCCTGTGCCGCCACCCAGGGAGCAGCCCGCACCCCTCACAAAGACAGAGGCCTGCCAGAAACAGGCTGGAGAGGCACCCTCATCTATATGCTAATTAGCCCGTGCAAGAATTACAGGGTTAATTAAGCAGCGCTACCCTCCCTTCGTTTTATCTGCCCTGGACACTGAGGCAAGAGGAGGAAATCACAACCTCTGATCAAATTAGCTGTCCCCGGGCGCTCCAGGCCGCTCCTCTCCACCAGGCTGGGCCAGCCAGCTCCTGGAGTTAATCATGTTTATTTCACAAGGCACCAGGGATTTAAAAAGTGATTAGGAATCAAACCCAGGAGCAACCAGCCTGACCCTTCTGCTATCAACTTCCTCCGTGCGAAGGGGGTGTTTTATCGCTGATAGGCGGCAAATACACACCAGGCCCCATCCTCTCTGCCTTGAGCGGGATTATCGGTCAGTGGGTAAATGACTGTCAAGTCAGGAGGCGGGGGTGGAGGACGGAGGCAGGGCTCCCTCTTGCTCTCCCTGTCCTCCACCCAGCATCCCAATGCTTCATACTGTTAAAGGGGCAAAGGCTTTTTTTATGGTTCTGCCCACTGTGTGGTCTCAGGTAAGCAACTTACATTCGGTGAGCCTCAGGTTTCTTACTTATTAGGTAGGAATATGCCATCCACCCAGCAGGGTAAGACAGAGGTGAGCTATGGGTAGCGTGGATGCCCTGGGCATCAGCATCAGGAATATTCATTTTCTGCCTTCCCTTACTTTCACCCCAGCATCCCAGTCTTGAGCCCTTGTTACTCCACGTCCCCCATAGTCCAGTCAAAGCTATCCCACCCCCCTCAAAAAGCCTTCTTGATAACTCAGCACAGACATGATGGATGGCTGAAACTCCATAGAGAACATGCATCTGAGCACTGGGTCATATACCCTTGCTCCTCTAAAGGACTCCCCCGGCACAGAGGAGGCGTCAGTAATTCTGTGCTGAATACATGAACTGAAAAGGCTGAAAAGTTATTGATTCCAGGCTCGGTAAATAGATGACAAGAGAACCGAGAACCATTGGCCTCCCACCCAATGTCCTTGACAGACATAGCTAATCAATCACCACACCCTTCCCTGCCAGAGCCCAGGCTAACCTCACAGGCTCAATACAGCGCCCCAAACAGCCACTATCAAGCAATCACAGCTGGCCAGTTTGTTGATCCCAATTTAGCCATTTATACACTGAGCCCCAGGGAGAAGGAGAGAGCTCTCCCAGCTAGTTCATGACAGCTCTCCAGACACTCCCTCAGCATCCCAGGCTGAGTTCACCTGTGTTGGCCTCATGTCCCTGGACACAGCACATTCTTGAAGGGCCCAGGGCATGGAATCTGGCTCAGGGCATGTGGTGGCCAGAACTCATGCAGCCCTTCAGATTTTCAGCCCCCAAGAGTGCACATCCTGCATAATTCTGAGACTAAGATTATGATGGATTTTGCTCCCGAGATTAAGTTATATCACGTGACACATTGACTCTAAGATTGGGAGATGGTTCTGGTGGGCCTGACCTGGTTGCATGAGCCATTTTTTTATTTATTTACTTTTTGAGATGGAGTCTCGCTCTGTTGCCCAGGCTAGAGAGCAGTGGCACAGTCTCACCGCAACCTCCGCCTCCCGAGTTCAAGCGATTCTTCTGCCTCAGCCTCCCAAGTAGCTGGAACTATAAGCACGCACCACCTTGCCCAGCTAAATTTTGTATTTTTAGTAGAGACGGGGTTTCAGCATATTGGCCAGGCTGGTCTCGAACTCCTGACCTTGTGATTCGCCCACCTCAGCCTCCCAAAGTGCCGGGATTACAGGCGTGAGCCACCATGCCTGGCCCCTGCATGAGCCCTTTAAAGCAGAGAGTGTCCTTCCTCTACTAGCGAGAGAAGAGCAAGTCAGAGCTTGGATGCATAAGAAGGACTCTCTGTGCCTTTGCTGGCTTGAAGAGAGACAGGCCACCTGGCAAACAGTGCGGCAGCCTTCAGAAGCTGAGAGCAGCCCCAGCTGATAGCAGCAAGGGAGCAGCACCGTAGTCCTGCAACCACAAAGAACCGAGTCCCGGCAACACAGAAGGAGCTAGGAAGTGCAGTTTTCCCATCCCACTCCCAGCCTCCAGAAGGACTCAGCCCAACCAAAACCTTGATTCTCCCATCGTGATTCCCTGAGCAGGGTGCTTAGCCGCAGCAAGCTGGACTTCTGACTTACAGAATGAGGAGCAAAAAAATAGGTGCTGCTTTAAGCTGCTGCGTCCTGGCAACTTGTTACACAGCACAGAAAACTAATCCAGGGCAATGTGCAACGAAGGCTCAAGGAACTCATCTGAAACTGGGTCACATTTGGTCTGCTGGGGCCAGAGGAGGATCTGCCTTGAACTGAATTCTTTCTCCTTAGACACTGGGAGAGGTGCCAGCGGCTCCACCACCATGTTCTCATCATGCCTTAAGCAGATCTGACTCGACAAAAGAAAATTCTCACTATGCTCCAAGAGCATATTAATAGAAGCAGGAAGGGGAGAAATCCTAGGCAGACAGGGGCAGGTCCCCGGTGAAACCCCACGTTCAAGCCAAAAACCGTCTGAAACCCATGGATCAGAGGGGGAACTTCTATTCCTGTTTGCCTGCTCTCTCCCAATTGGTTCTTTCTGAATAATGCCTTTTAACCAATCGAATGTTGCCTTTTCCAATACTACCTATGGTCCACCCCACCCCCATGCGGTACCTATAAAGACCCCAGACTCAGTCAGTAGAGGGAACACAGCCTGACTTTGGGGAGGAGACCTCCTAACTTTGAGAGAAGATGACCTGCCCTTCCTATCCCCTCTCCAGCTCCCCTCTCCACTGAGAGCTGTTTTCATCACTCAATAAAATTCTCCACCCTCACCATCCTTCAATCGTCAAACGTGACCTCATTCTTCTTGGATGCTGGACAAGAGTTCAGCACCTAGCGAGTGTGGGTACCCGGAGAGGCTGTCACACTGGCCCTGTGCCCTCACCGGTGGAGGACAGCTGCCCCACGAGATGGGGTGAGGGGCTGACTGAGCTGCTAACGTGCCACCATCCATCAGGCTGTGGACGGCAGAACTAAAAGAGCTAATTAGCACACTAATACCCTCTCTGGGGCTTTAGGGTCATGGCCACCCTTGTCTGGGTGCTGCTACATTTCCCTCAAAGCCACACACCTAGTCTGGCTGCGGGCCCTGCAGGGAGCTTGCTCCTGTGTCATGGAGTGACTGGCTGGATCCTGCACTCACTTGCTCAAGTGCTCCCTCCTGCAAGGGCTGAGAACAGCAGGCCGAGTAGACCAGGTACCCCTGCTGCCAGTCTGGTGAAGGGGCCGAGAAAAGTCCTACATTGATATGAACTAGAATCATCCCTCACCAGCTCATCAAAAGCTGCTGTAGATTTTCCTGAGGAGGCAGGAGGTGGCCCCTTTGGCATCTCTGGCCCGCTGCAGGGTAAGAAGAAAAGGAAGAAGGCTTTAAGGGACATCAGACTACTTTCTTTTTTACAAAGCTTCAGAAGTCCTGCTGTTGAAGCCATCCCATTAAGCCTTGCACCCCTAACAGTGTCTAGCCCCAGCAGGCTTATCTCAAGCCAGTGTGTTACCTGCCTGGGCACAACCGCCCAAGACCTACTGTCCTCCACAGAACATAAGCCCCCATGGGCAGGAGTTACCATCTTGCCCAGTGCCCCACGCCCTTTGCCAGCTCACTGCCAGGTGCATAGGAGGCATCCACAAACACCTCATGGATTGTAAATGCCTCGGGAGCCAGCAAACAGCACACAACAGCATACAGAAAACACGTGTGCGGTAAATCTCTGCGCAGCCACAGCTGGGGTGAGCGGGAGCACTGCGATTCTTACGGCTAGTCATGCATGTCCCCCCGGACTCACACATACACAGGGAAGATCAGTCACGTGCATTGTCAGCTCTCTCTCACAACACACCACTAAATGACAACAATAGATTTTAAAATATATATATATACTCATAAGGACTGGGAGAATGGGAGAGAAGACAGCAGCAAATCCAAACATGCAATACATTTTGGAATCTAGAAAATGGACGGAGGAGAGCAACTGACCCGGAGAGCCCAGGCAGCTGCCCTCGGTGAGGCACAGAGGCAATGCCAAGAGGAAGTGATCCCTGGCCCCAAGCCACCCTCTGAGCCCAGGAGAGGGGAGCCCAGAGCACCTGAGGGCCAGCAGGAAGCGTGGGCCACAAAATGTATTATTCCAGCCAAGACAATCTGGGGAGGGGTGCTATTAATAATTATACCAGGACAGCAGATGCAGCCTGGGCTGGCCTGGGGGCGGAAATCCTGGTACTGGCAAAAGTTCGTGTCTTCATCTGTTTTGTGCTGCTAAAACAGACTACCACAGCCTGGGTAATTTATAAAGAACAGAAATTTATTTCTCACAATTCTGGAGGCTGGGATGTCTGACATCAAGGCGCCAGCATCTAATTAAGACCTTTGTGCTATGTCATCCCGTGGCAGAAGACAAGAGGACAAGAGAGACAGAGACAGAGAGAGAGCAAGAGAGGACCAAACTCTTATTTAAAAAGACACTCTCTCAGTAAGGAACCCACTCCCTTGGTAGGGACATGAATCCATTCCTGAGAGCTCTGCGTCTTTTGGGTCCATGAATCACCTCTTAAAGATCTCACCTGTCAACATTATAGTACTGGGGATTAAGTTTCCAGCACATGAGCTGTGAGGAACATGAACATTCAGTGATAATGGCACCAGACACTCAAGTACCCTCACTCCTCACCGAGACCACAAGTGTAGTGGAGGGAAGGCCTGATGTGCAGCGAGACATGGAGGATGACGTGGACGTCTGCACTCAGAATGGAGAAACCACAGCCTGCTAGACCACTCCTGGCTCCTACCCCAAGAAAGTACACACAAGGGCTCTTGTGCAGAAGAGACTCCAAGGCCTCATGTTGGGGTCCCCAAGGATAAGGTCCCATCATCACCTGTTCACTATATGGCAAGGTTCCACTCACACTCAAAAGCTCCCTACTCATTTTTAGTGCTTTGTCCTTAAATACAAATTGGCAGCCAGCAGTCATCAAACATTTGAGGAAATCCTCCAACAGAGCAAAAAAGAAACTAAAGCAATCGGGGGGAAAGGGAGGAAAAAATAAAGTCAGGAAGATATTGCAGACACAGAATAAGAATAGAGTTCTGTGAAAAAGTAACAGATGCACAAAGAACTCTTGGGAATTAAAATTATAATGGCTGAAGTAAGTAGAACAAAAAGACAAAAAGTAGAACAAAAAATAGACAAAGTAGAACAAAAAAAGATGTAAATTAGAAAAGTAAGAAACTTAAAGGGCCAATTCAGAAGATCTGCTGTCTAATAGATGATCCAGACACAGAGAATGACAAAGATGAGGAGATTGTCAATAAGTGCTATTAAACTTTTCCCAACTCATGAGTTTGCAATCATTGCAGAGCCAGTGCAATGAAAAACCAAAAAAGAAAAAGAAAAAAAAAAAAAGACAAGAAAAAACAACGTACATTACTGTAACATTTCCAAATGTCAGGGCAACAGAGCTTTGGTGGGGTGAATGAGGGTCAGTGGAAAGAAAGTCACTTATAAAGGAATTCGAATGGAGTTAGATTTGTCTGCAATTAACCCAGAAGCTAGAACATAGTGGAGCAGCACCTTCAAAATTCCCAAGAAAAAAAAAAATGCTATTGTTGAATGTGGAATTCCATACCCAGCTGTAGGGTATTTGTATTGCTCACCCAACCTCCAATTTACCCTCCTATTTAAAAAGGCTGGGCAGGCCAGGCCCGGTGGTTCACACCTGTAATCCCAGCACTTTGGGAGGCCAAGGTGGGTGGATCACTTGAGATCAGGAGTTCGAGACCAGTCTGGCCAACATGGCAAAACCCCACCTCTACTAAAAATACAAAAATTAGCCGGGCGTGGTGGTGCATGCCTGTAATCCCAGCTACTCAGGAGGCTGAGGTGGGAGAATCGCTTGAACCCAGGAGGCAGAGATTGCAGTGAGCCAAGATCACACCACTGCACTCTAGCCTGGGCAACAGAGTGAGACTCTGTCTAAAAAAGGCTGGGCTGGCAGGTAAGACTAAGACTACATTTCCAGTTCACAGCTAGGGTCTTGGACGTACATTGGGTTCTGCAGGAGGTGAAAGCAGGTATTTTTGCTTTTGTTTTGTTTAGGAGGAGACAGCTTCCACGCAGCTTCTGGAAGTCAGTCCTCATTCAGAAGGGGTTGCCTTTTTTTTAACGAGTCCCAGGTTCCTTCAGCAGCTTCCTGTGCACAACACCAAGCAGTGGCAGTGGTGGGAGTGGCTTCTTTCTCTATGACTCTGAGCCTACTGGAAGCTTAGAGGGTCCAACCCCCAGCTTCCAGGGGTGCAGAGGCTGCTGGCGTAAGAGCGGCTCCAGACCCAGGCTGCCAGGGCTGCAGAGGCTGCCTGAGGGGAGCTGCTCCCTAGTGGGCAGTTCTATATTGTTTTGAAAATCATTCCTAGAGGCACCACCTAGAAATTGCTCCTATACAGTCCTTCTAGCAATTGCGACTTGTGTATCCTGCACTGAGCATTGGACTCTGCTGATACAGCTGCCAAACTGCCAACCAAGGCAAAGAACAGAGCAGCCCCCTGCAGTGTTTGGTCCAGGGCCCCCAGCCGGACTTTTCCAGCCCTACACCACCAGTTGCTGCTACGTGCCTGCTTCCAGAGTCTCAGTCCGCAGGGGACTCCAGGCCAGTACCCTCGGGCCCAGACAGTGCCTGGAGTTAAGGTTTCTCCCTATGTCTGTCCTTGCCTACAGGGGACCTAGAGCTAATGCCTGCCCTGGGCAGCAGTGTGAAATCTCAGCGCCCTTGCAGGACAAACTCTGTCGTGTCCTTTCCCCTCCCATCAAGCTGAGACCAGCACTGCACCTGAAATCACACCCACTGAGCTTCCTCTCTTCCCTTCCCTGCAGTCCCCACTCCCTGACAGTATTTTCTCAATGAATCACTTTCACACAGACTCATGTTTCACACTCTGGAAGAAACATTTTCAGATATGCAAGGACTCAAAAATTTTATCCCCCACGAACCTGTTCTTAGGAAGCTACTAGAGGATGTGCTTCAGCAGAATGATGGCATGAAGCAGGAAAGGAAGTCATGACACCTGGAATCCATCCCAAGCAAGCCCGGGGACAGGCTGGGATGAGGAGAGGATGTCTAGGGAGCAGCCCAGAGCCAGAAAGCCCAAAACTCAGTGGCATAAAAAAACCATCACTGTCTGTTCAGCCTATGATTCCGCTGGGTGGTTCTTTTGGTCTGGACTGGGCTAGACTAAACTCAGCTGGGCCTGCTCATGGATCTGTAGCCAGTTGACAGGTCAGGGTCCAAGAGTAAAGGGGGTTGGTAGAAGAGCAATTTGACTATTTGGAAAGTAACATTGATTCATATATAACTGCTGTGGTGAAGACTGAGAAAAAACAGAAGTGGGTACACAGAAATCCAAATAAAGGGGAAATATGCACATATTCAGTCCAGGAAACATTATCGTCTACTTCACTTAGCAGTAAGCACAATTCTCTGCCATAGTGATGTACATACTGGCTATTGATTTAACCAAAAATTGTGATAAGAGTGTACTGAAGATGGCGGAAGGGCCAGGGCAGGGAAGTCTGTGGAAGGCTCCTTCACTAGCTTCCAATGCAGTCAACAGACAATGTTTAGAATTGATTAATCAAGAAATAGCAGTGTCAGCATATTATTTAGAAATACCAAAGTAAATACTAGCTGTAAGCATTGCCAACAGAAATCCATTTGAAATGAATGTGTCTTTTTCAACCTCATTACTTCCAAAAGGATGGAGCATGGCTTCTGACATAACACGCACACTCCAACATGACACAGTGAGGCTGGAAGAATGAGAATGCAGCTGTGGAGGAAGCACTAGGTGAGGGAAGTGGGGGAGAGATGGACCCTCCAGTACACGCACAAGCCGTTTACCGCCCAGCCCCACAGCCAGGGAGGCTCAACAGCCACATAAAAGTGAATGTTCCTGATACAATTTAAGAACCCTCCATCCCCACACTCCCAGCTGCCATCAGCCATTGCTGCCCCAAACTCCACACTATGGGTTCATTTATCTGAGTTGGGCATTGCTCTCTTCACTTTATGTATGTATGTATGTATATGTGCATGTATGTATGTATTTATGAGAGACAAGGTCTCAGGGTGTTGCCCAGGCTGGAGTACAATGGCTCAATCACGGCTCACTGTGGCCTCAACCTCCTGGGCTCAAGTGATCCTCCTGCCTCAGCCTCCAAGGAAGCTGGGACTACAGGTATGTGCCACAAAGCCCAACTAAATTTTTAATTTTTTTTTTTTTATTTTGTAGAGATGGAGACCTCAGCATGCTGCCCAGACTGGTCAAAGTCCTGGGCTTAAGTAGTCCTCCTGCCTTGGCTCCCACAGTTTTGGGATTAGTCTCTTGACTTTAAAAGTGAAGGTTCCCCTGCTGGGGTCACACACCACATACAGTGTTGGGGAAGCATAGGTTGGGCTCCAACTCCCATTGCATGGCCTTGGCAAGCTGCTGAGAAAGTCTTAGAACCTCATCTTCCTCAAGTGGTAGATCATAAAAATGACCACCATTTTTGCAGGAAAAAAAAAGAAAATACTTGTTCTGGGCTGGCCCAGTGGTTTGCTCTGACCAACAGAACATAGAAGAAGTGATATTGAACCAGTATTAAGTCTAGACCAAGAGAAACCTTCAGCTTCCATTCTTGCTGCTCTTAGAGGCCTGACATTGCCATGTGAACAAACCAAGCTAGCCTGCTGGAGGAAGAGAGACACACGGCCCAACATGGCCAAGAACCCCAGTGCCCCAGCCAAGAGCCAGCACACTCCCAGACTTGTGAATGAGGCCATTCAGGACCAATGGGCTTCCAGCTGACCTGCCAACTGACCACAGATCCAAGAACAGGCCCAGCTGAGATTAGCCTAGCCCAGTCTGGACCGAAAGAACCACCCAGCAGAATCATAGGCTAAACAGACGGTGGTGGCTTTTTAATGCCACTGAGTTTTGGGAAGCTTTGCTATGTAGCAAGGGAAAAGCAATACAACTATGGGAAATAATTCTGATGCTTAGGTCACAGGGTTGTTAAGATGTAACAATAGATAGGAAGGAACCCAGCTGCTGGAAAATGTCCTTATCTCCCATCCCCATCTCCAACACTTGCATGTAGTTTTTAGCAACTGCTTTTCTACTGAGGGTCATGCAGAGGAGGTCAGGAAGTGGGGGCGGGGATCCCAAAGGAGAGCTCAAAGGGTGCCTCCACCGACCCCCTAATGCAGCCCTGCAGTCTGAGCCACAGGCCGGCTGGTGAAGCAAAAAGCAAGCAACTCAGCTTTGCAAGCAGCTCTGAAACGGCAAAGATTTAACCACTGTAATTGGCTTATTGATTTTGCAATCACATTTTAAGATGCACAATCTGCCACTATCTGCATTGGCTATTACAGCAGCCTTCCAGGGAAGTTTTATCTCCACCACCTGTGGACCAGACCTTGAACCAGGAGGTAGAGAAACGACTCTCCCCAATCATCCTGGAAGTCTGGTAAATGCAGCTCATGGCAGGCACAGATGGCATTGGGGAATGAGAGAACGGAATGGAAGCCTCAGGCTTTCTGCACTGATCCCACAAGGCACCCTTTACCTCGCCACTGCACTAAGCTCCTCTGCTTCACTCTGACTGCCGCAGAAGCCTCACTTCTTGCTGGAAAGACCTGGGGTGCCACGGAAGAGTGCTGAGTCTGGAGTCAGAAGGCGCAGGTCATGCCTGTGGTTCTACGTCTGATGAAGACGTCCACCCTGGAGAACACTGAACTGCCCCCAGTCATCTATTGTTGTGGGGTAACTCTTCCAGGAAAGCAGGTCTGGATGCTCTTGTCCACACAGACCCCCACCAGAGCAAACAGGAGGTGACCTGAGTCCGCTAAGAGCATCCTGAGCACCTGAGCTGGGCCCAAGGGGGCACGTGATCTCCACTGCACAGGAGACCACAGTCTAGAACTTGTAAGCGGAGGTTTGCAAAGATGATAGGACTAAGTCCCTCCAAGCCTCCATTTTATGGCTTGAGAAGAGAAGCAAAGAGAAACAGCCACTCAGAGAAAGGCAAGACCTGGCCAAGGGATCTCAGCTCCTGAGCAGCAGGGACGGCACCGAAGCGAAAGTTCCACTGCCCGCGTGGGACTCTCCTCACAGCAGGGCTGCCTCTGGAGCACAGGTCTCGAGATGACTAAACAGTGAAGGTCTCCGTGCCCGAGGGGGCTTTGCCCACTCTGGGTCCCATAATCTTGACTGCGGGTGACCAAGTGTCCATCTAAAGGGCTTTGTAACTCAGAACTAACACACTTAACCAAGGAGTTCGTTGGAATCGCATGGAAACACACTGCAGACGACAGAGATGAATAGCTGACCTACATTGATCATTGATGGTGATACCCGGAAGGCAGGCAGGTGATTCCAGAACCAGCGCCTGGACCCGTGTGGCCAATCTGCATTCCTCTCATCTCAGATTCTTTGATTCTCTCTGGAAACCTCACAGCTCTTGGCCTGTGCTCAGTATGTGTGACTTCAGCGGGCCCTTGTAGCAACTTGTGGTTAATTCTCCAGTTCCCTCAGTGCTTTTGCTCAGTGTTCACTTCAATAAGCCAGTCTTTATCAGTTGGTTTGTCTAAGGGTTTCCTTCCTTTCCTGTTCTCTACAAAATACCATGGCATGTGATGGTCACTGGTCACCAGGAGCCACAGCTTCCCTGAGGTCCAGGGTTAACACTGGGACAGCAACAGAGACCTGTCTGCTCTGCAGAATCTCAGGGCCCAGCCTTGGTTCCCTGTGGCCCACAGCATCAGGACAGAAGACACAGTCCTTCCACTCAGCTCAGAAGAGTTCACACCTGTTCACACTGCCGTCTCCTCCCGTCCCACCACTTTCTTGAACACTGCAATGATAGCAGTGGAGCCGGGGTCCAGAAGGAACAAACTGCCCAGGAGGGAGGTTCTGGACCTGGGTAAGCAGGAGCCTTGGAGAAGATAGGCAGCCCTGAAGGGTGTCAGGCCCAGGGGCATCCCATCCAGCCTGAGGCAGAAAGCCACCCGATTTGGCCAGAGCCCCTGGGACCTGGTACAGCCTGTGATCACCACCACCCAGCAGTCTCCCTGTGCCCTGTTCCACCTCTCCTGACCACCCACTGCTGCCCCCAGAGCGGCCTTCCTAAAATGCGAGTTTGTGGCCCAGGCGCAGTGGCTCACCCTGTAATCCCAGCACTTTGGAAGGCCGAGGCGGGTGGAAAATGAGGTCAGAAGTTCAAGACCAGCCTAACCAACATGGCGAAACCCCATCTCAACTAAAAATTAAAAAAAAAAAAAAAAAAAAATTAGCCGGGCGTGGTGGCAGGCACCTGTAATCCCAGCTACTGGGGAGGCTGAGGCAGGAGACCAGCTTCAACCCAGAAGGCGGAGGTTGCAGTGAGCCGAGATCATGCCATAGCACTCCAGCCTGGGTGATGGAGCAAGACTCTGTCTTAAAATAAATAAATAAATAAAATGCAACTTTGCCCCTGTTTAGAATCCTGCAGAATAAACCCAGGCCTGGCACTCAAAGCCAATCTTATCCGCTCCCAGCGAACACCCCATTTCATCTCCCACCACTCCTCTCACCCCAGGGACCCTGCACTCCAAATATGGGCACCTCGCCAGGACACACCACCAAACAGCCCCTGCTCTGCCACCCTGATAAGTTCCACCCCTACCTGCTGGCCGCGCAGGTGGCCCTCCATGCACTTGGGCTTCCCAGGGTCCTCAGCACTTGGTCTGTCCACACATTTGCTCACCCCACTGTTTGCCGTCTATCTGTCCCCACGATCCAGGGCCCTGGGGTAGGGTTGGATCTCACTTCTGGATCCTGAGTGCTGTGCTGCGCCTGGCTCACAGTGAGCCCTTGATAAATGTCTGATGGGCGGCTGGCTGCATCAATGAGCAAATATGGAATAAAACCTACGTGCACAAGTTTGCTGTGGGTAAAACAAATCCCAATTAACACAATAAGTGTCATGCCATTATCTCTATTTCAGGACGCATCAAATAATTAGTGCTTAGTACACACAGAGCTCTGAGTGTGAAGCTGGATGTAATCAAATGTCAAAACACAGAAACCTAAGGAGGAAAATCACTGGTGCACTCAATTAGGAAGCAGCGACTACTCCCAGGTAGGTTTTCTCCTGGACGGGGACAGCTTATTGCAGGATTCCAAGGCTACATTACAATGTTAAAAAGACTCATGACAAGGCAAGCTGGAAAATGCAACGGTCCTGCGTTCAGTTTGGGGCTGCTGGCTGCCCAGAGTGCCCGACAGCAGGCCTGCCCACTGCCCCACTAACCACAAAGGACTACATTTGCCGAATGCCAACCATGTGATGGGCACTTATATCACTAAACTCTCATGAGGTGAACATGCTCATTGTTTCCATTCTATCTGAGGAAAGGGGATGAGAGTGGCTGCATAATTTGCTCGTGGACTCAGGCTCAGGTCTGCTTGGATCTAAGCCACATGCATGTGCATCTTCTCTGGCAAGAGGAGCTGGGCTCATCCTCCTCCACCATCACCAGGCGATGCAGCCCCCTCCTGGGCATCTTCTCAGGCTCTCTTGCCTTTCCACCTCTCACTCCCTCTGGCTCCCACGGCCACCAGCTCACCCGACTGCTCTGCGCGATTCCATTGCTTGCAGCCAATCGGCCATGCCCCTGGGTCCCTGGATCCTCCTGCCATATGCAGACCCAGAGGTGAGATGCTGCCAAAAAGGGCAGGCAAGGGACCCCTCACGGGGGTAACCTCTGCAAGTGGGTGGTGGAGGGAGGGGACAGGAGCCCACAAACACTTTCGTCCTCCCTTCTCTTCTCCTATGGACTCATCCAAGGCAGGAACTCTCCACACTGCAGGTTGACAGGTGTCCCATGTGGCCCACAGTGTGCACCTGTGGCCTGACTACTATGTCCTCCCGGTTCCCATTCGTCCTTCCCACCTGTCCTCCCAAACAAAGCGCTGGTACTCAGTCCTTGTCCCGGCTCTGGTTTCTAGGGAACCCAGGCTAAGACACTGCTGTGGTCTTTCCCTTTTTTCTTCCCCTTTATCCCCAGCCCCACCCTCCACCCTTTCCCTCAGAGGCATCTACGCCCACATGCCAGACAGACTTCCTGCAATGTGGAGGCTTCCTGGAATCTGTCCTTCCAGGCCATGTAGTTTAATCTACCTAAAGGGTATTGCACCATGCATTTCTTTCCCGTGCTGGACCTCGCCACCTGGCTCCAGCCTGTGTGAGCTGCTTACAGAAGCCCAGCTGTCACCTCCCTGCTGCATAGGGGCCCATGGCACTGCCACAGGTCACCCATCCACTCGTGCAGAGAATGCTGGACGAACACCCTCGCAGTTCTTTGGGGACTGTGTGGAGTGTCTCAGTACAGAGCAAGTGCAGGACCATGGAGGCCTGTGCCACGCCCAGTCCAAACGTCTCTAAACATGTGAGGCTGCTCTGATACCAAGAGCATCCCCTTGAGAGGGGCCCGCACCCCACAGTTTGGCCAACACCACTGTCGCGTGACGTGCCAAGGCCTCTAGTCCTGCTGGGTGTAGGGAGCAGGGCCTCATCCTTCCTCTCAGGACTGGTGAGGCTAGTGGCTTTCTTCAGCTCATTGGCTATTTGAGATGCCCTGTTGCTGCCTGATATTTCACCTTTGAACTCACACTGCCCTAGCCCTGTGGCCGCCTGGGCTGCTCATGTGGGTTTCAGAGGAGTGGTAAAGCCCAGGGTCTGCTGTGTGCCGGGTCATGGATTTAGGGAGCTGGGGAGAGGCTATATCAGGGCAGAGTGCCTCTGACGTACCAACTATACCTACCTCGTCCCCAGGAGCCCCCCAGTGACCCTGTCCTACCACAAGGGTGGATTCAGGCTTTGTGGGGCTAAAATCCCACAACCCCACAATCCTGACGGGCTCTGAGTCCATACAATCCATGTTCTACTTCTCCCGCATTACCCACTTTCCCTCTTACTCGGGTCTCCGAAGGCCTGAAGACCGGGACACCACAGTCGCAAAGGGCCTGACATACCTGCTCCCTAGCCCTGCTGGGCCTTCGGAGACCTCAGGAGGCTGGGTCAGCCCTGAGGCCAGCCAGTTCCCTGGTGTCTGGCCATCCATACTGTCCAGGACCAGGACCCAGCCCGAGGAACTCACAGGAAATCAGGGACAGTTCAATGACTTCTTGCAGCCCACCCACTTGTGAGCGTATTTCCCAAAGCACATTCCACAAAAACTCACTTCTGTGGTGTGTTAATATGAATTCAAAAATAAAAGCAGGGCCTGTATTTGGAGGAAGATTTTCATTGACCCTGACAAGCATTAGGACCTCCCCGGACCTCTCCCTGCTCACATGCCGTCAGTCCCCTGTGTTTGCAGCACAGCGGGCAGCACCTCACAGTCCACCCTAACTACAGGCCCCTGCCCACCACCCACGCAACTGCGTCCTTTGGAATTATCATCTCAAGACAAAGACGCACGCCCAGGAAAAGCCACGTAACAGGGTAGGAAAGCCACACAACAGGGTAGGACAGGGACGCTTGTCCATCTGCCTCTGCACCACCCAGAAAGGCTGGGTGCTCTCTCAGCCACCACATGGGTATCACGTTCCCAGAGGCCTCAGGATCTGCTGGGCCCTGGAGTCGCCCTTCACATTCTACCCCAAATCCTCCCCAACTTCCTGGCCAGGCGTCCTCCTTTGCCGCCTGCAGACAGACTGGCTTTGCTCCCAAGGTGTGTATTCCCAAGACCTGAATGAAACGCCACGGAATGCTTAAACTAGACACATGCCTGCCACGCAGGACCCTGGCTAGATGCGGTATAACGGGGCCTACGTCACCCCCGTGGGGGCCAGGCAGGCTGCCCCGGTCCACCCCCCCTCATCCGACTTCCTCACAGCTGGGAGCTCAGGATACTTCCAGACCTTTGTTTGTAGTTGCTGCTGCAAACGTGCTACAATTTATTTGGGTTTTCTAGAATCCCCGTGATTTTTGCTTGCTGCATCAAAACACACTTGCAGCTATGATGACACTAGTACTGGTAATAATCATGCAGGAAAAAATAACTTTATTCTCGCAAGCAAATTCTGCGGTCCCAACCGCCTTCCGCACAACGAAACAAAACCCTGAAATGTCTAAGGGATTCAGCCATCAGAACGTTCTCTCACACTGTCCCCACATCCAGTTTGCGTGACAGAAAAGGCCAAACAGGCCGGGCACAGTGGTTCACGCCTGTCATCCCAGCACTTTGGGAGGCCAAGGCGGGCGGATCACAAGGTCAGGAGATTGAGACCAGCCTGGCCAACAAGATCGCGCCGCTGCACTCCAGCCTGGTGACAGAACAAGACTCCGTCTCAACAAAAAAAAAAAGAAAAGAAAAGGCAAAACAACACCTATCACATCCCATGAGTCCCCCTCCCCCACACTCCCTCCACCACAGGCCCAATCCACCCCACCAGGAAGCCCACAGCCTCAGAGGACAGCCTTTCCAGGACCCCATCCCTACTGCACTGCCCACCCAGTCTCACTCATGAGCTGACTACACACATGCACATACATGCCCATGCATGCCTGCACACACATGCCTGCACACACATGCCAGCACACACATGCCTGCACACACATGCCTGCACACACATGCCAGCACACATATGCCTGCACACATATGCCAGCACACACATGCCTGCACACACATGCCAGCACACACATGCCTGCACACACATGCCTGCATACACATGCATATAGGCACACGTGCACATAGTAGACAGGGAAGGAACTCCCCAGCCACGGAGGCCGGGACCCTCCGGTCTCCCCACCCCCTCCGCCAAGGCCAGCTCAGTGCTGCCTGAGCCCCAGGACACACAGCTCTCCCCCAGGGCCACACTCCTCACGCCCTTCTAGGCCCTACATTCAGGGTCCCCAGCCCAGCTCAGCGCAGACTCTATTCCAGAGTCACCCTGAGGGTGGGATGGTGACAGGCTGATTCCAGGGATGCAGGTCCAGGGGCTCCTCAGGCTGGGAGCTTGGCCAGCTTGGGAAAGCCCTCTGCTTCCCAGCAACTCCCAAAAAGTGCTCTCTCCCCATCAGGCCACGTGCCACAGTGAGAGCCACTGCCATCCCCACACTCCGGAGGCCGAGCTCCTCCATTGAAGCCACTATGGCTCACTACACTGTAAGGCATCTGTAACCAGGTGTCAGTGCCACGCTGTGGGGCGGGGAGGGGCAGGGTGTTGCACAGCAAACCAGGCAGTGCGGCAGAGCCAGCCACCTTGCTGTCCTGCTGCCAGCACCCAGGGACCCCAGAGGTTAAAGCCAGAGTGCTCGGCCCAAGAACAGGCAGTCTCCTTTATCGTGTGCCAGGGAGGGGGTAAAAACCCTCGCCACTTCCTGATGCATTATTTATCAGGAGCGCATTAGCTGTGGGTGACATCACAGGCATTCGAAGGTAATTTGTGGAAAGTATTGTTAAAGCAATTGATTTGCAAATTCCTTGACAGGGAAACGGAGCACTGAGCAGGCAGAGCTGTGACACGGAGCCCTTTTTTTAATGTATTTGGGGATAATTGATTGAAAGCTAAGCTGTGTAGCCAGTGAGAAAATGAGATTATTCTGTCTGTTATGCAAAGAAATTGTATATTGTGCAAAACAGCAGGCTGAGGAGCTGTCAGAGCAGCTGAGAGGCACTTGCTCCTCCTGGGAAAGGCGGGGAGTGATGTCTTCCTTTCCAAATCCAAATCAAGTCCTCGCCGTTCCCCTCACCCCAGAAAGCTCTCACCACCGGCTCCTCCACCCAGCCCCACGTCAGCCCTGGGCTACAGCCTAGACCCCTCCCTTCCCCCACCCGATACTGGGATGGGTCAGTCAAGTAACTGAGTCCTGAAGATTCCATCACCTTTGTCTGATCGCCCATGCCCCTGTCCACACTCTGACTCCAGGGTGTGCCAAGGACACAAGGGCTCCTGGGGAGCCCACGAGAACACAGCACAGCCATGCAGATGGGGGTGCGCTGCAGGGATTGGAACTCCACCCGGCTTGGCTCTCAGCAGCCACCACCCTTCACCAGGACCATTTCAGTCCCCCAGTAATCCACACTGGGCCTTCTTAGCCCACACAGCCAGCTGTACCTGCCCCTCGGGACTCTCAGTGACTACTCAGAACCTCTAGGATGGCCACAGCACCTTTGTGAGGCCACAGAGCCGCGTGGCCTCCTCCACTCCCTTCACGCCTTCCTGCAGTCCGGCATCGTCAAACTGCCTTTGCATGTGCCAGCCTGGAGGCTGGAATGCCACCCATCCGTGGTTTGTCCACCCAGAAGGCACATTGAGTCTCCAGCAGTAGTTCAAATGCCTCATCCTCCAGGAAGCCTTCTCTGACTGCCCCAAGCAACACCCCTTAGGTGCTCCTCCCTCCCTCTGAACACCAGTGTGTTCACTAGTGGGGCCCTCCCTTCCCTTGATTATGAGCTCAGAGGTGGCAAAGAGGGTAAGTGCATGGCTGCAATGAATTAATATATGCAGGAATGAACTAGGGAATGAATGGACCACTGCCCAAATCGCACTGCTGGATCCCTCAATTGCTCCCAACTCTAACAAGGCATGGGCACCCACGGGGGATGTTGGCTTTGTTAGCTGTTCCCACTACTCTGAGCCAGAGGTTCACCCAGCTCAGAGCTCCACTGGCAGGATGGTCCCACAGTCACGGGGAGGCCGGGTTCAAGAGAGAGTCGGACCGACCGTCTGATCCCAGTCCACATATGAAAGCTGCATAATCTCAGCCACTTGGCTACCACCCTGAGCCTGCGGACAGGCCCAGTCAAACGGGAAGTGTGTCTGTGGTTGGAACCACGGCTCAGCTCTGCCTCCCACACATCTGTAACCCTGGGCCGATCACTCGGCCTCACTGAGCCTCAGTCTTCACGTCTGCCAAACGGAAATCATATTAGTGCCAACCCATAAGGCTGCTGCCAGGGTTATAGCCACAGTGCCTAGGTCTCCATAGGCCCTCACCTGAGGTAGAAATGCTTGCCGTGACCACCTCATCCCAGCAGCTTTATTTGTGTGATTACGCTGAAAGTTTCCAGCAACTTGATTTAGG
The DNA here is from genome assembly GCF_000951035.1 of Colobus angolensis palliatus. Lineage (NCBI taxonomy): Eukaryota > Metazoa > Chordata > Mammalia > Primates > Cercopithecidae > Colobus > Colobus angolensis. The sequence goes on along the minus strand of NW_012115155.1, from coordinate 10,813,049 downwards.
ATTTTCCTGCCCATTTTCTGTATTAGGAAATGGAGGTTCCTGGAGTTGCTCAAGAATACCTGCCAACAGTAGTGGGGATCTGGCCACAGCTGGCCCTGTCAGTACCCAGCACCATTCTCCCCTGGCAAGCAGGAGGCAGGAACCGACCCTCCAGCAGGGAGAGAGGTTGCGGACAGCAAGGTCTGCTGACCTTCTCCCAGAGCCCCAGCCCAGCCACCATGGGGGCCACTGACCAGCCAGGGGTCAAGCCGTGACCCCATCACCTTCAAATACCTGGTTTTTCCAGCAGACTCCAGAGCTCCCCACAGCAAGTTTGACCCTAGGGGAGGAAGGAAAGAGGCCTCACACCACGGGACCACTAACTATCAGAGTTTGTCTGGGACTGAGGGGATTTGCAGACATACGACCTGCATTGAAAACCCAGGCAAGCCCCAGGCGGACCAGGACAAGTGGTCACTGGTCACCGTAGTCCCACCTTTAAAGGGCTAGAAAATGCATGATGGTCTATTCAAACTATTTTGGCAACAGAGAAACACAAAGTCAGGCCAATTCATTTTATATAAGTTGACATTTTCTAAGACGATGTCTGAGAAGCAGACAAGAAGGTTTCCGACCACTCCCTCGCCCCACTCCTGTTCCCAATGGGCCAGCTCAGCCACTACAGGCAACAGCCAGATCTCATCTCCAGTTCATTTAACCACCACCTCCTGCTCCCAGCCTGGCCTGGCGCTAGGCAGACAGCATTCAAACGTGACCAAATCACAGCCCTCCCCATCCCAAGAAGCCCGCAGGACAGAGGGCAAAGATGAATTGCAACAGTATACAGTAAAGGCAGGACTGAGAGACACAGCAGATGGAGGGAAGGTCAGGGAGGGCTTCCTAGAGGAGGAGACAGCTCCTTCACGTGAGCTGTAAGGAGGAATTAACAAAGTGGCAAGCAAGCCAGGGGGGGTGTTCTAGTCCTGGAACAGCACGGGCAAGGTCCAGAGGTGTGGCAGAGTACGGCCCAGTCTAGGGATCGCTAATGTGACTGAAGAACCTGGCAAAATGAGTGGGAGAGAAGGGACAAAGACAGAGGAGTAGATGGGCTACACCCAGGAGACCTTTGAGAGTTTGGACTCGATTTGGGTATTCATAGGGATCTGCTGAAGAACTTCAGGGGAGTCAAGTTTAAGGCTCCTAGGACGTTGGGTTTGAGCTAAAAGTCCAACTGCATCAGATGACCCGTGAAAACACCAAGGCCCAGAGAGGGCAGGAAATCACCCAAGGTCACACAGCAGAAGGACTCAGTGGGGAAAAGGCAGACCTCGCCCCCACGCCTTCTGCCCTCAGCAGCATGGTCTAATGGAAGGAACCATCTCACCTAACCCTCCCTCCTCACACCTATGCCAGCTCCAGCCCCTGATTTATGAACATCCCTGATTAACAAACCTCATTTTAAGATATCCTACAAGTCTGGATAATCTTCGTTTCTTCTCCCTGATAATCTTCTGAATTCCTCTGAGAAGGGCTGAATATGCAAATCACCCAGATAGTTCAAACAAGGGATAATCTTTCATTTATTTACTTTAATCCTGAATTCTGTTCTCTTCATTTAGAATTTGAGATTCGGGCATGAGATAAGACAAAAGCGTTAACTGTCTTGACCCCGAAGGACGTCTCCCACAGATCTTTACCATTTCGGGGCCCTCGGGGATCAAATAACCTTGCACACAGCCTTTCCAACCCTGAGCCTCCAAAGTTCAGTCCCTAGTGGCACCGCTCCCTTCCGCACCCCATCAAATCCCTGGCCAGTCCAGCTCCACCCAGCCCAACTCCAGGCCCATGAGCAACAGACCTTGGGCTAAGCTTGCAGAAATAAAAGGAAATAAAATGGCCCCGGTGACAAGGACTTCAGAATGTCTCCCCATATTGTGGGCACACAGATGGGTGAAGAGTGAGGTAGGCGCAATAATGCAAAGACAGGGGCAGACGGCGCAGGAGAGAGAAGGATCATCTCAGCCTGGGCTATCAAAAGAGAAAGCTGTGTGAGAGCTGAAGATGATGGACCAGGTGTGAAAGAGAAGCCCACAGCCCTTAAAGCAGAGAGAAGCCCTCTCGTCCCAGCCCCAGCGGCTGATGAGGCCCTCTGTGTTCTGGGAGAGTACAGGAGCCACATCTGCCTCTGGTGGAGGGGAGGGGAGGTGCCCTGCCTGATCTGGGCCAGCACTGAGTTCTCTCACCCACCTCAAAGGAATTCCCTCATGCAGTGGTTTCAAAACCAGGCTGCATTCTAGTTCTGTGTGAGATGAGGCAGACACATTTCTCTGTATTCCTCCCACAAAGCACAACTAAAAACCCAGGGCATTATATCTAAGCCAAATAGAAGAAGACTCTGGAAGGTGGAAAGAAGAAAGTTGATCAGTTACAAACTTTAAGGAACCATGTGGCAGTGAGTTCCCAAGGTTTTCTTTCAGCTACGGATATTCCGGCTTGGGTGCTGGAGAAGCTGGTGACCCAGGATCATCAACAGGTACAGCTGAACAAAGCCCTAAGAAAAGGCAGCTCTCAGCCAGGCGCAGGGGCTCACGCCTGTAATCTCAGCACTTTGAGAGGCTGAGGCGGGTGGATCACCTGAGGTCAGGAGTTTGAGAACAGCCTGAGCAACATGGTGAAACCCCGTTTCTACTAAAAATACGAAATTTAGCCAGGTGTGGTGGCGCATGCCTGTAATGCCAGCTACATGGGATACTGAGGCTGGAGAATCTCTTGAACCCGGGAGGCAGGGCTTGCAGTGAGCCAAGATGACGCCACTGCACTCCAGCTGGAGCAACAGAGTGAGACTTTATCTCAAAAAAAAAAAAAGAAAGTGAGCCAGCTCTCTCTAATTAAAGGACTAGGAAAGGGGCAGCCTAGCAAGGCAGGAAACTTCTAGACAACAATTGCCCTAATCTAACCAAAGAGGAACAACTATGACCTCATTCCCACCAGCAAAGGCTCAAGGGGGACTTGGGACTTCATCTCCACCTGTAGTAAAAGTCCCTCATCCCCACTCGTGGTGTCACTAGAGTCCATGTGGGAATCCTGGATTTCTACCCCCACCTGGCAATAATGAGGCACCCCTCCCTTCCATGCTGGAGTGGTGTAAGAGGAGGCTTAGTAGTGAGGAGGCCACCCCTACTTTGGGAAGCAGTAAAGAGGCACCCATTTCCCTCCCTTCAGCAGTGACAAGGCATCCTTCCCTACTCAGGTGTCCACAAAGGCCAGACAGAGAAACTGGGTCCAGCCCTGCCTCACAGCAACAAGGCTGCATCCTCCTTGTCTGCAAGTGCAGGTCAAAGGAAACTACTAAGACAGATTTAAATAAGATCCAGAATCTATAAAACCCAAAATGCTGGCCAGGCGCAATGGCTCACACCTGTAATCCCAGCACTTTGAGAGGCCAAGGTGGTCAGGAGTTCAAGACCAGCCTGACCAACATGGAGAAACCCTATCTCCACTAAAAATACAAAATTAGCCAGGCATGATGGCGCATGCCTGTAATCCTAGCTACTCAGGAGGCTGAGGCAGGAGAATCGCTTGAACCTGAGAGGCAGAGGTTGTGGTGAGCCGAGATCGCACCATTGCACTCCAGCCTGTGCAACAAGAGCAAAACTCTGTCAAAAAAAAAAAAAAAAGCCTACGGTTCAAGTGAAAATCATTTATTTTACCAAGAACCAAGAAAATTTCAACTTGAATGAGGAAAAGTAATCAAAAGATTCCCACATTGACATGACACAGATGTTAGAATGATCTGACAAAGATTTTAAAGCAACCACAATGAAAAAGCTACGATGCTACAATGATGCTACAAAAATGCAATTATGAACACATTTGAGATGAAAAAACAGAAAATCTCAACAAAAAAATAGAATGTCTAAAAGAAAAAGCCAAAAGAAAATTTGGGAACTGAAAAGCATAATAATAAAAATAAAAATCTCAATGAGTAAGGAAAAGTAGAATGTACAGGACAGAGGAAGATTCAGAGAACTTGAAGGCAGAATAGAAATTGCCCAATGGAGAGAAAATAGAGTGAAAAATGATCACCCCGGACCTGGGGGACTCTGACGAAACATCCAACATTTGTGTCACCTGAGTCCATGAGGGAGAGAAGAAAGGGGGCGACTTTAAAAAGTATTAAGGAAATAATAGCTGAAGTCTTCAAAAATTTGGCAAAAGACAAAAATCTACACATTCAAGAAGCTAAGCAAACCCCAAATAGGATAAACCCAAAGAAGCCATACCATGTGTATCATAATCAAACTTGCGAAAATTAAAGACAAATTAAAAACCTTGAAAACATCGAGAGAGAGAAGACATCTTACTTTAAGAAATAACCAACTCTAATGAAAGCAGATTTCTCTTTAGAACACATGGGTGAGATGGAGTAGCTACAGAGGTAGCCCAGCGTGTTTCAAGTGCTGCAAGAAAAGAACTTCCACCCAGAATTCTAGACCCAGCAAAAACAGGCTTTCAGGACAGTCAGGAGAATTTGTGTCAGCTGACCTACCCTAAAGGACGGGCTAAGGAAAGTTCCTTCAACAGAAAAAGGATTAAGGAAGGATATCTTGGAAATCAGGAAGAAAGAACAACAGAAACAGTGAAAAAAAAAAAAAAATAGCCGGGCGCAGTGGCTCACACCTGTAATCCTAGCACTTTGGGAAGCCAAGGCAGGTGGATCACTTGAGGTCAGGAGTTTGAGACCAGCCTGGCCAACATGGTAAAACTCTGTCTCTATTGAAAATACAAAAAAAAAAAAAAAAACTAGCCAGGCGTGGTGGCACACACCTATAATCCCAGCTACACAGCAGCTGAGGCAGGAGAATCACTGGAACCCAGGAGGCAGAGGCTGCAGGGAGCAGCCTCCTGCAGCCCAGACTGGGCAACAGAGCAAGACTCCGTCTCAAAAAAAAAGAAACCAAAAAAGTAAAAAATATAAATAAATATAGAAATTCCTCTTGAGTTTCCCAAATTACATCTGATGACTTAAGCAAAAATTGTATCACTGTCTGATGTGATTATCAATGTATGTAGAGGAAATGTTCAAGACAATGTCATTTTCAATGGGGGAGGATAAAGGGACATAAAGGGAGGAAGTTTTCCACATTTCATCCTAACTGAGGCAGTACACTTGGAAACTTATAGCACTAAGTGCTTACATTAGAAAAGAGGAAAAGAGTCCGATCAATAAACCAAGCTCTAACCTTAAGTAAATAGAAAAAGAAGAGCAAAATAAACCCCAGCAAGCAAAAGGAAGGAAATACTAAAGGCAGAGAAGAAATCAATAAAATTGAAAACAGAAAACAATAGAGAAAATCAATGAAACAAAAGTCAGTTCTTTGAAAAAAATCAATAACATTGACAAACTTCTACCAAGACTGACAAAAAAAAAAGAGAGAAAACATGGAAATTACCAAAATCAGGAATGTAACAGGGGCTACCACGGCAGGGGCTAGAACCTGCAGACGTCAACAGGACAGTAAAGGAATACCATGAACTATTCCACTCCTAAATACACAGCTTAGAAGAAACGAACCACTTCCCCAAACACTAGATGTTCACCCCGTAGGAAATAGATATAAAAACTCACTCACACAACTTACTCAATATGAAGTAGATAATTTGAATAACTCTGTAACACTTAAAGAAATTGAATTTGTAATTTTAAAACTCCCAAAAAAAGAAATCTCCAAGCCCAGATGGCTTCACTGGAGAATGCCACCAAACACTTAAAGAAAAATTAATGCCAATTCTACACACTCTTTTTCAGAAAACAGAAAAGCAGGGAACATTTCCCAAGTCATTCTATGAAACTAGTATTACTCAGATACCAAAATAAGACTAAAAGAGTATAAAGAAAAAAAACCTATAGACCAATAGTCCTTATGAACATAAATGCAAAAATCCTGAACATCATATTAGCTAATAGAACTCAGCAGTACATAAAAAGAATTATACATTATGAGCAAGTGGGGTTTCTTCCAGGTATGCAAGGCTGGTGCAATATTTGAAAATCAATCAACGTAATGCACCATATTAACAGACTAATGAAGAAAAATCACATGATTATGTATCGATTGATGCAGAAAAAAGCACTTCTCAAATTTCAATACACATTCAAGATTAAAACTCTCAGGAAAAAAAAAAAACTGAATAGAGAAGAACTTTCTCAATTTGACATCTATTAAAAAAAGAAAGAAAGAAAGAAAACACCCTGTAGCTAATTAATGGTGAAAGACAATGCTTTTCCCCTAAGATTGGAGCAAGGCAATGATGATCACTCACCACTGCTAGTCAATGTTACATTGGAAGTTCCAGCCAGTGGAGCAAGGCAAGAAAAGGAAAGGGAAGGGAAGGCGAAGGAAATCAGAAGGGAAGATATAAAACTATTTGCAAATGGCATAATTGTCGATGTAGAGAAGCTCAAAGAACCTACAAAACAGCTCCTAGAACTGGTAAGTGATTCCAGCAAGTTTGCTGGATACAAGATCAAGATACAAACATCAACTGTAGGGCCGGGCACAGTGGCTCATGCCTGTAATGCGAGCACTTTGGGAAGCCTGGCCTGTTCGAGACCAGCCTGGCCAACATAGTGAAATCCCGTCTCTACTAAAAATACAAAAAATAGCCAGACATGGTGGCAGGCACCTGTAATCCCAGCTACTCAGGAGGCTGAGGCAGGAGAATCACTTGAACCCAGGAGGCGGAGGTTGCAGTGAGCCGAGACTGTGCCACTGCACTCCAGCCTGGGTTACAGAGTGAGACTTCATCTCAAAAAAAAAAAAAAAAACTACAGTATTTTTATATACTAGCAACAAATATGTGGAAATCAAAACTAAAAATACAATACTATCTACAACTCTGCAAAAAGTAATAATAATGATGAAATACATATAAATCTAATAAAACATATACTTAGCTTCTAACCAAAAACTACAACATGCTGATGAAAGAAATCAAACTCAAAATAAATGGAGAGACATACAGTGTTCATGGATTGAAAGATTCGATTTAGTAAAGATACGAATTCTCCCTAAAATGACCTATAAGTTTAATGAAACTATCAAAATTCCAGCAAGAAATCTCGAAGACATAGACAAAATTATTCCAAAATGTATATGGAAAGGCAAAGAAACTAGGATAACTAAAACAATTTTGAAAAGAATAAAATGGGAAGAATCACTCTACCCAATTTTAAGACTTATATAGCTACAGGCATCAAGACCATGTGGTATGGGCAGAGGGACAGACCCATAAATAGTGGAACAGAATCAAGAGACCGGAAATAGACCCGCACACGTGTGGCCGACAGATTCTGGACAAAGGTGCAAAAGCAACAGAGGAAAGATGGTCTTTTCAAGGAATGGTGCTGGAGTAATTACATGCCCACAGGCAAAAAAAAAAGACCATGACCTAAACCTCACAGCTTATACAAAAATGAACCCAAAATGGATTTAAGTGCAAAACATAAAACTACAAAACTTTCAGGTCAGGCGTGGAGGCTCATGCCTGTAATCCAGCACTTTGGGAGGCCGAGGTGGGTAGATCACTTGAGGTCAGGAGTTACAGACCAGCCTGGCCAACATGGTGAAACACTGTTTCTACTAAAAATGCAAAAATTAGCCGGGCATGGTGGCACGTGCCTGTAATCCCAGCTACTCAGGAGGCTGAGCAGGAGAATCGCTTCAACCCGGGGAGGCGCAGGTTGCAGTGAGCCAAGATCGTGTCACCATACTCCAGCCAGGGTAATAGAGCAAGACGCAGTCTCAAAAACAAAAAAAGGCAAAAAACAAAACTATAAAACTTTTAGAAGAAAACATAGAAGATCATCTTCAGGACTTCAGGCTTGGTGAACATTCCTTAGACGTGACGCTAAAGGTAAGATCTATAAAAGAGAAATATCAGTTAATTGTACTACACTGAAATTTAAAACTTTCACTCCGCAAGCAACCGTGCTAAGAGAAGGAAAGACGGGCCGGGCACGGTGGCGCAAGCCTGTAATCCCAGCACTTTGGGAGGCCGAGACGGGTGGATCACGAGGTCAGGAGATCGAGACCATCCTGGCTAACAAACCTGCATGTTGTGCACATCACATGTAC